>NW_026889761.1:22660000-23250000 GCF_033153115.1 Saccostrea echinata
TTACATCATAGACTCCCACTTTTGTTTTTCTTTTCTGAATATATAAGATAACTTTAATCAATCTGCCTAAATTCAGCAAAAGTTTAAGACTTTAAAATAAAATAATTTTCTTGCTTGTTAAATTTTTAATGCCAGAGAAATCACACTTTTTGAGTGAAGAAAGGTCAAATAATTGATTATGAGAAGCAATTTGAAATTTTTTCTTAGTCACAATTTTAAAGTGTCTTTTTTTAAGTAGACTAATAGTTTATTTTGTCCCATGATTTATTTGGATAAAAACATTAAAAGGAAAACGTCGAAGATGTGATTTTTGATTAAGACACACATTTCAGTGCAAAAAGGTCATATTAAATGTACTGTGGCGCCAAAAGAAGTATATTGACCCCCATTTTTTATTTTGATTTTTAATTAAGCTATGTGTGAAGAAACTAAAAATATACTTGACAAAAAAAGTTTAAGACTTTAAATATCAGGATCCAACCTCGTTAAAGCTTAAAGTATGCGATTTATTTTGACGTCACAAACGTTGAAAGCCCGTGAAAGTGTTACTTCATAAGTGAAAATCAAAATTCACGCTAACATTGAACAGAACTGTTGCAATGTCTCTTCCATTAATTGTAATTTACCCTAAGGATAATACAGGGATTTTGAAACTGAAATCAAATTTGCAGTCAAGCCAAGGGATTAAAAATGTAAATGTAAACGCTAACGCGCGTTACTCAATTTGTTTGCACACACCGTTGCAGTTATGAGACTAAATCTTACATAAAATAATGATTCAATGCTTAAATCAATCAATCAATGATCTCTGTGATGTAGTTTCTGTAATTCTACAAAAAATAATGATTCAATACTTAAATCAATCAATCAATTATCTCTGTGATGTATTTTCTGAAATTCTACATAAAATAATGGTTCAATACTTAAATCAATCAATCAATGATCTCTGTGATGTATTTTCTGAAATTCTACATAAAATAATGATTCAATGCTTAAATCAATCAATCAATGATCTCTGTGATGTATTTTCTCTACAGGTGACAACATGAGAAGTCGTGATCAGTATTATAGATTAATTCTATAGGTGACAGTATGAGAAGCCGTGATTTGTCTTAGATGTACCTCAGTATTATTGATTAATTCTACAGGTTACAGAATGAAAGCCGTGATTTGTCTTAGATGTACCTCAGTATTATTGATTAATTCTACAGGTGACAGTATGAGATCCGTGATTTGTCTTAGATGTACCTCAGTATTATTGATTAATTCTATAGGTGACAGTATGAGATCCGTGATTTGTCTTAGATGTACCTCAGTATTATTGATTAATTCTACAGGTGACAGTATGAGAAGCCGTGATTTGTCTTAGATGTACCTCAGTATTATTGATTAATTCTATAGGTGACAGTATAAGAAGCCGTGATTTGTCTTAGATGTACCTCAGTATTATTGATTAATTCTACAGGTTACAGTATAAGAAGCCGTGATTTGTCTTAGATGTACCTCAGTATTATTGATTAATTCTACAGGTTACAGTATGAGAAGCCGTGATTTGTCTTAGATGTACCTCAGTATTATTGATTAATTCTACAGGTGACAGTATGAGAAGCCGTGATTTGTCTTAGATGTACCTCAGTATTATTGATTAATTCTACAGGTTACAGTATAAGAAGCCGTGATTTGTCTTAGATGTACCTCAGTATTATTGATTAATTCTACAGGTGACAGTATGAGAAGCCGTGATTTGTCTTAGATGTACCTCAGTATTATTGATTAATTCTACAGGTGACAGTATGAGAAGCCGTGATTTGTCTTAGATGTACCTCAGTATTATTGATTAATTCTATAGGTTACAGTATGAGAAGCCGTGATTTGTCTTAGATGTACCTCAGTATTATTGATTAATTCTACAGGTGACAGTATGAGAAGCCGTGATTTGTCTTAGATGTACCTCAGTATTATTGATTAATTCTACAGGTGACAGTATGTTAGATACTGGTAGACCTAACAAAGATCTGTCAGGGATGTACTTTACAACCCAAGACAGGGATAATGACAGAAATACAAGTAACTGTGCTAAAACTCAGGGAGGAGGCTGGTGGTTTAACACATGTCACCGCGTCTTTCTCAACGGTCCCTGGTACCCGGTATACTGGCACAGACCTTGGCATCCTACATTAAGGAATGGGACGTCTGTGAGGGGGACGATGATGTTGATCAAACGTCACTAGGTAAACAACACTAAATCTTAATAACCAATATTTACTTTTTGGTAATTCCTTGAACATTTTAAACGGTTAATAGAAAATTGTGAAGAGTTATAAAAAGTTCCATTTTATTTCTCTGAAACATTATTTCATTCTTTTAATTCTTTTTATGCCCCTGGATCGAAAGATTCCGGGGGTATATTGTTTTTGTACTGTCTGTCTGTTTGTCTGTTTATCTGTTTGTCTGTCTGTTTGTTGTCAACTTTAACCTTGCCCATAACTTTTGATTGGTTGGAGCTATGACTTTCATATTTCACATGTGTATTCCTTGTGACAGGAACTTTCTTTGGGTATCATTATATTTGACCTTTTGACCTTGACCTTGGAGTTTGGCCCACTTTTGCAAAATTTTATGGGACTTTAACCTTGGCTATAACTTCTGAACAGTTGGTGCTTGGGGTCTCAAACTTCACATGTGTATTCTTTGTGACAAGACCTTCCTTAGGATACCATCAACTTTGACCTTTTGATCTTGACCTTGGAGTTTGACTTACTTTTGAAAAACTTTAACCTTGGCTATAACTTTTGAACATTTAGCGCTTGGGGTTTCAAACATCACATATGTATTTCTTGTGACTAGTCCTCCCTCCGGATACCAACCACTTTGACCCTTTGACCTTGACCTAGGAGTTTGATCTTCTTTTGAAAAACTTTAACCTTGGCCATAACTTTTGAACAGTTGGAGCTAGAGCTTTCATTCTTCACATATGTAATCCTTGTGACAAGGCCTTCCTTTGGATACCAACCACTTTGACCTTTTGACCTTCACTTAGGAGTTTGACCTACTTTTGAAAAACTTTATCCTTGGCCAAAGCTTAATGATTGATGGTAGGGATTTCATACTTCACATATGTAATCCTTGTGACATCACCTTCCCTTGATACAAACCACTTTGACCTTGACCTAGGAGTTTGACCTACTTTTGAAAAACTTTAACCTTGGCCATAAATTTTGAATGGTTGGTGCTAGGGCTTTCATACTTCACATATGTAATCTTTGTGACAAGACCTTCCTTTGGATACCAACCAGTTTGACCCTTTGACCTTGACATAGGAGTTTGACCTACTTCCAAAAAATTTTAACCTTGGCCATTTTTTTTTTAATGGTTGGTGCTGGGCTTTCATATTTCACATATGTAATCCTCGTGACAAGACCTTCCTTTGGATACCATTAACTTTGACCTTGACTTTAACGTTTTACTTACTTTTAAAAAACTTTAACCTTGTCCATAACTTTTGAACAAATGCAGCTAGGGCTTTCAAATTTCACAGGTATATACCTCGAGACAAGACCTTTCTTTGGGTACCAACATTTTTTTTTATAACCTTGTCCATAACTTTTGAACAAATGCAGCTAGGGCTTTCAAATTTCACAGGTATATACCTCGAGACAAGACCTTTCTTTGGGTACCAACATTTTTTTTTTATAACCTTGTCCATAACTTTTGAACAAATGCAGCTAGGGCTTTCAAATTTCACAGGTATATACCTCGAGACAAGACCTTTCTTTGGGTACCAACATTTTTTTTTATCTTTTTGCCTGGATTTTGACTTGCATTTGAGAAACATTAACCTTCGCCATAAGCTGCCATACAGGAGCATCAGTGTTTCACAAAAAAATCTTGTTTTTTTTATTATTTTCAACAGATCAATATCTAATGAAGTAGAAATCACAGATTGAAGAAAACGGATCAATCAGATGAAACATTTCAAAAGAGACAATTTCAAATTCATCTTGATCATGGGGTTCTATTTATTCTTTTTTGAAATAATGTTTTACATCAAGTATAAACATTATATTTTTGAGGTGGTTTTGTGGTTGAAGTTGAAGTATTTCCTGAAGCAATAAACTTTTGTTAGTTTTCTATACTAAATGTACTTAGTAAAAGTTGTACATTGTATGTTTTGTAATAAATTGGAAATTAGAAATATTTCGTTTTTATTTACAAATTCTGCCACTTTAAGTTCCTTTGTTGATATTTAGAATGAAGATTGCTCGTATTACAGTAAAAAATATTTTATCCGACACTTCGATTGTCCGTTTCCATTTAATGTGAATTTCGACATTCAACTTCATACCTATTTCTACTAATTCCCATGTTCTTCACACAGTACAATCCGACATCGTATCTATTCCGACACAAAAGGTTTCACTGTTTTAAATATTTCTATATAACATTATTTGATATTCATGTTCTGCAGAACAACATATCCAAGATTATGTTTCTCTATCGAGATACCCCCTCCCATCTTTGGCATCCATGCAATATTCTGAAAGGATAAGCAGATATAATTAATTAATCTATTAAGCAATAATTGCTTTGGTGCATGCTCTTGTTCCATTCAAATTTTGTGGAAAAGATTGAAACTTAATATACGACGGAAATAGTATTTCTCATTCAAATTGATACAAAACACATTCTACTGTTTATATATTGATATCATTCTCTAACCAGATTTGTCTTTCCCGCTATCCTTCCACATACGCTTCTGTCAACACTTGGTATACAAGAATTTTTGAAAAATTGTAAAATGAAAAATTAGAATAGTTTAAATCATATTATTTAATAGTAAAAAGGAATCTATCGTCCTCTTAAATCATTTCCCCCTTAGTTTTATTTTTTTTTTTTTAATTCAACTAAATAGTTCTTTTAAAACCAATGATATAAATCGTTGTAAGGGATGATAGATTTAAAATAAATGATAAAATTTCATTTTTATTGATATTTACACTTAGTAATTTATTTTTATTTGAATTTTTTAAAATTCAGTTATTAATACGTGTACAAGAATCTTGTGCAACGAGCATTGACAGAGGTGTTGGGAGCGCCGACGAAGACAACTCTGGATAGAGGATGATATTGATATGGCTTAACCTTTTACATATCAGAAGAAACGTAATGGTGGCAGATTCGTGCGCCTGACAGGTATTGCCTATTTATTGTGGGTATGTTATGAGGTAAAAGATCAAATAACCACGTTTTCTAAAGGTCAGTATCACATTTTGCTAAAGTTAATCATTTTAAAAGAAAAGTAGAGTTTTTCCGCTTTGTGTGTATTAGATCCGTCATTGAAGATTTATTTGAACATCGTATTTTTTGGGGGGGGATAAAACACCAATAGATAAACATTCTTTATTACGCAGTTTCTGAATCTCAGATTTTCAAAAAAAAGAGAGAGAGAGAGAAATTAGACTATATTTTGGTATTAAGGTCAGACGATACCTTCCTCAAATATCGGTTTTGTATACCTTCGAATTATGTGGAAAATATTCAAAATTTTAATTACCTTCTGATTTCTGAACTGGTTTCTAATTGTCTTTAAAAAATGAAACACCAAAAAATGTGTTATTGGCTAATTAAGTTTTTCCAAAGGGATTTTATAGGAAAAACATCCTCTGGTATCTTGCACAAATGCCTGGTAAGGTACCTCAATTTTTTTGCGAGTAAACATGTTAAAGTAGCAATACTTCAATGACAAAATCTTAGAAAAAATTATATGTTATTGAGGAACGTATTGTCTGTCCTTGATAGTCCAAAAACGAGAACAGGTTTCAAGGAGATAATGTAAAAAAAAAATTTTGATAAAACTTATTATGTTATTGTTAGAAGAGATTTGATTGGTTAACAATCTGGGTGTATGTTCCCTACATCAATCTGAAGTCGTGTAGTTATAATGAGACGTCAGAATATACATTCTGTCTAAATGCTAGCCAAAAAAAGCACAAAGCTAAAACAAAGAAAAAAAAATTAAAAAGTAACTATTGCAATACCAACACCTCGAGATATTCTTACAAACTCAATGAAAAATATAAATTTTATTAGAAAAAAAAAATCATTACTTTTTTCCACATTTCATTCAAATTTACTCTAGCAAACATTAATCATATTGAAAACAATATTAAACCATAGTGATCGTGTGTATTTTTTGATTGAAAGTTGTACAAAAAATATTTTTCTCCTTTATATTTTTTAAAATATAATTTATTTTCGTTTTCAGATCACCTTTACCGGTTCATTAGAATCTGACATAAATAATGCATATCTTAAATCGACTAGATTGTTGTACGAATTTGTTTCCAGAGATTTCGTCATAAATCATAAATATAACACCATTTTTAATCTCACCTTAAGAATATCTGTGTTAAGATTTAGATTCTTTTAGATCCTTTCTTTATGGTCTGATAAAAGATTTTGTTTAAGTTAGATTTTTTTTCTGGAGATCGCCCTTTGATCTTTTTCTGTACCTTTTTCAAAGTATTAATTTCAAGGTAAAGAAAAATTATTTTATTTAATCGACATTTTTAATTGATTGTATTCAACATTAACATTCATGGTATTACATAAAAAAATGACATACAATGACATCCGGTTATAAAATGCACATGAGGGAAAAGACAGGGACCACAATCCTTGGTCAAAGTCAAGAGAGAGGAGACAGGGGCCACAATCCTTGGTCAAGGTCAACAGGGGTGAGACGGGTACCACAATCCTTGGTCAAGGTCAACAGAGAGGAGACAGGGACCACAGTCCTTGGTCAAGGTCAACAGAGAGGAGACAGGGACCACAGTCCTTGGTCAAGGTCAACAGAGAGGACACAGGGACCACAGTCCTTGGTCAAAATCAAGAGAGAGGAGACAGGGACCACAGTCCTTGGTCAAGGTCAACAGAGAAATTCCATCTTTACAGAGAATTCTATAGAATATTTTTTTATTTTTAGTTTTGACCTTAACCTTCTCTTGATACCAAACTACAAATTCTACTTTGACAATAAAGGGTTATCTCTCTTGTGTTATTGTGATAGCTCATGACAGCTCAAGACTTCATATATATATATATATATATATATATATATATATATATATATATATATATATATATATATATCAGACTAGTTTTCCTTAGAAGATATCTTTTATTTTCAATATCCATCACATCATGAAGATAATTACCTATGAATTTCATCTCCGATATTTCGTTGGATCATCGGATTGGATTTTTTGATGCTGCATTTTCTGTTGGCACCACTGAAGTATAAACCTCTTACATCTTCTTTATAATCACTTTCAATTTTAATCCAATTTGGCGCAAAAAAAACTTTAATGAGGAAATTTAATGGATTTTCACATAAAAGACAATGCCCCCTCCAAGAAAATTAGCTAGAAAAAGCTATAATTGGGTGATGGTCATTTAAAAATTAAATCCTCAAGACCCACTAAATAAGAAAATAATGAAACTTATGTGAAAGCTTTCAAACAGTTGATCTGCAGCTTTTGAAACAATTATCCTCAATAGGGTAGGATCAGAAAGGAGGAAATAAGGTTAATATTGCATATGCACATGTATGGAGTACATAGGGAAAACTTTCAAAAACTTTCTTTTTTTTTCGAATAAAGCTTGCAGGTCCATGTTATGATACTGCATTATTTGGCGGGTATGGGTCGTAAATTTTTTTATGATTTTCAGTTTTTTTTTATCTCGGAAAAAAAACTCATTTACTTTCAACCAATTTTGGTGTATAACATGGAACAAAACTTTGCACCTCTTGGGCCCAATGGTTAGGCAAAAACCATTAAAATTAATGCTAGTTTCTACATTCTTCTAAACAACTGGACATGAAGCAGTCGCATTCTTGTCATTATTGTTACATGCGTATAAGTAATTCGCTCTTCGCAAAAACTGTTACATCCATGGTCCATGGTTCAGGAATCTGGCTCAAGGACAAGGTTGGCCATCTATTTAAATTTTGTTATATTTTAAAATCCTTTTATTTATTCATGGAAATTTAGCAGACACACTGTCTATTTGAGTTGCAAAATTCATGGCTCCCTGGCTCATAGTTCAGACCGAAGGGTTTAGTCAAAGTTGATAATTTATCAATGGAAAATATTTTCTTTACCTAAGACATCTAGCTGAAAAACCATGTAAGTGTTTACATAACTATATTACGTTCCTCACTCTTTAACAAAATTGTACAGTTCATGCTACCATGAATCCGGCCTAAGGATGGGGCGTAGTTTGGCATACATTAAACACACTACTACATAATTAAAAATACACAATTTAAAATTTTTGCTTAAAAGAAGCTGATTATATAACTAGCATGAGGGTTTTATGCTTGACCAGAATTGTAATTTCGAAGACCCCCCCCCCCTCCCACGGCCCAGGAACCAAACTCCAGAGTGGTATTACGTGGGACAAATGTTGATATTTTGTTACATCTTTAAAATTATTTTTTTATACAAATCTTACAGACTGTTTGCATGATTTTAATTAACACTCAGCCCTTAGCTAAAGTGAAAAATGGAGATAACGAACTGAAAATTAAGCTCAAAAGGCCATTTAAAAATACAGTAGAGAACACAGACCTCTCATAATCACCAAAGGTGGGATCAGGTGCCATGGAGAAGTAAGCATCCCCTGTCGGCCGGTCAAACTCGTCGTGTACTCCTTGTCATGATCGGGCAAACGGAAAAATCCGTAGACAATTCAGTGTTTAAGGAATAGCCTAACAATTAGTATGAAAAATATCAGTCAGCATTCGACTTTTTTTATAGATTGTATTTGTTGACAAGGTCATTATATTGATCTTAGAACTTGCGAAATGATTAATTTAAACAAGACTGTTAATATTCCTGTTTCAACAACTTGTTTGTCAATAGCGTGCATTGTTTTAGAAATTGTTCGTACGTGGAGCATGCTTTTGTGTATCGAATCAACTGGTAGATATCAACTCCATATACAGGTGATAAGAGTATATTACTACAAAAGAAAGGAACGTTTATGAATATAAAAGTTGACGTCATACTCTGTGGTATCTTTTATTTCAAGTTCACTGGGATATATCGAGTCAGCATATGAATGGAAGTATCTAATGATAATTGATAATACGTCGTCGATATATCTTATTTTGAGAGCAAATGTCTCCTTCTTATCATGTATTAGTTTTTAAATACAATCTCTTTCATTTGAATACAAAAAAGGTCTGCTAATAAAGGGGCGAAATTGGTACCCATGGGAATTCCGACAAATTGTTGGAAAACCTGATTTCCAAAAACTACATAAATATTGTTAATCAGAAATTCAAACTTTTTAATATCTACTTCAATCGCCGAAATATGGCTGAAATATTGCCGACTCGGCGTTAAACAATAACAATCAATCAATATCTACTTCAGATTATTTGTGTGTTTAATCCGAATGATTTAAACAAAATAATTTTGCAAATGACCGATGACAAGGAAAATAGTTTTATGACTTCCTTTTTCATTGAAAAGTAGTATGATGTCAAAAAGACTGGACTTTATTTTGTCGTGGGGATTGGTTGTATAAAGCGTTGAAAAGTCGTTATTAATTTTATTGATTTTGATAAAAGTTTGTGATTTCAATTTTTCTAATAGTTCCTTGGAGTTTTTAAGTATCTACATCTGATTTACACCACTTCTGAAAGATATTGTTGTACAGTACTCCTGAAGTTTCTCGTTCACTGCTGTTAATATTTGAATGAGCAGTACAGAAAGAGGCTTGATAGAACATTAATCAAAAAAAGAGGCTTTGTAGAACATCTACTGAAAGCCGCTATATATCTTTGTTTGTAAGGATTTTATGAGGCTAAGGAATCCAGAATACATATGGTAATTCAAATTCATTTTTATTATTGGGAATATTTAAAATTGACGCATGATTTCGAAAAAATTCTTCCTTAGAAAGGGAGCAGCCATGGTTATAAGTTGTATTACCAGTTCCTCTAAAATACAGTTACACAACTCCAAGGAACTGTTAGAAAAATTGAAATCACAAACTTTTTCCAAAATCAATAACATCAATACTGTAACATCAATAACGACTTTTCAACGCTTTATACAACCAATCCCCACGACAAATGAGCATAACAAACAAAGACAATGTTACCTGCTTTGTCAGCCGGGACCAGTACATACTTATCTATCTAATTCTTTTTTTTCACTTCTGAATCATTGAAGATAGAAGGATAGCTGGCCTTCATATTGCCCCTCAATGGCTTCATACTTGACCCTTTGCTGGCGTAATCTTCCACAGTATTCATGATAGTTATGACAATATGACGACAGTTGAAAGGTCGGGGTTCCCTAAGTTTTGCTCCTTTTAAAATAAGTGATTTAAGGTCGTCATTATTAACTATATTTATGTCACCAGTAATGACTTGTCCAGCAGGACTATATTTATATGGTGTAGTGGAACATAAACACCTTGGGGGGTATGTTTTCGATGCTCAATATCTAGGCACTGTAGAGTTGTTTTGCAATTGAAACAATAGTCGATGTATTTTTGTAAGAAATACAAGTTGTGGACTTCAACTATAGGAAACGATTCTTAACATTAGGATTTCACTTTTTAAGCCTAAAGCTATATATGAAAGAATGTTAAATTACGAGTAGTAATATTTTTTGGCCTTTATTCTACTGAAAAATAAAGATGAAAACTTTTCCACTTGTTACTTTTCTTACCCGCTTATCGTTCTTGATTTTGTGGTTTTATGACGCCCACTGATGTAAACAGAGCATTAGACTAATGTATTTTTACCATATTTCCTGATTTCGTAGTTCAATCAATTCAGTTTGAACGAGTCGTTAATAAGGCACGGCAACTCAAAACGGGGGCTTTTTATCGGAGGATGATCCTGATGGATATCCTATATAAAATTACGCTTAAATTAAGCTACAACTTCGATTACTTACTCTGCATCAAACCTTTAGAAACAAAAAAATATTTCGCTGTTTAATACACATATACGACATTCCAAAAGGATTCCATCGTCATTAAAAAAAAGTTAATAAGTCGTTTTTTATTCCAAGAAAAATCGCATACTGCAACATAAAAAAGAATAATTTATTAAAAGTGACCTTTTCTGATATGAATAAAAATTTTGATTAAGCTTATAATATTCTGTTAAAGAAAGAATATGACACTTATATGGGGAATATCCCTAATGTGAATCCCCAAAATAAACACGGGGCCGGTGGTATTGAAGTCCATGATAAGCGTGAACCACTAAAAATGTCAGCGTCTTTGAAGTTTCGTTTTCCCCGATCCGAAACACACATATTGCTGTAAAAACGATATAGCAATAGAATCCCTGAGTTTATGACATGATCGTATTCTTCTATAAAAATATATATATAAAGAAGAAATGTTGAGCCCAGAGCAAATGAGATTGATACGATGCCGATACTTTGTGCAGACACGGTTTGACTCTACAATATCGAATTTTGAAATAATCGGTATGTAGTAGTAAACAGTACAGTCCGTGATCAGTTTGCAAATCCATCCATCATTTGCGAGACTACAATTTTAATATTAATGTTCTTTTTAACAGACAATAAAACTTTTGGAATTATATTCTTTACAGAAAAAAATAATATAATACAATACACACTGGAAAAATAAACAGGTTTGTATACGATGATAAGCACTGATCTTTGATAAATATTTTAACAAATTGACAGGAAAGATACCTACCTTTTTCGTATTTTATGTATTAAATTTTACTAAATTAAAAAAAATGTCGATTTCTAATTCATTCAATATCTACATTTGGTAGAATCCTTATTCTTCATAGAAATATTTCCACGTGTTAGAGCTGCTTTTTTTTAAACGTCGTTTGTACTAACTCCCATATATACAAGTTTACATATAGTTCTTGCCAGAGTTGTTTTTAACCCATCTGCAGTGTGTTTAAAAACGACACGATTATTTCAAGAACTTTCAATTACAAAAAGAAAGAAATAAGAAGGGGGATGGGAAGGGGCGCCAGAGATCGGGTATTCGTGGTGATGTTGTACATGAGTAAGTGAATATTAAGACAGTGTCAAATGATAAGAATTGATTTAATAATATAAAACAGTAACACAAGAAATTTTTTTCTTGTTTTTTTTTAAAGTCATGTGATACTTAACGCAGCAGGTACGTATCGTTTGTCAAGAAAAGTGTCATACTGACAGTGTTGGACTCTGTGTAAAAGTAAAACTATGTTGTAAATAAATGATTTCATAAAAACAACTGCCCTGGTTATGAAAAATGAATTCATTCTCACTCTCCCTTCTTTCTCTCTTCCGATTGCTTTTTTTTCTCTCAATAGTTCGAAGTGTCAAACAATGAAAATAATCACATTTTGATTGATAAAATGTGGTAGTTGTACTTAGTTTTATTTTATTTTAATTAATGCTATACATTTTATTTCAGGAATTAATCATTCATTCATTCATCCATACATCTATACAAGCGCTGCGCCTGCATTACTAATATATTATTTATTTATATGTTTAAATCATAAACATCCCTATTTAAATAATAGTTTAACCCAAAGACTATGGGTTAAGGTAGATATATGGATTAGTCCATTTATAAATAAGGGTATTGTCTGTTTTCCTACATTCTATTGGTCAGTTGGTATTGTTTGGTCAAAGTTGTCCATTCAGGCGGGAAACCTTTGTTTTATTATTCCATTCAAAGATACTGTCTGAGAAGGGTGTAGCTAGAGATTTGTGATTGCTTAAAATTTAATATTTGATATTTTGGAGTATATTAAACACCCATAAACTGTAAGCAAACCTTTTATAAACACATCTAATGATCATAAACTAAAATTAAAGATAATGAATGAAAATAAAGTATTTTAATATAAACTTGCTAAATGAGTATGAATGTGCTAGAGTGAAAGTTCTAAAGTTATTAAAGTTAAGATCGATATTGTAAAGTAAGAGCAAGTTATATGTTTTAATCTAATTCATGTAGATCTTTGGATTAAGATCTGGGTTTGAATTATTATGATTTTATAATTTATTAATCCATTAGGTCATCATGTAATAATTCTTTAAAGTCATCCTGATCAAGAGATAAATCACTCAGTTCCATACACTGGTATGTTAAACTCATATTTTTAAAGTATTGTAAATATTTCAGTATAGAGAAATATAATTTACATCATTAATTCAGTAAGAGTTTCAAAGAGTTATCGCCCTTTGAATTCGTTTATATAAAGTGTAAAGTAATGGCCTAAATGAATGTTTTAATGTGTTTAAATTGTGGTCGTTTTGTGTTGTAAAGTTAATGTGCTTGTTTATATGTTGTCTATGTATTTATATGTTGTTATTGTTATTTTAAGGTTGATTTAAAACATTTAATTCATCTTGAAATCAACTATATATCTCCACGGAATAAATACTAAGAATCCAACCCTATATACCATCTTGCAGTCATTTTTTAATTTCTACAAGAACCGGTTACAAAAATGGCGCCCAACGTGAATTGGAGATAAGAACTGGTGGTTTTTCCCGCGCGCTCCAGAGGTGCACTAACTTGAACTTCAATTCCTATTCATCATTCGTATTCCGCGCTTTGTGACGTCACCGGAAGTATCTTTCCAGGGATTGCGCAAGGGCCATGTACATGTGTATTTGTGTTTGTGTTGTGCTGTGTTTGTGTTGTGCTTTGTGACACTATATTTGTGAAATTGTGTTGTATTTGTGTATTTGGACTATTTACTACCATGCATGGACCGATAAGATTGTTTCACTATTAGTTTCTCATGTTCTGTGAATGCAAAAACTATATTTAGATTTGGCCTAAATTTTTGATCACGTGATCGATATCAGCTGTTCTATTTTGTACAGTAGGTCATCTCATTTTGTTTTGTTTATTCTGTATGAATTCATATTTTTGCGTCATTTAGTATTAACATAGATTGAAAGTCAGTGAAAAAGAGACATTTGAGTGTGCTTAAAACTTAAAAGTTTACTAAATAACGCGCTAAAAGCACATCCGGAAATATCAGGAAGGGATTTACTAAATTAAACTAAACCAGTTCCATTGACCCTGACATCCAGATAACAACATCCGGTAAACAAAACCACGTTTTAGCAAAAGAAGTTGTTGGTTCATTTTCAGCTGGTATTCATAAACTAGAGTTGCTGGTGTTTTGTATTTGGCTTGTTTATTCATTTCCTGGAAGCGGCCTGACCATCTTGCATTTGGTAATAATTTAATATCAAGATAAATTCTTCATTTCAGCTTACAAGAAAAATGTAGGTCAATTAAATTCAATTCCCCATTTGGATATTTGTATTTACCTACACTGCGCTTTGCTTGCAGCGACAACACATCATTCATTTCATTATCATCAATTAGTAAGAAATAATTTTATATTGCAACTGCATTTGTATTTCCAGTATTATACAGACTTGCTGATTTCACTACTGGCCTAAATAATTACTGATAGTGCCACTTTTTACTGATAATTTCTGATATTTACTGATATTATACTGTTGGTACTGAGAATTTCTGATATTTGCTGATATTTTTACTGTTGTTACTGATAATTGCTGTTGGTTCTGATAATTACTGATATTTACTGTCGTTTTTACTGTGGGTTCTGATAATTACTGATATTTGCTGAGAGTTAACGTTGGTACTGAGAATTGCTGATAATTACTGAGAATATTTTTCTGAACCCAGAAGATGTAAAAACAAGCCTAACACTGACTGGAAAGGGAAGGGAATTGGTTGAAAGGAAGAATGGGGAAAGAAAATCCGTCAAAAATCGTTAGGAATCGTTCTTATTTTAAAACATGATTTTAGAGAAAAAAAAAGGTATATCAAACTTTATAAAGACTTTTTTAAACCTAAGCTGTTTCAATAATGGTTATACATGTAATTAAAAAATAATCCTTTAAAGCTTTTACTCATTTTTTTTTCAATACTGACAGTAGTTGTTGTACATAAAAAAAAAAAAAAATTCTGTTGAAAGCGGTTTCAGAGTTTCTTGAGAACACCCCCCCCCCAAAAAAAAAAAAATGAAATAAATAAAGGATTACTTAATTAAAAAAAAAAGCAAAACAATAAATACAAAGCGGAAAAAAAAATAACAGGACATTTTTGAGACACACACATTACTGTATAAATGAACCTGACGGAAGTATTGCAGTAAAATTATTTGGACGTCACTCCCTCTTGCTCGCTTCCAACGGGCGTGTTAAACAACTTTTTAATTTAAATTCAAACAACAAAGAACAGATGATGTTATTTATATCTAAAGCTTACTATTGAAAGAACTATGATTACAGAAATAAATTTAAAGAAAAAGACAATATCCCGATCTATTTTTTTTTTTCATTTTGAAAATATTCAAGACTACTTGCAAGACTTAGAAAATTAATATATACAAATGATCAGTATTTATTTTCACTAATCACAACGGTGCCTGATGTAAATTGTTTTCAAAATAGAACTCTAAAATTTCCTTGCAATTACATGTAGTCCATTGTGTGCTGGTCCCGGCATTATTCTTAAACTACGTCTTCATTGAGTCTATACCTTGATTTTAAGTAAATATATCTAAATAAGAGAACATTTCTCAGATGTAATGTTAAATTATATCATTTGATAAGTATTTTAAAACCGAAAAAATGTCACCCTGTAATAATATTATGTTAAGAATCTGCTTATTTTACCCCCCCCCCTTTTTCTGCCTTAAATGTAGAATGCACAATAACAGTACCCAACCTCGAGGAAATTAAAAGGATTAGAACCGCTGAAATGTGAAGTTTGACACTGCATTTTTTTTTTTATACATACCGAACCCTTGTTTGGTTAAAATTTAATTATTTCCCCTATACCACGAAGTAGACTGTTACACGGATAAACATTTTTTTTTTTCATTCATCTGTTTATATGTAATGAATTTATTTCTTTTAGAAAGAGGCATTCTTAATTATGAGTTTTACTCATCACTCATCAATCTTAGCCGGAAATATAAAAATAGAAGTTATCCCTCCCCCACCCCACAATTTTAGCTTAAACATTCTGGTTTACAAGTATTCGTGTTGAAACATGTAGCATCATATTTTGATACATTTAAATTCTTTATTTTTCATGTACAGTAATTGTTGCCTTTCTGTTCTTTTTTACGCAAATGAACGAAATGTGAGATATACATGTATAACAGAGAGAGATACATTTTTTAATCCACCTGTCACTTCATTGTTGCGTAACTGACTGTTTGTGATATATCCGGCGAGTCCCGGGCCGCCGAGTGCCTTTCTCTCTCACTCGCCGTACGTGTCATACATGTATATATACATGTATACAGCAGGGACACCTATTGTTATTTTCTCGCTACCGTACAGTGTACATCACAGTGCTTCCGTTTGTGTACAATACCCATAGAAGTCCTAGGACCCCGTCACTGTGTTCAACAGTAATCAGATAAAATATACTTGTAACATGTGGGATGAATAATAATATTTTTGTGGTAAATTGAACAGGATTTTGAACTTTTTCATGTAAACCAAATCTTATTTTAATATTCTGATGAATTTAATGAGCTAAGTGCAACAGGAAAATAAGTCACAGTAACTGTTAATGAGGGATAGATTGTGGATTAATTTAGAAATAATTCATATTGATATAAAACATGCTGATTCTCTGTTACAAGACATTGTGAAAATACGATTTCATTTTCACGTTTAATGAATAAACTTTATCTGAAGCCAAATCCTTTGGCTTGTTTCAAATTACTCCAACAAGACGCTAAACTTTATATAAAAATATTTCAGATCTGTTGTTTTCCTTAACAAATCAACTATACACAGAGTAACTTCCGTGTGCATTCTACTTGTACAGTATGTCCTCATTTACACATGTAAATGTCTACCTTTCTGCAAAAATCTTCGAAATATTTTTCAACTGAGGAGACTCAGTCCTAAATAAGACACATTATTGATTAAGGAAGCGCTATTTGCAGAAACAAATTCTGTTGGAAAAAGTTCTAATACGTCATTTTCAGGATGATTATACATGTAGATTGGAATGCCTCTACATGATTATACATGATTATACATGTAGATCGCGTGTGCCCCCCCCCCTCCTTTTCAAAACTTATTTGCTACAAACTTAAGGTTAAGTTTCTTCGTGTAATTAGCCCGTTTTAAGATATCCAACAATTAAAAAATACAAAATATTAGCATTAAGATTGATTTTATTTATTTTAAGGACAGCACATGTCTCTGGACATGTTCAGTAAAAATTATATATGAATTGTGTTAATTTATCTAATTAAGGATATGAATTAATTACGCTGAGGTTCTATGTGTATCAAACATTTATTTTTTCCCCATTGGTTGTTTTTACTGACAGTACATGAGAAATCTCTATTTTTAAAAAAAATATTTTTGACGACACAAATGGAATCATGATCAATGTATTCAAGAAACATTATTATACGGTATGTGTTTTAACAAGTAAAGGTTTTGAACTACTTAATTGTTACATGTTTCCGATGAAAATCTGAAATGCTGTAGATAATGTTCAAAACATTACAATATGTGAACGGGTTGGTGGTGTATTGATCTTGACTTACTTTGATCCAATCTCTTATAATACTTAGGAGCGGCGGATCAAGAATTTTCTGAAACAAATAACTACTGTAACAGTACTTTATATGGCATTAAAAATGAACGGTTTAATTTTTTTTCATGTGTTCTTTAGATAACATTTCACTCATATTGGGACGCTATTATTTACCTATTAAAAGCTGCGAATTTCGACCTGTACGCTGCACTTACATGTGCATGTGTATGTCCATAAATCAGTGGCAGGACCTTCCGTGTTCAACTTTTGACATGTATATTCGGAGGCATTTTTTTTTTACTTATGAGAAATCTTTCGATCTGTACCCTGCACTTATATACAAAGACCAGAGAGGGATCTTTTTCGTGACTCTGCACTATTTGATCACCGAGGAATCTTTTTTGTGCTAGCACCTACTTTGACAGAAGACCGCGGTTTATACAGTCCCTTCCGAAGGACCGATCTCCATGTCCAACATCACCGCACTATATATATGGATTAAATATGAATACAATTATTTTTTTTTAAATTGGTTTTATAATAAGAAACTGATTTATTACGTCCTTTTTAGACCTACTAGTCATCAATTGAAATAATACACGTAAGTCCTTAGGAACTAAGGAACAGGATGAATGGGAGTGGGGAGGGGTGGCAGGTTGAAACTTCTTACAGAAAGAGAAATTAAAGGTTTTTTTCCAGATATATAATTACTTTAAAAATAATTTTTATGACAAAATGTACACTATGCTTGCCTTGCTGTCACTAAAGTTACAAATTCTAAATAACTATGGGTAAAAAAAGATATAAAGAATAAATTATAAAATTAAATTAATTTCTTTAATTTATTTAATCCCTCCACCCCAGTCTCTTTTAAATTTTACATCTCATGAACTTAGAAAATAATCTCAGTAATTATCAGCAATTCTCAGTACCAACAGTAACTCTCAGCAAATATCAGTAATTATCAGAACCCACAGTAAAAACGACAGTAAATATCAGTAATTATCAGAACCAACAGCAATTATCAGTAACAACAGTAAAAATATCAGCAAATATCAGAAATTCTCAGTACCAACAGTATAATATCAGTAAATATCAGAAATTATCAGTAAAAAGTGGCATTATCAGTAATTTTTAAGGCCAGTAGTGTTTGTCAGTTTACTGCTGAATTATACATGTAGCTAGGCTATAAGCTGACTACAGGTAAAGGTGTTACATGTACTAAAAAATATTCCACTTCTTGTAGATTGAAATTTTCAAGTGAGTTTTTCTGAGGCATATTGTCTGTTGTCATTATACTCCAATATAGCATTGGTATTTCACTTCACTTGTTGAACAAACATTCTGAAATCATGTGTTGATTAATTTGGGGATATATATATACTCATTTTTTTTCAGGTTCATTGACCAATAGGTCAACGTGTCGGTTTCTTTTTCCGTAACTCAGCGCTTCGGTTTCTTCTTTTCTTGAATTACGCGTCATTTTTATTTTTTTTTAAGTTAGCTTTAATTAGACTTAGTTTAGTTAATTTCGATTTAGACTTAGAGTATTTCTTTAAGAATTAGATATTGATTAGTTGAACTTACAGTCAATTCATAGAGTACAAGTTAGATTATTTATTGAAGTCAAGTTTATTTAAGTTATTTAGTTCATTTATTCAGTACAATTTTGTCTTCTTAAACAACATTTGAAAAATAGTTTATTAGCTGCTGGCGGTAATATATATTTCTGTTAATTATTACATTTTGTTTCAGGGGATTAGAAATTTAATCAATTTTTTTCAGCCTCTCATTATCTCTTCATTTCAGAAATTATTTGAAATATTGATGATCAACATGTAGTTCAATTAACTTAAGATTAGATTAGGAGTAGTTATCTAGCAATAGACAGTAGTATAGTACTAGTGTAATAAAGATAGTAAGTATACATTTAATTAAGTGAAGTACTCAGAAATTAGAGATAATCTCTCAACTCAATCATCATCATGAGTGTAGATCTAGAAACAACAGAAGATATGTCTTCTGAGGAACTTCAACAACTAGCAAAAGCTTTCAAGGAGTTAGGAGTAAAACCAAAGGCAAAGTCTGCCAAGGAACTAAAAGCTTGGATGACAAGTTATACACACTGGACAGCACCAAGATTATCTCAAGGAGACATAACTTCAGGTGCAAGCAACAGTTCCCCAGAATTTGCGACTATTTCATCTCATCTTCCAAAACTCCCAGTCTTCTCTGGAGATAAGAAAAGTGACACCTCATATAATTTATGGCGGTACGAAGTAGAGTGTTTAAAGAAAAGTGATGTAAAACCAGCCATACTTCTGCAGAGCATGAGGAGGTCATTGCGTGGAAATGCAGCCAGAGTGCTTATGAGACTTGGGCCTGATGCATCATTAGAGGAGATAATGCACAGATTTGAAAGTGTTTACGGAACTGTAGATGACAATGAAAACCTGCTTTCTCAGTTCTACAGTGCAGCTCAAAGAGATAATGAAGATGTGTCAGAGTGGAGTTGTCGATTAGAAGATCTCCTAAATAAAGTTATCCAGAATGATGAAATCATTCCAACCAACACAGATCAGATGTTGCGAAACATGTTCTGGAATGGTTTATCTGAAAACTTGAAGGACATTACTGGTCATATCTTCAAGGAGTCAACAAATTTTGATGAATTAAGACGAGCAATAAGGAAAGTGGAACAAGACAAACTAAGAAAAAAGGACATCAAGAAAACAACAATCCAAACTATAGCCAGTAATCCACAGATGGATGAACTGAAAGCTATGATACAGAAAATGGATACTAAAATGTCCCAGATGAAGGAAGATATCAATGAAGTGCGTCAGAAATACCAAGCAGAAAGACCACAGAAACCTTTTATGAATGAAAAATTTCAAGGTCAAGGAAGAGGTCAACAACAATTTAGAGATTACAGACAGAATCAAGGACATTCCTCATACAGAAGTAGAGATGATGGTGATGTAGTTTGCTATAGATGTGGACAAGTAGGTCATGTGAAGTATGGTTGTAGAGTTCGTCTACATCACAGGAGAGGGTTAAACCTATCTCGACCTACATCGAGACGCGGACGTTAGGTCGACATCATATACAGCGTCAATCAACAGGGATTATAGGAGAACCGACAGTAGTTGAAGTCAATATAAATGGATTGACAACAAATGCATTATTAGATACAGGATCTACAGTATCAACTATTTGTCAGTCATTTTACCAACAATATCTGAAGGACATCGAAATGCAAGATATTAAAGAGGCATTCCAACTACAGTGTGCTGATGGTAGTAGTTTGCCCTACAAAGGATCTGTGGAGTTAGAGATTTCATCGAAAGGTCTAGGAGATAATAAACAACACAGATGCTTATTCCTAGTTGTTGATGATACAAACTACCACAGGACTGTACCCATACTCTTAGGAACTAATGTATTGAGAGTCATGATGGAAGATACCAAGGACAATTATGGAGATAGATTCTTACAAAAGGCTAATCTACATACACCCTGGTACTTAACATTTCGATGCTTATCATTACGGGAACGAGAATTAATAAAGAACAATTACAGATTAGGATTGATCAAGTCAGCAGAAAGAGAACCTATCGTTATTCCACCAAATGGAGAAGTACAAATCCAAGGTTTCGTCGACAGAATGATCCCTTATCAACAGACGATAGCTCTCATACAACCAACAGTCAAGTCATCTATTCCAAAGGATTTAGACATCATCCCAAACCTTATAGACTACAACTATCAAGTACAGGAACCAGTACTAGTTACAGTTAGCAATGTTACTACTAGAACAGTAAAGGTTCCACCCAGAGCTCTTATTGCAGAGATTCAACCAGTCACGATGGAGGAAATGCCTGAAGAGTCTGCCGCAACCAATTCTAAGACAATCACAGAACAGGATTCATTTAACATATCAAGGGAGAATTTAAGCAGAGATGAATACTTTGCAGTTCAAGAAATGATTCTGAGAAACAAAGATATGTTCTCAAAGGGAGACACAGATATTGGACATGTGACAACAGTTAAACACAGAATTGAGTTGACAGATCCAACGCCATTCAAACAAAGACATAGACGAATACCACCATCAATGTATAAAGAAGTTAGAGACCATCTACAACAGCTATTAGAAGCAGGAGTGATAAGAAGATCCAAATCACCATTTTCTAGTAATGTTGTCTTAGTGAGGAAGAAGAACGGAGAATTAAGAATGTGCGTGGACTATAGACAGTTGAACAACAAGACCAAAAAAGATGCTTATGCCTTACCACGAATTGAAGACATTTTAGACAGCTTATCTGGGAATTCATACTTTACCGTTTTAGATGCTAAATCAGGATACCATCAAATTGAAATAGAGGAAAAGCATAAGGAAAGGACTGCATTTACCGTAGGCCCATTAGGATTCTACGAATACAACCGCATGCCGTTTGACTTATCCAACAGCCCGACCACATATCAACGCCTAATGGAAGACTGCCTAGGTGAGTTACATCTGAACATCTGCTTTATATTTCTGGACGATATTATCATCTTTTCTAGGACCTTCGAAGAACATTTACAACGACTTCAACAAGTTTTTGATAAGCTGAGAAATGCAGGACTGAAATTATCCCAGAAGAAGTGTTCATTTTTCCAACAAAGAGTCAAGTATGTAGGACACATAGTTTCCAACAAAGGTATTGAGACGAACCCGGACAAAACCAGTAAAGTCATCAACTGGCCTACCCCTACAACACCAGAAGAGGTTAGGAAGTTCCTGGGATTCGTAGGATACTACCGCAAATTTATTAAGAATTTCAGCAAAATTTCCAAACCATTATGCCAATTAATGCCAATTCCAACAGAGAGCAAGAAGGCAGCTAAAAAGAGTTCAACAAAGAAATGGAAATGGGGCACTGAAGAGCAGCAAGCATTTCAACATCTGAAAGACGCCTTAGTATCACCCCCAGTTTTAGGTTATGCAGATTACAACATCCCATTTGAACTCCACACAGATGCGAGCCATCAAGGACTAGGGGCAGTACTCTATCAAGAACAGAACAAACGGAAAAGAGTTATCAGCTATGCAAGTCGAGGGCTGACAAAAGCAGAAAAGAACTATCCTGCCCATAAGTTAGAATACTTAGCACTGAAGTGGGCAGTGTGTGACAAATTCAAAGATTATCTGCTGGGGAGTAAGACCAGAGTACTGACGGACAATAACCCACTCACTTATGTCCTCACAACAGCTAAATTAGATTCGACAGGACATAGGTGGTTGGCAGCTCTTGCCAATTTTGACTTAGAAATTCAATATCGACCAGGTAAGAAAAACTCAGATGCTGACGGACTCTCTAGACTAACAGGACAGACAACTGAATCTTGTTATATTTCAGATGATTGTTTTAAGGCTGTTTGTAATTCAATTCAGTTAGATATTCCAAATGTAGAAAATTTATCTTTTGATTCAGAAATTGTAAACCAGTTGAACACACAACCCCCATGTCAGTTTAAACAGGTCAATTGGATAGAAGCACAGAAAGGGGATGCTGTTCTCAGAAATTGGATCCATCATGTAAAGTCAGGGAAGAAACCAAGAATGGAAGATCTACCACCATCCCACCATTCATTGGCTCTGATAAGAAACTTCCATTCCCTTGACCTGGTAGATGGTATATTGTTAAGGAGAACAAAGATAGATGA
This sequence comes from Saccostrea echinata, assembly GCF_033153115.1. Lineage (NCBI taxonomy): Eukaryota > Metazoa > Mollusca > Bivalvia > Ostreida > Ostreidae > Saccostrea > Saccostrea echinata. The sequence goes on from NW_026889761.1 coordinate 22,683,362, forward strand.
CAATGAGAGGAAACAGTTGGTAGTTCCAAAAGACGTAGTACCAGTCATTTTGAAAAGCCTGCACAATGACTTTTGACACCCAGGACGAGACCGATTGATTTCTTTGGTATTTCTACTGGAATGGCATGAACAATGACATAGACAACTGGGTGAAAGGATGTCCAAGATATTTAAGAAGAAAAGTACCAACCAATCAACGTGCACCACTAATGCCAATAAGAACATCATATCCACTCGAATTAGTGTGCATGGACTTCTTGACCTTGGAGCCATCTAAAGGAGGTTACCATCATATCCTGATAATAACTGACCATTTCACAAGATTTGCCCAGGCCATCCCAACAAAGAATCAGACAGCAAGAACAACAGTTGAAGCCCTCTATACAAATTTTATGACCAAGTATGGTTTTCCAACTAGGATACACAGTGACCAAGGAGCCAACTTTGACGGTAACATCATAAAAGAACTGTGCAATATTACAGGGATGAAGAAATCAAGAACAACCCCTTATCATCCCATGGGCAATGGCATGTGTGAAAGGTTTAATAGAACGCTTATGGACATGCTCGGAACACTCAACCCATCACAGAAGTCCAATTGGAAAGCTTACATCCCACCATTGGTACATGCTTATAATAGCACTAGGCACGAGAGTACAGGGCAATCACCATACCTGCTGATGTTTGGGAGAGAACCGAGGTTACCTATTGATCTAGCCTTCGGAGTCAACAACACAGAGAAGAAAACAATGACAAAATATGTAGAAGATCTAAGAACAAGAATGAAGTCCGCAGATGAGTTAGCACTAAGAGCAGCAGAAAAAGCAAGAATAAAACAAGGTAGGTATTACGATCAGAAGGTAAGAGGTGTTAATTTACAAGTAGGTGATAGAGTTTTAGTGAAAATTGTAGCCTTTGACGGTAAACATAAAATTGCGGATAGATGGGAGGAAGAGGCATACATAATCATCAAACAACCTAACCCTGACGTACCAGTATATAAAGTACAAAGAGAAGATGGCCTTGGAAGAACAAGAACACTACATCGACATCTTCTGTTGCCAATAGGATGCATTGACCCAGACCAACAGCAGATTGTTCCAGAAAAGCCAAAGCCCAAACCAAGATTAAAGAAAGTACAACCAACACAGGAGAAGGAAGAACACAATAAGGAAACTGTTACAGAAGAAGAGGAGAATGCAGATCTTAGCGATTCTGAGGATGAATATTATTTGCAGGTACAGGTACCAAGGAAGGATAATGCTCTAGAAGATACTGAACACAGTATTAGGGAAGAGAGAGCTGAAGAGAGAGCTGAAGATAGAGCTGACAGAACAGAAGATAGAGAAGAAGCCAGACCAGAGCCAGTGAGGGAAACCCGGGAAATCCCTGCACCCCAGTCAGAGGAGGGTCGCAGTACAGTTAAGGCTACACATGAAGATAATATGGTAATGAGGTCATAATGAGGTTTGACGTCATGACAGTTGCTCCGCCTTGATAGATCCATATAAGGAAATAGAGCTTAAAAAAGCTATTTAATGATGATTGCGAGAATTTGTAATGAATGTCTGTATTTTCAGGTTTAAATAAATAAACATTAGTGATTTTCTCTTATATAGTAACAACACGTCTTCGAAATAATTCTCTTTTTATTGTGTCGTTTGGCTGCATTCGGCTTCAGCCAAGCGCTTGCACTCGGTGACACGGAATGTTGTTTACATCTAAAAACGTGGCGACAGCAGCTGAGATATGCAGTGGATAAATGCAACAATCAGGCAATCTTTAAAGAGAATAGGGATAAAATAAGAGACCTGGGCCTTGTTTATCTTTTTGATGGGAAGATGATGACGTTATTTCGGGAAATCATGGAAAACTGAGACGATCCACACTACCTCCCTAGGTCCCTTTCTGTTCATTAAGATGTGTATGTGCATAGGTATTAACATGTAGACATACTATTCTTTACATCGATGTAAAATAACCTTGAACATGTACAATAAGATGTATTGTTACAGACCTTCACAAACTGCAATGCAGTGCCTTGTGTGTACCCCCCCCCCCCCCCACACACACACACACACATACACAAAAACACACACATTATGAAGTTGCACACTTTTAAATATGCAATGATGTTGTCCTTTGGCATACATGTACAAACATGTAACATAATATAAACACAGCACGTCATGATATCAAATAGTATAATTTAGATGCAGTCACACTTACAGTGTATTTGTGAAGTCAAACCGCACAGTGTACAATGTATGTGCACTGTACATACAAGAGTATAAGACCCTATAAATTTTAATTTTTACCTCTGGCAATCAAAAATATGTGAATTTTAAGATTTCAGTTTTTACCAGTGCTTCATATTTTAAATTCATCATAGAACTTTTACTATCTATATCACAAGGCTGTAAATTTGTAGAATTTCTACATTAATGAAGATAAAATGTTTGAATTTTCATTTGTCTGACTACATGTACATTAAGTCAGTCTGATATGTATATACATGTATTTATGTACTGTTTATATGTATAATTCTTTTGTCATTGTAGCTGTCACAGAACTGGTTAAAACTAGCATTTACATCAGCTAGAACTATCAAAATAGATGCATCAATTTCTCCACTGGGTATGATCACACTAAAGCATTTCACATTAATTTTATAGTATGCCAGTGTTAAATATTTTTTTTAAAATGTTGTATAGGTGAAAGAATTAAATGTTATCTCTAGTATATTGATTTTTTTTACTTAAATTAAGTATAGCTACCAAATCTACTTTTGCAAATGTCATAGGTTTCAATTTCCCAGAAAAGTTTTGTATCAAAAGTTTGTTTCCATTTATTTTATGAATTTCAGAAAATATAGTATAGCATGGTTTGTTTTGTACAATGCAATGTCATTTCATTCTACAATAGTAATCATTATGTTTTTCACTCATTACATATATATTGTGTTGTAGCTACTCCCGAACAATTTGAACAATTCATTCAGGCAGCAAGTGTTTCCACCAATAAAATAAAAAGGTATGCTCCATATAAGCTCTAACCCATACATATTCCCAGCATGATTATTGAAATGTTTTGATAATAAAAACAGTAGAGTCATGTATATGCTTTCCATGTTACTCAATGCATTGTTTTGAGTATCACTTTTTAAAAACACCAATGAATCTTCCATAACGGTATTTCATTTTGTTTTCAGAATTGATTTCATCCAGAAGAACTGTTTGAACTGTGGACTGTTTAAAATATTTGCACCTGCTCAGAAATCCCTTCACAGCTTGTCTTTGAATTTGAAAGGCTGTTTTTAATTAAATAAATTTTCTAGACAACTAATACTTTGAATTTTTAACAGTACAATGGTGTGAAAGTTTGAAGGCTGTTAAGATTTGAGTATCTTTACTTAGATGTATTCTGACAGGCGCGTAGCTGCTTATACGCAAATACACATCGTTTACAAATTTAAAAAAATGGGGGGGGGGGGGGGGGAGGGAGAGATTTGTGAGAAGAGAAAAAATATCAATACCATCCGGCAAATATTTCTGTTTCAAATTATTTTATCTCATACTGTTTCGATTAAAATTCAAATTCTATATTACCATGTCTTTTATAAAAAAAAAAATGGTAATGTTTTATTAAATCATTGCCAAACCAAATAAAACATTCATTAATTTGTAATTCTTCTACAACACATTGATAATTTATTTTAAGATCTTTGAGAAAATATCAACCGTTGAATGGTGTGATCCACTAGAATATGATTTGAAATATTATTTTTGTTAAAAATTGAAATTATTAATTATATTTGCTGCCGAAAGATGATACCAATATATCTTTTAAAAAAATATTCAGCCTCTACATGTACAATAAATATGCACGGAAGTATTTAACTTTGTGTTAAAAACAATATTACAATGTCTTGAATTTTCTAAAGAAAATCGAAATGGCATAATTTTGAATGAAATATTTGGTAAAAACCATGAGCTTCCATGGACTTCGCCCCTGGGCCCTCATCTGGACCCACTGGGGGTCTCAAAGCGGACCCCAGCCGTTCTCTGCGTACATTTCACTTCCATTCTGGTGTGCGCCTGTCTGTGTTTTGGGGTACAACAAGATCTAAATTTCAGCATGTATATTGTGTTCACCTGTTCTTTAACAGAGTATCTGTTTCTGTATTACAAAGTTTTTACTGTGATTATCTTGTTTGCGCATTGATTGATAATTACTCAAAAACATGAGACTAAAGCCCCCCCGCCCCCCACGCCGATATGATTTGTGCTACAATACCTAAATAAGTAAAACCTGATGTAAACACTGTTTAATAATTTATTTTTAACATGCCAGTAAGTATATGGTATCAAAGGAGCCAGAGGCAAACTGGTGAGGGGGGGGGGGGGTTAGATCTGTAGAAAGGAAAACAGGTTATTAAATACAGGAGTACATGTAAGCACCCCAATCCCTTCCTTCTGTTCTTAAAACTTTTAACGTAGTCTAGAATCCATAAACAGTTGAAGGTTTGATAACTAAAATAATCACATATGAAAAAAAAAAAAACTACTAAATTCTGTTGGAGATATTTTTCTGTGTGTCTACTGAGGAAGAATAAATGTTTAATCATTGATAGGGGCTGTCTATTTTTTTATTTTTATTACAAATGACTGAATCTTTCAATATTTTTAACCATGGGTATTTTCCAATTTATTTGCATGATGGATGTTGCGGCAAATTTTAGGCGAACGGAGGAAATGCGGTAGGTGTCAAATACGTCTTGTGTAGCGTATAAAAGAACGAAGATATACAAAACAAAGTAAAGTCAAAGATTTTTTTTATGCATACCGTTTTGATTTAGTGAAATAAAGCCCAGCGCAGTCCGTAGGTCTTTGTTTAAAATTTGCGAGGTACACAAACTCTACTAAGTACCACAGAGTTATCTCCCATGCTGGGTCAATGATGCGTTTGAAAACTATATTTAGAATGAATGTGTTAAGATTTCAATTTTTAATCAAAAAGTGCAAGGGCAAGGCAACAACCCAAGAAGTAGGTTTTTATTTTAAATTCTTTATTTTACTGTATAGTTTTTAAAAAGTGATGCTCATTTCTGTGTAATTCATTAGGCAATTTAAAATTTCCGATTAAATGATGAAAAATACCCTATTTTTGAATACTGGTGTTTGTTTTCAATGGATAACTTAAATATCTCAGAAATCTGACTGAATGAGCATCAGTTTTTCGATAGGATAGATACCAAGGGACACAATGAAACCTTGTGCAGTTCAAATATTGTTTGCCTTGCCCTTGCACTTTTTGGTTAAATTTGACATTTCATATTTTGACCTGAAATCGGAGCTCACGTGACTTTAGAGGGTCACATGACAAAAAATACCGATATGAAAAGCGATGGACAAACTCTTCATAAAGCCATCAAGATATTTTAGATAGAGTTTCATGCTAAAAAATAAGACGGTTGAACTTTAAGTGTCTCGTTTTTGGTGCCTTTTTATAGAAAATGTTGCCTTAACTGTACTGCGGTGGTGGCTTAGGGTCAGGAGATGAAGCACAAAGGTCGGTAAGAAGATCTGCAAGGCAACGTAAACCACCGAAACATCTTGAAGATTATAAAGTTTACCAGATCAAAGACAGTAGTGATACCAAACACAGAGAATTAGATATGCTCAGACAGATGTATTTTATGACAGATGTTCCAGAAGATAGAACACTTTTATTGAAGAGCATCATCAGTTTCCTTAATAAAGATTAAATACAACTACATTTTATGCTTTGCTGAATAGTAAATGACAGGGACGTCATTTCTCAGCTGGGGGGAGTTTGTGGTAGTTGTACTTAGTTTTATTTTATTTTAATTAATGCTATATATTTTATTTCAGGAATTAATCATTCATTCATTCATCCATACATCTATACAAGCGCTGCGCCTGCATTACTAATATATTATTTATTTATATGTTTAAATCATAAACATCCCTATTTAAATAATAGTTTAACCCAAAGACTATGGGTTAAGGTAGATATATGGATTAGTCCATTTATAAATAAGGGTATTGTCTGTTTTCCTACATTCTATTGGTCAGTTGGTATTGTTTGGTCAAAGTTGTCCATTCAGGCGGGAAACCTTTGTTTTATTATTCCATTCAAAGATACTGTCTGAGAAGGGTGTAGCTAGAGATTTGTGATTGCTTAAAATTTAATATTTGATATTTTGGAGTATATTAAACACCCATAAACTGTAAGCAAACCTTTTATAAACACATCTAATGATCATAAACTAAAATTAAAGATAATGAATGAAAATAAAGTATTTTAATATAAACCTGCTAAATGAGTATGAATGTGCTAGAGTGAAAGTTCTAAAGTTATTAAAGTTAAGATCGATATTGTAAAGTAAGAGCAAGTTATATGTTTTAATCTAATTCATGTAGATCTTTGGATTAAGATCTGGGTTTGAATTATTATGATTTTATAATTTATTAATCCATTAGGTCATCATGTAATAATTCTTTAAAGTCATCCTGATCAAGAGATAAATCACTCAGTTACATACACTGGTATCGCAGCTATGTTAAGGCTGTCCGAAGGCTTAATATGCATTAGATATATACTATTTTATTTTGAGCCATGTTTTGATTTTAATTTGTAATCTATGTATACATACACAGTTAAGTTGTAAAGAGAGTTGAATAAGGTATTATAGAAAAGCATTTTTGTGATGTCACATGACTGTGTTGATCACGTGACGGACACTTATAAATTTTCTTAAATGTTGCACAGAAATCGAATCGGCACAAGTGAAAAACAAAATTACTGTGAACGACTTGTTACATAAATCAATAAAACGTATTCTTGAGTGTATATAAAGTGCTGGGGGCAAGTCTGAATTTTATTTCTTAAGAAAATATTTCACGAGAAATTCAACTTACCCACATGCAAGGGGTCATTTTCCACTCTTCATCGCAATTTATACAAAATGGGAAAAATTACATACAATCCCCCAGCAAAATTCAGTTAGATGACATATTTTTCTAGTAGATTCATACAGAATATCTTCAATTAATCCTTATTATTCACTTGTGCCAGTCTAATATATATAAGACTTATAAATTCTAACTCTGTCTAAGGACGTGTAAGAGGGAGCATTTCACAATCTTTTTTGTAATTGTTTGAATACGTACATGTTATGCAAGATAAAGGAATAACGATATTATACTGCAAATACTGACCATCATAACAGCCTTAAAACAACAATCAAAACACATGAATTAAATATCAACGTAAAAAAAATTCTACATGTGATGTGAAAGGAATGTAGAAGTTATGACACTTTCCCCGTCATGTCTGCTCACATTTGCAGTGAATTGACGTCATATGCCATTATGACGTCATATCTAGGTAGTTCAGAGAAGTTACTACGGCTGGTATACTGTGACATTCTTCGGACAACCTTAACCTAGCCGCGATGTTAAACTCATATTTTTAAAGTATTGTAAATATTTCAGTATAGAGAAATATAATTTACATCATTAATTCAGTAAGAGTTTCAAAGAGTTATCACCCTTTGAATTCGTTTATATAAAGTGTAAAGTAATGGCCTAAATGAATGTTTTAATGTGTTTAAATTGTGATCGTTTTGTGTTGTAAAGTTAATGTGCTTGTTTATATGTTGTCTATGTATTTATATGTTGTTATTGTTATTTTAGGGTTGATTTAAAACATTTAATTCATCTTGAAATCAACTATATATCTCCACGGAATAAATACTAAGAATCCAACCCTATATATCATCTTGCAGTCATTTTTTAATTTCTACAAGAACCGGTCACAAAAACATGCAAACATCTTGCAAATATGCAATGGAATTTTTAAAAAGAAATACTTGCTTGTTTGAAGATCGTACACTTATACTAGGTTTTAGCCATGATTATGATATTCTTTAAAATTAAGCTGCAAAATGACATGATAGTTTGTAAACATTGCATAGCTTTGAACAGCGATTGGGCCTTACTAACGTCATATGCTAAGGGAGATAAGCAACGTTAGTCAAAGTGAATTTTCACGACTGAGTCATTTTGATCGACTGTGCTGTAGCTATCTTGCGTAGAAAATCCAAAAAACAATTTCAGTCTTATTTTACCAGCTCATATGAACTTATTCCCGTATGTAACTCAATATGGTCAGGTAATTGTCTCCTATGACCTTTAAATATGGTGGAACGCAAGTCTGGAACCTTTTGTAAATTAAGAGTATGACTTGTATTAACTGCGTCCCTGAAACATGGTTCGGTTCAATTATAGGAGCTTAGTTGGTCAGATGTTGAAAACTCCTTATGTGCTTAAATTCCTTTTCTTATTCCTTTTCTTATGAACATAAGAACAGAACAAAATTAGCGTAAGTCAGGTGGATTATATTATACAAGATGCATGTACACAGGAAAAATATCTCTTCTCCAGAACCAAGGCAATGCTTGTCATTTTGATAGCGTGAAGCATTCCAATGTTGATTGGATTCAATTTTCATAAAGTTTTCACCTTTTTGGGCTATTGTTTGGCCACAATATATTCATTGGAATAATAAAAAGGGGGAGGAAATATCTAAAAATCTGAAGTACAGCGGCGTCAAGTAACTCAGATGAGTTAATGAACCCTTTCATTAGTTTTATTTTTTATTCCTAAGTCTACTCTAAACTTCATATCCAATTATAGAGAACAGCATCAGTAGAAATGCATCGTTGGCTTAATTTAAAGTGTTCAATAAGTATAAAAATATCATTTTATTTTTTCAGTAACATGTGATTAAATACTTTATTATTTTCTTCAGATACTTGCCCATCATTTATCTTTGATACATGTGTAGCATGGACGGGAGGAAATGACCTTGTCATAGAAGGTCAATACCAATGGAACGACTCACCCTTGGCCATGAATTTCAGCAACTGGTTTCCAGGTGAACCCAGTGCGGGCGATCCCGTACAGGCAATCTCAAAGGACTGTATTGATTTACTCAAAAACGGCGAATGGAATGATAGACCGTGTTCTTTCCTAAACCCATTCATCTGCGAAATGACCTAGAAAAAACTTTAGAGATAAACAGTTGACCGGTCTCTCTCTCAGCCATTGTTTTATAGTTTTCACTGGGTTTTTTTCTTTTTTAATTTTGTTCTGTATTACGAACTTTAATATTTTTTTATGTCTTGATAATTTTATTAATATGCAAGGCTTAATGAAAACAACAATATCCCTCATGTTTCGTGTTTAGAAAAACTGATGGTTTTCTAAGGTCAATGTACCTTGCTTATTTTAATGTTTGTATGATAAATGCAAAAATTTGATGAATTGTCATATATTTGAATACAAATGGTTGTTATTTAATTAATATAAATCTGAAAGAAAATAAGCTTGGGTAATGTAATATATATATATTCTAAAACATTAATACATGTTTAAGGAATAAACCTCTCGTCTTCGATTACATTCTGGATGAAATATATGGAGATAACGATATTCAAACAATACAAAATAGGAGCAGAGCAAACGCGGAGCTCCAAAACATCAGAGGTGGGATCAGGCTCCGGAGCCATGAATCTTAGACGAGCTCACTTTTGATCTCAGTCTCACTTTTACAAAAGGAATATATGGTAGAAAAGTGAGACTGAGATCAAAAGTGAGCTTGTCTAAGTTTTATGGCCCCGGAGCCAGGTGCCATGGAAGTGCCGACCAGTCACACCCACCGTGTGCTCTTCATGATCGGGAAATAACGGAAAAATCCATCGACAATTCAGTGTGTAAAAAATGGCCTAACAATTAGTATGAAAAACGCCAGTCAGCATTTGACTCAATGATAAATTGTAATTGCTGACAAGGTCATTGTATCGACCATATATAGAACTTACGAAATGATGACTTTAAACGAGACTGCTGATATTCTTGTTTTATCAACTTGTTTGTCAATAATTTACCTCGTTTTAGAAATTGTACATACGTAGAGCATGCTTTTGCGTATCGAATCAACTGAGAGATATAAACCCCGTATGCAGGTGATGATGGTATATTGCTGCATAAGTAAGGGAAGTTGACGATTGAAAAGTTAAAGTCATCACGTTTACCATAAAGCTTGGTTGTTAGATTACCATTAACGTCTTTTTCAAGTAAAATATCCAAATATGAAACAGATGTGTCAGACTCTGTGGTACCTTTTATCTCAAGCTCATCGGGATATATCGTATCAAGTGAACATAAGAATGGAAATAACCATTGTTAATTGACAATACGTCGTCGATATATCTAAATATCGAGTTGAAGGCCACAGCAAGTGTTTTCTTCTTTTCGCGTATAAGATTTTTGACAAATTCTGCTTCATACGAATACGAAAGAAGGTCTGCTAATAACGGGGCACAATTGGCACCCATGGGAATTCCAATAGATTGTTGGAAGACCTGGTCTCCAAAAACCACATAGATATTGTCAATCAGAAACTCAAGCATCTTTTTAATGTCAACTTCAGAGTACTTGCGTGTACAATCAGAATGTTTTTTAACAAAATAATTTTGCAAATGACCAATGACAAGGTAAGCAAATTTACGAATTCCATTTTTATTGAAAAAGCAACCGTCAATTATATCAAAAAGCCTGGACTTTAATTTATCATTGGGAGTGGTTGCGTATAAAGTTGAAAAGTCGTAAGTTTTTAAGCTGTTGATTTTGGTAATATCTTGTGATATCAAATTTTCCAAGAGTTCCTTGGAATTTTTAAGTATCCACATCTGATTTACACCACTTCTCGAATATATTGTTGCACAGTACTCTTGAAGTTTCTCCTTCACCACTGTTAATATCTTAGTGAGGAGTAAAGATAGAGGCTTGGTTGAACATTTACTGGAACCCGCTATGTATCTTTGTTTGTAAGGATTCTTATGAAGTTTCGGAATCCAATATAAATATGGTAATTCGAATTCATTGTGGTTGTTTGGAATATTAAAAATATTCAAAACTGACATATGATTTTGAAGAATTTCTTTCTTAGAGAGGGAACTATGAGTGTAAGTTGGATAACCACTTGTAGAATTAAATCCAAGTTCCTCTAAAATACATTTAATATAATGAGCCTTACAAACAAAGACAATGTTGTTACCTGCTTTGTCAGCAGGGACCAATACGTACTGATCATGTAATCTATCTAATTCTTTTTTTCACTTCTGGATTACTGATGTTGAAGGATAGATGGTTTTCATATTGCCTCTCAATCTTTTAATGCGCGATTTTAACATACATCAGATACATTTAATCCATTCTGACAAAGTGTCAAGGTCTTCTTTTTCATGTCTGGCCCATCGCCTGACGTAGTCCCCTACAGAATCCATAATATTTATGAAATTCTTACGCCAGTTGAAGGATCTGGGTTCCCTAAATTTAGGACCTTTTAAAATTAGTGATCTAAGGTTCTCATTATTAACTATATTTACGTCACCAGTAATAACGTGTCCAGCAGGACTATAGTTATAGGGCGAAGAAGAACATGAACACGATGGAGGATTATGTTTCAGATATTCGATATCCAGGCCCTGTAAAGTTTTCTTGTAATTAAAAAGTTTGGAAGCAATAGTCGATGTATATTTGTAGGAAATACAAGGTGTAGTCTTTAACTTGAAATATGGTGGAATACAAGACTGGACCCTTTTCTGATTAAGAATATTACTTATATTAACCGCGTCAATTCCTTTGTTGGCATATTGAAGTTTAAGGAAAAAACGGATTGATTTAGCTGCATTTTCTTCAGTAAAAGGCGGGGGTTTAAAAAGCCTATGATTGGCAATATCCATAACTACAGATCCGAGCCTATATTCTGGTGTCGAGGAATTAAAAAATGGACTTTCCTTGACCTTTTCAAGAAGACTATTTAAAAGTTTCAAAGGGACAGAGTAAAGTTTGGTGCGAATATGATGTAATGAAACAGCTTTGTTTTGTATTTAGCTTCCTGTTTTGTTTTGTTTTGTTTTTTTTGTTATCATAATTATTTTCTTTGTCGTTTTCAACAATATTTATTGAAAGCAAGAAGTATAGTCTACCTTTATGAAATTAAGTTGATATACATAAACATGTACATTGTATTTATTGTAGCCATTCACTGTGCAACATGTACAGATACACACACTTAATAATTTAATAAATGTCCTCAGAGATATCTTTATTCAAAATGTTTAGGGATGAAGTTAGGTTAAATTGTATTTCATCATTAAATTAATCTTAGTCTCTGTTTCTAAGACGTCATTTTTTTAAAAAAAGATGACGTTATTGAATAACGTCAATGACGTTATTGTTTCATTACAACATGTTGTTTTCAAACACGTATATTTTTAAAACTATAGCAAATTAAATCCTCAAATTTTGCCCGTGTGTCCTAAATTTGTTGTAGATTTGAAATATTTGAAAAAGTCAATTTCGAGAATTTTGTCATTAAGACCCCTTTTCCCAGAGAACAGTCCATATAATTATTCATAGTTTATAGGTTATGTATATATTTCCTCTGATGATTGAGTCGCAGACAATGGGATGTAAATATCCAATAGTATTTGATGTAACTAGAATGTTCAATATAGCGTGAAGAATCAATTTAAAGAAAGAAGTAATCATGGAATTCAACATGATAAGGATGAAGAAAGTAAATTGTACTTAATAAATTTGCTAGAGTATTCAAGAATGTCTTATCAAATACTTGTCAAAGGAACATTTGAATCAACATATTAGAAGACTAAAAAAATACGGATATTTTAAATACTGAGCATACTGAAATCAAAACCGTCGATCTGGACATGAAAAACATTGTTTAAGGACCTTATTTTTGGAATATTATGTTTGTATTTTGAACAAGTAAACTGAGGGCATCGTATTTGTATTAATGAAAGTTAACTTCGTTCAACAATTTGGATTATTCTGAAAGCGAGAAAAATGTTATTTATTAAAGTTTTTTTTAATTTTTTTTATCCATTATCTTCATTATCTCAATTAACGATTGTTTAATTTGAAAAAGTAGAAAATAAATCGTTGAAATGTTAGAGGGAGGAAATAAGAGAAAGAGATGGGGGAGTTACTTGTTTATGTCATTTGATGTTATATCCTTAATTTGGGTTGTGACAAATGTAAATAACTTGATATCAAGAAGATTCTATTTTTTATGCAAATGTTTCTCTTCACTAGATAAAAATGTTTTTATAAGTACATATTGTAAGAATTAGATATCGAATGTTTCCTGAATGTTAAACTGAAGTAGAGTGTGTGATGCCAGGGATTAGCAACTATTTCCTGAATGTTAGCTGCAGTAGAGTTTGTGATACCAGGGATTAACGACTGTTTCCTTCATTGTAACTGAAGCAGAGTGTGTGATATTATATAAATATTGCATGTAGTTGAGTTTAACATTGAAAATTTTCACCCCAGGAAAACCATTGTTAACCGAGGCGCAGCCAAGGTTGACAATGGTTTTCGAGGGGTGAAAATTTTCAATGTTACACTCAACTACATGCAATATTTATTATATTATACTGAATGTTTTATACAAATACATATAACAGTGAACCTTGCCCGCATAAATTCTGCGCAGTCACTATTTTTGGGAATATCACCCGTCGTCAACCAATGAAGACTGTTGCTACGCTGGAGGGCGTGGCTTCATCATTCAGCGGGTAATAGTGTTTTTTAACAAATGTTTCTCGACGAATCAGATTCAACTAATTTACATGAAAGTATAATATTAGGGATTAGCGACTGAAGTAGGGTGTGTGATGCCACGGATATTGTTCTCTTTCGACTTTTTTCACAAATGTCCAATTCATAAAAGAATTTACGGTTCTAAGTAATGATGAATCAATCAATATCATTCATATACCAGAAGCCAATCACCGCATACGCAAGTTTAAACATTTAATTTCAACACAATTTTGCCTATATAGAGCCCATTTATATTGCCTCAGTTATGAATGAAGGGGATACCATTTTACGGAAGCAACTAAAAATAAGGATAAAAAAGAAAGATATTAATTAAACAAAACATTGTTCTTTAAAAATGTAATTTAATTTCGGTTCATATGGTGAAATATCGCCTCATTTACGTTCATTTTTAGCATATCAAGGATTTTTCATGCTAAGAACATTATTTAAAGACTAGTTTAAAACACAGAAACTGAATTCACACGCAGTTAGGTTAAGGACGCCCATGAAATATACGCCTTATATATTCAAAGAAAATGAATACAATTTTTTTTGAATAGCATTAGTTTTGATGAATGTGCATTGTGGTGTTTGCACTTGTATATATCGGATCTCTGCTGAGTTCGGCCAAAGGCGACATCGCTTACATCAGCTGTTTGTCATGTGACAGGTTTAAAAATTAGAACAAATATGTACTGCTACAATGATCGTAAAAGTTCAACGATATACGGATATCTTTCCGCTATAAAATTTATTCTGTTTTGTTTAAGACAAATTTCTTAACATTAAAGTGCTGGGAGCAACTTCCTCATGCTCGGGAATTATGTCAAAGGATTTAGCCGTCTTTCTGAAAACTCCAGAGATAAATGTAATACGCGCTGGAATAATGTTACATTACAAAATAAACAAAAAATGCACAAACAGCTCCCAGCACTTTTCAGAATAGCAGGAATAATAGCTACACGTTTTTAAAAATTCAGAATTTATAGTGAAGCGGATATCTTTGAACTTTTGATATTTTCGAGGAGTTGGACCCCTCATTCTAGCACATTACTGTACAAATGTGCTCTCTACGGCTATATATATTAGGTATACACATTATCAATTTCGTTGACAATTAAATGTGGATTAATATGTCTTAGAATATGTATTTTTTTGGTCCATTTCAGCTTGTTTTGTATTAATTTTATTTTTTACAAACTACGATAATAGTTTGATCCAAGCCTCAAGTACAGAGAAACTGCGTGTCAAACTAAGAAATGACAAAAAGAGATCAAGCTGACTTTCATTTTACATACTCAAAGTGTTATTTTGGCAAGATAAGTTGCATATCCATTTATCTTTATCACATTTATGAGAAACGAAAGTATAATAGTGTGTTTTAAAAAGAACATATAGTATTTATTCATAGAGATTCATATGCATTGTTTTGCCTTCTTAAATGAGCTATAAAAGTGAGTAAATCTTGACCCTATCAAATTTACGGTATTTGCAACATAAAAGAAAACAAGAATGGGAGTCAAAAAAAAAAGTTTCCTTTGTCCAACAGTGCGTTCAGAATATATATGGATTGTTTATCTAATAATTATGCTACGAGCATCTCTCTTTCTAATAAATTATCGATTTCGCTGCCTTTTTTTATTTTTTTTAATCGAACACGGATTGCAACAAATAACAAATAAAGTTTAAGAACCAATACCATCCCAAACCAATTTACAAAAAAACACGTGTAATTTTAAGTGCATATACAGATGCTATCTGCAATTGGGAATAATAAATGGCTACTTATCGAAAAGAAGTTTTGGAATCACGACCATTTCTGAGTGATATTGGAAATTGTTCATAACTTAATTTCCCACTAGAATTATAAAAAAAAATACTTCAAAGTTATTTATTTAAAAACGTGTAAAAATACTTACGTAGAAACAATGCTGTATATTGTCTGTAGTCAACGGTGGAAAAATATTAATTTTGTGATTGCATATTTCACAGTAGTTCCTGAAAATTTGAAAATGATTAAAGAAAATTGAAATTGACAGAACATTTTTTAATAATAGCTCTGTATCATATAAACAGATTGGTTATATATCTTATAATATGCATAATTGTATTTTTGATAGATGGAGGACACGTTCTTTGTACATTCTTTTACCGAGTAAAATGACAGAGTTTGCATGTATGTACATATCATTCTTTGTTGCATTTATTTCTTGTCAAATATCAAAAGATGACAAAGCAGGATGATTGTATTTTGTTTTCCCTTTAATGAAGAAAAATATTCAGTTTAGTGAAAAGGTATAAAAAAAGCAAAGTATTCGCCCTTGATAATGACGGCAGTAGACATAAATTTGATATTTTGGACAATGTGAGTGCAAAACTTAGACATCGGTAATAAAGTTGAAATGCGGAGCAGACAGTCCTTTATTGTGCTCATGCTTTTGGCATCGGGATCGGGACTCACGCTTCGGGATCAATGTTATGTGTGACTTTGTTTTGTTTGGTGTGGAAGGTGCTTGGGAGGGAGTGAGAGTCTTTTCAGTTGTAAATAAATTTATTAATGGATCCAGGATGTATTTCCTGTTTTTACGTGGTGGCTTACAATGTAATTTATTGTCTTAACAGCTTCCTCTGACAGATATACTTATTTTTACTTTTGAAAATGGCTGATTCTACAAAAATTGTATCTGTAAATTGTCAGGGTTTAGCAACGCTATCAAAACGCCAAGACGTTTTAAACTTTTATCGGTCAAAAGGATATTCTATTATATGTTTTCAGGATACCCATTTTATTCCTGATTCAGAACCATTTGTTGAAGCCATGTGGGGGCATAAATGTTTTTTTTACCTCCTTTAAATCAAATGCAAGAGGAGTATCTACATTTTTTTAATAATAACTATGAATTCAAAGTGCATCAAGAAAGGAGAGACAATGAGGGAAATTTAATTGCTTTAGATTAAGATATAGAAGATAATGGGGTTAATCTCATAAATATATATGGTCCAAACACTGATAGCCCTGGGTTTTATGAATATGTTCGTGATATGTTTTTGGAACTTGATAATGAATATTATATACTCTTAAGAGACTTCAATCTTGCTTTGAATCCTGAGCTAGACACAAAAAATTATAACTCAGTTAATAATCCTAAAGCTAGGGAAAAATTGTTGGAAATCATGGATAATCTTCATTTAATAGACTGCTTTAGAATTATGAATCCAGATAGAAGGGTTTATACATGACATAAAAAGATCCCCTAAAACTAGGTCGTTTAGATTATATTTTGATTTCTGATAGTTTGTCCAATTCCGTGGAAACTTACTGGATTAAACCTGGTTACAGATCAAACCACTCAATTGTAATTTTAGAATTAAAATTTATTTCTTTGAAAGGGGACGCAGACTTTGGATATTCAATAATAGTCTACTTTCAGACAGTGAATATGTACAAACAATGAAAGAAGCTATTAATAAAACTTGTAAACAGTATGCAAAAGGGGACATCGATAACACTAGAATTGAAGATAATGTTGATGATAGCTTATTTCTGGAAGTTTTACTCATGGAGATTAGGGGTGTTACTATTTTTATATTCTTCTTATAAGAAAAAAGAAAGAGAAAAACAAGAAAAGTTACTTTTAGAAGAGATAGGTAAATTAGAGTCTGAAGAAAACATTGATTTGCACCTAATAGAAAAAAAAAGATTGATATTAGAAAACATTAGAAAAGAAAATAAATGGAAGGGCATGTTGTAAGATCAAGAGCTAGATGGGTCGAGGAAGAGGAGAAACCCACAAGGTATTTTTACAACTTGGAAAAACGTAATTATTTAAATAAAACTATTAAAAAACTGGAACTTGAGGAAAACTGTAATATATATGACCAAACAAGAATACTTAATGAAGTAAAAATGTTCTACCAAAACCTTTATCCAAATAAGGACTCTGAACTCCTAGACTTAGACCTTGAAAATATTATTAAAAATCATGTCATTCCAAAATTAGATAAAAACACTTCAGAATCAATAAAAAAAATATCTGAAGATGAAATCTTTGAAGTTTTAAAAAATATGAAAGACAATAAATCCCCAGGAAAAGATGGTTATACAGTTGAAGTTTTTAATTTTTTTTTTTTTTTGGGGGGGGGGGGGAGAGAGATCTGAAACACATTATATGTCAGTCAATAAATTGTATCTTCGTCAAAAAGGAGCTCCCTATTACTCAGCGATTGGGAAATATTTTATGTTTGCCAAAGGAAGACAAACCTAGACAATTCTTAAGAAACTGGCGACCCTTTACACTATTAAATGTTGTTTACAAATTAATCTCAGTTTGTCTAAGTTTTAGAATCAAATCCACATTAGACTGCCTTATTTCAGACACTCAGTCAGGATTTTTAAAAGGAAGATCCGTTGGAGAAAATACAAGATTAATTTATGATTTAATGGAATATACCGACCGTAAAAATATACATGGATTACTAGTGTTAATTGATTTTGAAAAAGCATTTGACTCAATTTCTTGGACCTTTATTTATGAAGTTTTTTTTTTTCTTTGGTGAATATATAATTGAATGGATAAAGATTCTGAACACAAAATTTAAGGCTTCAATGTTACAAAGGTTTTTTTTTTTATCTGATCAGATTGACATTGAGAGAGGATGTAGGCAATGGGACACTGTCGCTCTACATTTGTTTCTCCTTTGTGCTAAAATTCTTGCAATCTTAATTAAGCAAAATAAAAATATAAAAGGTATCACGATAAGTGACAAGGAACATAAAATAAGTCAGTACGCTGATGATACATCTCTTGCTCTTGATGGTCCACCTAAATATTTGTTTGCTGCCTTGGATACCTTAGATTTTTTCTAAAAAATATCTGGTTTAAAAGTAAACGGCTCGAAAACAAAAATAATATGGATAGGCTCAAAAAAGTTTTCAAGTCAGGTCTTTCATCATTCTAGATGGAACACGACTGAGGCTCCACAACTTTTAACTTATTAGGTATTAACTTTTCAGTTGACCTACATAAAATTACAAATTTAAATTATGGCATACAGATTCCAAAAATAAAAAGCATGCTACAACATTGGAAAAGAAGAATTCTAACACCAATTGGTCGAGTTACTGTTGTAAAATTAGCAATTTTATTACGTCTTTGTTCCTGACTGAAAAGGCTAATAGCAGGTAATAAACCTTGGGTAGATATTTTTGAAGCTATAAATGGTACAGATTCGCAGCTAGATTAAGGATGTCCATGAAATATACGCCTTAATATATTCAGGGAAAATGAATGCAATTTTAATATATTTTTTTAAAACAGCATTAGTTTTGATGAATGTGAATTGTGGTGTTTGCACTGGTATATATCGGGTCTCTGCTGAGTTCGGCCAAAGCGACATCGCTTACATCAGCTGTTTGTCACATGACAGGTTTAAAATTAGAACATATATGTACCTTTACAAAAATCGTAAAAGTTCAACGATAATCGGGTATTTTTCCGCTATAAAATTTATTCTGTTTTCTTTCAGACAAATTCCTTAACAAGGAAAGTGCTGGGAGCAACTTCCTCATGCTCGGAAATTTGTAAAATTTCTATTAACCCCAGACATAGATGTTATTCGCATTGGAATAATGTTACATTACGGAATAAATAAACAATGCACAACCAGCTGCCAGAACTTTTCAGAATAGTAGGAATAATAGCTACACTTGTTTAAAAGTTCAGAATTTATAGTGAAGCGGATATCCTTGAACTTTTGATATTTTCGAGGGGCTGGACCTGTCATTCTAGCACGTTACTGTACAAATGTGATCCGTACGGCTATATATAAAGTCTACACATTATCAATTTATTTTGACAATAAAATATGGATTAATATATTTCGGAATATATCTCTATTTTGTACCGACTAAGCGTGTTTTGTATTTATTTTTATTTTTACAAGCTACGATAATAGCTTGATCCACGCCTCAAGTACAGAGAAACTGCGTGTCAAACTAAGAAATGACGTCATCTCAGTAAGTACAGCGAGATCAAGCTGGCTTCCATTCTAAATACGCTAAGTGCTATTATGGCAAGATAAGTTTCATATCCATTAATCTTTATAATATTTATGAGAAACGAAAGTATTCAGTGTGTTTTAAAAAGAACATAGTGTATTTATTCATCGAGATTAATTTGTATGGTTTTAACGTGACGTCATAATAGCTTTCCCGAACCTCTGCATAGGCTGACCTATATATGGGAGTCCTTATCCTAGCTGCGTTTTATTCATAAATTACTTGATTTTGGTGTTGCATTTATCTCTGAATGTGTAGTCCCCCAAAACAACTGTTTTTGGCAAGATGTTTTTTAGTTTATGCTTCATGTTATTAAATCTTTTGAAAGTAAATTCTACATGGAAAATTTTCCTAGCATCCCAGTGTGGTACAATACAAATACTAGGGTTGGTACAAAAACACTGTTTATAAAAAGTTGGTATGAAAAGGGGTGGTGAAACACATTGATGATTTTTTAAATGAGGAAGGACATTTTCTACCGCATGCCATTTCTCAGCAAAAATTTGGTTCAAGTATCCATCATACAATATAACAATGTAATGAGTGCAATATCAAATTACATGAAATCTTTTGTAAACAAAAGTTTATTTAAAAGATCTTCTACCCCATATATTCCATTGTATTATAAATCTTTTCTTTTGCAAAATAGATGTACTAAAACTATATACAAACAGTTAAATGCGAATACTATTATTCCAACTTCTGTACGGAAATGGAATATAGAGCTCGGATATTATAGTGTAGAGGTTTGTGTTCAGGATGTTTTAATGTTTGTTTTAAAACTACCAAAGACTCTTCAATCCAATGCTTACAATATAGAATTCTCCATAGAATTTTACCGGTTAATTATTACTTGAAAAAAAAATCAATGCTATATCATCTGATAGCTGTTTTTTGTAAACATCAAGTTGAGACAATTCAATATATTTTTATTAATTGTGAAAAGGTATCCCCACTTTGGAGTGATCGTAGCATGTATATTTATTAAATAACTTCAAAAAGAATAAGTGTTAATGTAATTAACATTTTATTAGACGAACTTCCGTTGTCTAAAGGTAATAGAGTTGTAAATTTTCTTATCATGTATACAAAACAATATATTTTTTCTTGTCTGAAAAAACGCAAACTGCCAAACTTCCTGGAACTTCTCTTTCTCTTATACAATAAATATAGGGTTGAAAAATGTATTGCAAGCCAGAATTTGGAAATGCAAAAGTTTCATAATACTTGGCAAAATTTGAAATGTTTATTTGACAATGTTAATAAGTTAAAATCAGTTACAATATATAAGACTTTTAAATTTTTTTGTATCCTTATATTGATCTGTTGATATATTTTTTTTTTCTATCATTCTATTTAATATGAGAACAAGTATGCTTCCACATACCAAAATGAATGTGTGTGAGTGAGAAAGTGAGAGCGAATGATAATTTGTAAAAAAGAAAAGAATCTAGTAATGCAATATGTTTGTATTAAGATGAAAAAAATAAATTTAAAAAAAAGTCGACTGTTGACTGATGTTTTTCATACAAATTGTTAGGCTATTATTTTCAAGTTGAATTGTCTACGTATTTTTCTTTCTAGATCAAAAAAGGAGTACACGGCGGGTGTGACTGTCGACAGGGAATTCTTTCTCCTCGATGACACTTGATTCCACCTCTGATGTTTTAGAGGTCTTTTTGCTCTGCTCTCAATTGGTATAGTTTCTATTTACTTTAGAGCTTGATTACTGATCGTTATTTTCATATTTCATTGGTAATCGATTTATCTGAATGTTAAATTGAACGCTACGGCAAAAGGATTCTTTTTTTCATGTAGGTTTTTTAATAAAACCTGCTTCATATAAATACAAAAATAATTATGGGGAGCAATCTGAACCCACTGAAATTCAAACAGATTGTTGAAAGACTTTTTTTTGAAAAAAAAAATGCATTGATATTATTAATAAGAATCTCAAACATCTTTCTTGATATCAACTTTGGAGTGCTTTCGTGTGCAATCAAAATGTTTTTAACAAAATAATTTTGCAGATGATCAATGACAAGGTACGTAAATTAACGAATCACTGGGCAAATTTAGCATGACTCATCATCATCTGACATTGTTGAAATTGATATTCATTTCTTAAACAAAATCGTTCAATCTCCATCCTACACGTGTTGATGAGAG
Source organism: Saccostrea echinata (assembly GCF_033153115.1). Taxonomy (NCBI): domain Eukaryota; kingdom Metazoa; phylum Mollusca; class Bivalvia; order Ostreida; family Ostreidae; genus Saccostrea; species Saccostrea echinata. The sequence goes on from NW_026889761.1 coordinate 22,705,310, forward strand.
GTGGACACAATGTTCTGTCATATCTTCCCTTGGGAATATTTACATCTTTCCAGCAGTTATACTTTTGAAAACTGAAGAATCTCCTTTTTATTCTGTTTTATTGTACCAAAAAAGCTTTTAGTAAAGACCAAGTTCAGGAATTAACATAGTATGTATGCCACTACGTTAAAGACTTCTTTTTGTTGTGACGCATAATTAATTTATGCATGTCTCTTTTTTATTCTTTGACAATCTTTTATGCTCTTATTGATTTAGAAGAATCGAAAAACGTATATATGTTCATTCAAAAATATATAAAATAAATGGAAGTATGCTAAACCCTACTCATAGGAACCGTACAAAGGGTATTGTTGTGTTGATAACAAATAACGACTGGCAAAAACTGTTGATTTTATGAAAAATGGACATAGAAATGTAAGATCTTATCGTCATACTTCCGGACCTCATTCAACCAGATATCCGTCCTGACAAACATATTCTAACGGAAAACTTGTGCATATATGCCCATCAATATCCAAGTTTATTCATATTTGCAGCCGGGGGGGGGGGGGGGGTATCTATCATAAGTCAATATCATTATCTTTACCTTTGACGCTACGTGGCAAACCGTGTAGGGACGTCATCATCAAATTTTTATTTCTATTCTGATTTGTGGATAGATGCCCTTTGATTGTCTGATGCAATTTTTTTAAAATAGATCTAAGACTCTTTATATATTATGACAGATCTTAACAAAGATTTATTATAGTTTACTATACTTGACTATAGCACATGTAAATACTATGAAACTTTGATTAGCTGTGAAACTTTACTCTATAATCAAAGATTATCATCTCCTAAATTTGATATCAGTAATGTCATATTTGGAAGTAATATACGAATTACAAGTAACAGTTCCATTTCACATAAAAATTAGGAATGTTTGAACTAGAAAACATAAATTATAACAATCTGAAATCCATAAGAAAAAAGCCTTGATATACTGTAGTATTTTTTTTTTTTTGATATACTATAGTAAAAATTGTGATGTCATAGGTAACTATAGTTAACTGTGGGAAACTATAGTTAACAACAATATCTTTAGGACGTCATTTTACATCATCAATAACAGGGGGAACAGGAACACTTATGAGGATTTTGTTTCAGATGATCAATATCTACGTACTGTTGAGTTTCTTCATAATTGAACAATTTTGCTTGCATTAAGTTGGAATGTCAGTATGAAATACAAGGTGTAGACTTCAGCTTAAAATATCATGGTAAAGGAGACTGAACTTTTTTTATGATTAAGAATGTTGCTTATGGTTACAGCGTCTTTATCTATGTTAGCATATTTAAGCTTTAGAAATCTTTCCGTAACACATGGTGGTTTATAGATTCTTTGTTTTTGCAACATCCATTATCACAAACACGAGTTTGTATGCTGGTGTTGAAAAATGAACTTGTTTTTGCTTCCTCGAAAAATCTTTATAAAAAGTATCAAGAGCAGAGAGTAATGTGATACATGTATAGACCTAATAGTTCGATGACGAAAGGTGATAGCGAATCAAATAAAAAGAAATATCATGTATATATATTGAAGTAATTATCAAAACTGAAGAGAATAAAAACAAACAAACAAACAAGAAAATGGAAATTGTTCAAATAACTTACCCACACAATATATATATATATATATATATATATATATATATATATATATATATATATATATATATACGAGGGGTGATAAAAAAGTTCGCGAACTATCTCTATATTTAAAAAACCACAATTCAGATCAAAATGAAATTTGGCACACATATATTCATACACATGTTCTATAAATTACAGATGTTAAATAATGTTTTGCTCCGTGTTTGTGACGTCACAATGTGAAAATGACGTCAGTATGTAGGTCACTTGTGACAAAAAATGGTTGACTCAGTCGTACTCGAGCAACGAACGGCTATAAAGTTTAACGTATATCTCGGAAATTCCTTTACAGCAGAATATAATTATTTGTACAAGGTTTATGAAGACAAAAGACTTAACAGAAGTTCAATCATTAATTGGATTGAATGTTTTAGTGAAGGCAGGGAGATAGTTAAAAATGATGTTTGTTTTGTTGCCAAGCGAAAGCAAGCCGGTTAAAAGAAGTCTCTTTAGATGAGCAATTTGTTTTGAAAGATCGCCAAGTTACAGTAAGAAAAATAGTTGAATATCTGAGGAATAATATAATTATTAAATCCCTAAAATATCGTTACTTTAAACTTTAAACACATGAGATATGAAAAAAAAAGAAGGCGTCGATACTTTTTCCACATTGGATAAACGACGCTCCCGAGACAGAGGACTCGGGTTGTGATAGTCACCATGCTAATTCTGGGAAGGAATATTCTTATCCACCCATCCTATTGCCGAGATTTGGCCATTTCTGACAGATGGTCTGTTCTTGTTATAAAAAATTATTTGCATGGTAAGAAATATAGGACTCGGAAAAATCTCTAAGCTTCTGTGAACAGACCGCTACGAAGCGTGTTACGTGACTGCCTGGATCACGTGATTCGCGCATGTGCAGAACAATGACAGATGTGCATTAAAATTGGAGAGGGCTACTTTAAAAAATAATGAACACTGAAACCTCATTTTATTTCTTTTAAGGAAGTAATTCAATTAGTTCGCGAACTTTTTGATCACCCCTCGTATATATATATATATATATATATATATATATATATATATATATATATATATATATATATATATATATATATATATATATATATATATATATATATTATTGAATTATTCATGAAAGTGTTTAAATACCTGAATAGAAATAATGTCGTACATTGGTTAGATTCAAAAGAAAAGAAATTCGACTTCGAGTTTTGAAAATAAATTGAAAATAATAAAAATAAACATTGAATTCTGAAATTGGCAGAAAATGTCTTGAATTATGGCTCTGTGACATTAAAAGAAGTGGTAACATAGCTTGCAATTTACATAATTGTATTTTTAATGGATAGAGGGCACGTTCTAAGTCTATTCCTTTTACAGAGGTAAATGACAGAGTTTGCATGTATGTCCATATTTTTCTTTGTTGTGTTTATTTGATGGAAAATATCGAACGATGATAAAGCAGGATGATTGTATTCTGTTTTTCCTTTAATGAAAAAAATATTCAGTTTAGTGAAAAAGGCACATTACTAAGTAAGAAGCAAAGAGAGTATTCATAGAACTGAATGTCTTGAATACTTTTGATTGAACAATACATCAATAAAACTTACAACAGTTATACAGTTATAATTTGATATAAAAGATTAAATTCTTTAAATCGAATTCCGAAATTTGGAATAAGGAATTAAATTCGTTCAAATGAATTGCTAAAGAATTCAATTCTTTTAATAGAATTCACCATTTATGGCCTATAGAAATATTTATGGATTCGTCATAACAAATTGTCGAATTGGTTTAAACGAATTTAATTCGTTATAACAAATTTAAAAATACATTTAAACATCCTTAATCTCTAATAACAGATTTTTGAATTTGATTAGGTAAATTTAGTCTGTAATAACAATTTTTGATTGCCATAGAACAAATTCAACAAAACTGTTATATCAAATTTAATTCGTTATAATGAATTTAAAAAATGTTAGAACGAATAAAATTCGTTTTAACAAATTCGATAATCCGTTATATAGAATTCTCAAAAAATAAATAATTAAATAGATAAAATAAAATAAATGCAAGCTAAAAGTAAAAAATGATAGGTCCTAAATGGGCTTTCTTAGGTTTTCTTATTGCAGAGCTAGAAAAAAAATGTTTCACATTAAACATTTTTTGAGTGAATACTATGAAACGTGAGTTGCACATTCAAACGGCATTTCACAAAAAAGAAATGTTCTGACTAAAATTTTTAAGTATATTTTAACTGTTCATTATAAAGCAATGTTCTGACTAGAATTTTTTAGAATATTTTAACTGTTCATTATAAAGAAATGGTCTGACTAGAATTTTTAAGAATATTTTAACTGTTCATTATAAAGCAATGTTCTGACTAGATTTTTAAAAAAAAAATATTTTAACTGTTCATTATAAAGCAATGTTCTGACTAGACATTTTTAGAATATTTTAACTGTTCATTATGAAGCAGTGTTCAGACTAGAAATTTTAGAATATTTTAACTGTTCACTATAAAATATTGCTCTGACTGGAATTTTTTGTTTAGAATATCTTAACTGTTCACTATAAAGAAATGTTTTGACTAGAATTTTTTTGAATATTTTAACTGTTCATTATAAAGATATGGTCTGACTAGAATTTTTTTAAAGAATATTTTAACTGTTCACTATAAAGAAATGTTCTGACTAGAATCTTTTAGAATATTTTAACTGTTCACAATAAAGAAATGTTCTAACTAGATTTTTTAAAAATATTTTAAATGTTCACAATAAAGAAATGTTCTAACTAGATTTTTAAAAAATATTTTAACTGTTCACAATAAAGAAATTTTCTGACTGGAATTTTTTAGAATATTTTAAATGTTCATTATCTTCACCTTTTTTCATACATCGAATTAAAAGATTATGCAAAAGTAACTGAGTAACTTTAAAATTCTGAAAACCGTAATATAAGTATCATCCACAGGACAAAAACATTTTTTACCATTCCCTACAGTATTTCTAGATTTAACATTCAGAAGAACAGCCGATCTGATTAAAGGCGACATCCGACCAGATTTATACACAATGGAAACCAGGGTAACAAACAATAGCGGTAGAACAGAAAATATACCTTAATTAGGTACCCCTAGTCTCTGATCAACTAAGAAGAAATTATATGCACATCATACAGTGACAGGCTTCGATGATCAGTCATTTTTACAATATTAAATGGTAAGAACATAATAATAATAATAATAATAATAATAATAACAAAATTAAAATGGTATGAAAAGTCTTAGGTATGAAGCTTTAAAAGACAACGACCCCCCCCCCTCCCCCATACACACACACAAACACACACACGAAATAGGATTTCACGTTTGGGAAAAGAGTTTCTTTTTTTTTTTGGCTCGGCAAGAAATTTCTGGGTTGAAATATTTTTTTTTATTGGGATCCCCTCCTCTCCCCCCTCCGTGGAAAAAAATTCCTTGATCTGCGCCTGGACCCCATCTAACTTTTTCTACATGTATCCGTTAAAAGAGGATGTGACCCTTCATTTGAACAAAACTTTACCAAAAATATTCTGTGTTAATTTTCGTTGTTATGGTCCAGTGGTTCTTGATAAGATAAAAATGAGAAAAATTTACGAGTAGCTTTAGAACAACAACGACGATAATGCTTATATACACCAATATAGCAAACAAAGATGAAGAATTATGAACAGCAAAAGCTTACTTGGGTCTTTGGCTTGGGAGATGAGATACTTATTAAAAATTGAAATTATTTTGTCATTTTTTCTTTTTACAATCGACGGGCCTGCATTTCAAAGAGAGAGAGAGAGAGAGAGAATTTCTAGCTAGGTCTTTGAATAACAGTGAGATCGCTTCAGAAAACCAGGTCCCTAAGAATGTACATGTATATAAAATAGGCAGTGCCTTTCTCTCGGAATTCATCACCTGCTTCTATAAAGCTCCATCCTCACTTGTACTGACGTGTACCTGGTAAAACCAGTAAGAACCACTTTATTTTAAAAAACAAATAATCGTCCTATTATTGGCGCCCATGATATATAAGACTAGGTGTTTAAATAAAACATAATTCAGATATCGACATCCAAGAGAACAACACATTCTTTTTCAGTGGCGGAAACAGGAATCTTGAAAAGGGGGCCCGACCAGTTTTGTGTCGGGGTAGGGGCCCAAAGCCACATTATAAATTGATTTATTAAATCTTGTGTATATTTTGGATACAAAAGGGGGCCATGGGCGGATATAGGATTTGTGAGGGGGGGGGGCGTGGATATCTTCGTTCAGGCATGGGGTCTGGGGGCCGCCTTAAGGCCCCCAGTGGGTCCAGGGCGAAGCCCTGGTGGTGGCCCAGGGCGCGAAGCCCCCGGAAGCTCCTGGGTTTTCGTGAATTTTAAGAGTCAGTAAAACCAGACACAAAAATAGTTGTATTGATTACTTCCTTTACACAAAAGCCTATAAGATATGAATTAAGTTTGTAACTTACAATACTCTAAAGTCTTTGTAGGAATTTCACGTCTGCTTAAGAATAATGTACAAATTTATTAATCATTTGATAATTTTTATTTCAAATTTACTCTTGAGAAAGCAGAAACTTTGTGTATCTCCGAACTTCGTGAATCTCCGAACTTCATGTATGTCAGAAGTCGTTCTGAATCATTATTATTTCAGCAAGGATGCTAGTCAACCTGATATTTGTATGTAACTCTAATGTTATTCCAAAAAGTGTTGTTTTTTTTTTTTTTTAAATTCCATTCACTGACCTACACATGTATCTCCACCGCAGCCAACGAAACAATATAAACAAACACGCTGTAACGTGCAGTTCCCTTTATAGCAGTATGAAATAAACGAAGCACAATGATACACAAAGAATATCTGAATATTGAAAAATTAAATATTGCAACGTTTGTTTTATAAGTATTATACATATATGACAGATACACTGTAGGGTAGGGTGGTGTAATTCCGTCCGATTATTTTTTAATATTTAGATTTGTTCAAGTATGTCACTGCCTATTACATGTATTATGTTCAACATTTATGGATTATTTTTCCTTCGGAATACCTTTTATTGTTCAGATTACATTGTGTTATATTTATTATTCGTCATGATATAAAATAAATGTGTTCGATTTACAAGATATGTGTGTTGGGTAACTTCAATTGCACACGGGGTATTTTCGATCGATGTGCAAATATAAATGAAATTATTCGCGTCATCTCTAATTTAAAAAAATACATATATATTAATCTAAATTATTCTGTTGTAAAATATAAAAGATTGTGAAAAAATGCTGACAAAAAGAAAAAAAAGCAATTTTCAAAATGTACCTAATTTGAAGACATTAAGTGCACCAGGTGCTTAGAGACTATATATAATTTACCGATTTGTCAAGGCATGCTACAAATATATATATATGCGCAGGCATCTAAACCGCATGTACAAACAAAACAGATGATTTTTTCCACGGTTATAGAACTAGTTTCTACGGAGTATTCTTGTACATAATACTTATCCTAATACTTTTTTATACGGATGGTAGTCATGATTTTTTTCTGGTAACAAATAGCATTGCGTCATTTTCATTGGTCGAACTGAGTTACCTGCTGACGCCGTATTCATGCAAAGGGTAACTTCGGCCGATTTCTGTTCAGCTGATTTGCATTTTATTTGTAAAAACTAAATACTATAAATTTAAAAGGTATGAATTTAAGTTGCAAATTTAAACATAGTTGATAAATTTCACGCCAGGAATATCCACTGTGTCTTTCTGTATATACAAGATATTTTTAGAGGTGATAAACTGATAATTTTAAGGTATTTATGAACAGTCGAAATTAACCAGGTGGTCGAAGTTACACTCGTCTGTGACCATCCTAACCTATATCCTGACGTTAAAAAAAGTCTTGTATCTATGTAAGTAAATTACTGCATAGTTACACCATTTGATAAATAAATACATCAATCAGTGGATAGGTTTGTAACGTAGACCTTCTGATTTTAAATTCATTTATTTACCTCACTCGGCACACCTCGGCCGATTCGTACCTCATCTGGATGAAGGTGACGGAATCAGCCGAGGTTTGCCGAATGTTATTTACCTTCGACCAGCCTTTAAATATTGCAGTATTTTTCTTTGCATCATCATAGGAAATTGACAAGTGCTGTCTACCCTTCAAACGAAATCGGGAGACGTTTTCCGCTTTGAATAATTATGAGATAATATTCATAGCCTAGGGAATGCAAGGTTTTCAGACTTGATTTTTAAGAAAACCGATACTTGATCATAAAATAAAATTACCATTTTTTAATTGACCATTAATTATAAAACCAAAGTATGGCATTATTAATATTAGTCATGTCATATTTTTAAAATTTTAGGGGGGGGGGGGGCGTGCGCCTCCAAGCCCCACTTAAATCCGCCAGTGTGGGCAGACACCCTGAACCTCCTCTAAATCTGTCAGTGTTTTCTTTCATTATACGGACTTGCAGAATAAGCGAAATACTCCAGACATTTAATAAAAATCTCAAACCCGATCTAAAACGCGTTGACAAAGTCAAACCAGACGGTTTTAGTTTTTACGGCATTTTTACAGTGATATGAGAAAAGTCGGATAATTGCTGTTAATTTTAAGAAATAAAGTTCGGCATTTTTCAACCTCGTTCGGTATAATATAATTTACAGATAATTTTTTCCGTTAAGGAGGAACACATGGACGAAGGATAAAAAAAAGAGGTATTCTGCATGTACATGTACACATCATTGCTATAAATGTGTACTCGGGATTAAACCCAAAATCCTTCGTTACATTGTATTTGGGTATGATTTTCACATGTTCTCAGGCGGATAATCATTTATTTTTATCTGTCTAAAGACAATAATTTCAGTTAATAGAGAAATGTTTTTATTTCGTCGTTTTTTTCCCATCCTTTTGGTTTACACGTTTGCTTTGTACACAAAAGCGCGTGTTCATATACCGCTGTTTCTACACGCTATCGATGTGATCAGGGAGAACATGATATCCTCCAGCAATTTACTTCTTATGAAAACACTCAATGAAAACATATTAGGTGAAAATATATACACCCATTAGTATCTTAGTACCTTTAAGTTAGTATCGACCTGTTTAATTGCAATGTCACCAACCGTAACGATCGCTGGCCAGGACTTGAATATAATTTATTACCGTTATTAAAACAACTCGTCAGCTGAGTGGACCTATGATTTAAACAGTAAAATAGGGAAATTCCAGAGTTTGAAGTGTATTTATTTTGGGCGCTCTTCCGCATAAACAAATTAAATCGCATTTACGCGTACTTACATGCATGTACCAATAATTTGTGTCCTGGGTAAATTCAATTTATTAGATGAAATAAAACAAATGCATAAGATTAATCTTCGTAAACAACACGTTTTTAAAACAATCTATCTGATATAACTGACGGTATAAAATAACAAAGAAAATAAAGGGTTTGTGTTTGTATTTAATTTGGAATGAGAACAAATCTTAACCTGTCAAATCACTTATAAAACATACTTCGTTTTCCAGACACTAATTGCCATGCGTAATCTTCACATGCACTGACCAAGAGGTCACAAGTTTGAAATGTATGGCTTCTCATTGCGTGAGTTTTGTCAACACATGTCGGAGTAGACTATCTAAGCCAATTGATTCCCAAAGAAAACTGCATAGGAAGGGTTTTTTTTTTTTGGTACACTTTTTAACGGGTAAAATTCATTCGACGCTCGATAGAATTTTCAAATACAAGTGAAATATTGAGGCGGTTAAGTTACATGCGTCCGACCTAGTATTTTGTATGCAATAATATTGTAAGTTAGGAAGAAAATAATACAAACTCAAAAGTACTTAATTTTATTTTCGATTTTCCTGACAATTAAAAATGTGACCTCTACATACAATTATCGTTTTTAATTACATACATCCTGTTTAATGTTCATGAAAGAAATAGCAACTCGTTAAATAATAACATAAGAGAGATAAATAAACTGTTTCTTTAATACGCAAACAAAGTGGTCTTTTCGGCATTCAAAATGCATTGAATTTGAAGTGAATAAGTGAAAGGCAGTTAAGACTAGCTGATTAAAACGAGCGAGTGATAATTAAACAGTAAGACGGAATCATATGAAAGATTCGAAATGATTTTAAAGTAATTTTCCACAAAGCGCAATTATCTCAACAATGCAATGTTTATAAGACTAAATATGCAACTTTCTTGTAATTGAGCGAATAAAATATAAATCGAAATGTACTAGCGACTTAATCAAAGATATGAAATAATCTGAAAGATTCAACATATTTATCCACTCATCACTTAGTTAAAATGTATTTGGAATGGCCATTCTATTTGTTTTGTGTATGACCTTAGGTCGCTGGTTCACACGCCGATTGATCCTCGGTGACCTCCTTTGCCACGCGCTATCGAGGGAGGGGTTACATAATTGTAAACACACGAGGTGAATGTAAAAGGCGTGTACTTAATGGCTGTGAATAGTCTATGTTTAAAGTTTTGTTTTATTTTCTAACTTTATTGTTTGTTTTTATATGAAAAGAAGAAAAGGTTGTCTTTTTTTCCCTGTTTAGTAGACTGGTTTATCCAAATTTGAAAACAAACGAAATAAAAGGGAAAGTTGTCAGTAAATAATTTGGAAATAAAGCACAAAATACTTCAAAAACCTGATTCTAAAGAATATTAGCATCTAATATAGCAAGGTTTATTATTTATAGTAAGTTTATTTTAATTACACGCATGAAGGGCTCTTGTTTACTTGCTGAATGAAAACACTTACCTGTATATGTGTTATGCTTCTAGCTCATTTAGAACACAAGACTCAAACAAAATAACATTTTCTTGAGATCAATAAGATGTTAAATAACAACTTTAATTACGGCAGCTATTTCGAAATATTTACCGTTTTTGAGTTATAAAGCAAAAACTTTAAAGGGCCCCAGATCCCTAATTTTAGGGGCCGGACCCTTTTTAGTGGTCTCAAATGAAAGGCCTTAAAATTGTGCACAACTTTTATTCTACATGTTTTATCAAAATATTTTTAGTTTAGAAGATAAAAAGGAAAATATGTGTAAATTTTCGCTCTTTTTGGCGTTCTAATTTTTGACCCCTCTCTAGCGCCATTTTGAATACAGAAATTGAAAAACAAAAACCGATGTGCACAACTTCAGTGCTTCTATTATTTAAATTCGGTAGAATTTCTACTCCAGCTTCAGTAGTCTCTGAGCCTTTGTCTGGAAATGAAGCCACCTAAATTTTCATTTAAAGGGAGATAACCCAAAAGCGGAAGTGGGTTTTTGAAATGTTTGACAGCATTCTGATAGAATTTTGTAACGTCTTTAAACCCTGCAAATTTGAGCAAAATCCGTTGAGAAATGAGCAAGATATGAGGTCTCAAAGTTGGCGTCTAGGAAAAAAAAAAAAGAATAATAAGAATAATCTTAACCATCAGAATCAGTAGAAGGTCTTCCGCCTGGAGCGGAAGACCTTAATAAATATTAAGATTGTAAGCAATAAGACATTTATTTTGATACCCATCATGAAATATTTTTTTTTTAAAAATCTTAAATGCTTCGTAAAGATTGTAAAATTATTTAGCACACAGTTACCTATAATATTCACGGCATATTTATGAAACTTTACGTATAGATATTACATTCCAATCTTTTAATATTGATTGATTGATTGTATGTTGTTTTACATCCCATTCGAGAATTTTTCACTCATATACAGACGTCACCATATACCGGTGAAGGGCTTCAAATTTAGATCTATACTCGGCACTTAGGGCCATTGAGCAGTGAGGGTTCTTTATCGTGCCAACGCCTACCGTGACACGGGACCTCTGTTTTTAAGGTCTCATCCGAAAGACCCGTGACTTTCACTTCTAGTGCCGAGCACTTGTTGAAGGAACAGTCATTACCTATGTTTACGTCTTAAGTTTGACGCGGCACGGCGAACGAGAATCGAACCCGGGCCTCCCGATCACGAAGCGAACGCCCTACCACTAGGCTACCTTGACCGGTTTTTAAGATTGAAAATAAAAGCTAGTTGATTAGTGTAAATACATGATTTATAATGTAGTCATTTCATCACATCAAATTCCTGTTATATAATATAAAGCAAATATTGAAGTGCATTTTCAATATAATCAACAATCTACAGTCAGAAAATATCAGTTATAGCACAAACTTATGTCTCATACAAATTAGGCAATGATATAGATTGTATAATAAGCAGCTAAGAAAAAGAGCGGGGGTGGTGTAAGGGTTAGGATGTTCATATTGAATCAGATTCATGGACGTAATGCAAATAAATAAATATGTACGTATATTAATGTTTACCCAGCTTAATCTGCAATATTTACACGTATATTTTGTACGAAGCAAAAAAGATATATTAAGCTGTATGCACGACGTATACAATTGAAATATACAGTTGCATGCATTGAACAGACATCCTCCCTCTCTCTCTCTCTCTCTCTCTCTCTCTCTCTCTGTGTGTGTGTGTGTGTGTGTGTGTGTGCAAAATATTTTGCTGTTCTTACTGGTTATCTGTTCATCATTTGTAAAATAATATAAACCTTTCCTTGGGGATGCAGCCAAATACGTGTTCAATTCCTGATCAATATCCCAAAGAATCCTGATCATTTTTGTATTTGAAAAATCGTGTCCGGGCAAGATAACTTTGGGAGTAAATGTGGGTTAGAGAAGCTTGGAATGTAAAGGCTTAACTGATAAAAAAGCAAGTGTCCTTTAAAATACAAATCAGAAAATATTATAATCTTTGCACCCCAAAACTCCAAAAGGGGTGAATGATTATCGATCGATACATGATGACCACGGCTTCTCTTTCAAACTATAAATATGTGTTTTATTAATTGAATAAGGTACTAGTATTAAAAATCAAAGTAAGGCAAAGAAAGTTCAATACAGATTTCAATTCATTTTAACAAATGTTCTCGTAATAGTAGTATTGTAGACCATAACCAAATTGAATATCCCAGTGATTACTAATGTATTAATGTATTCGTTTTATTTATTTTCTTTTATCTTATTCATTAATATTATTTCAATAACTTTATTTTATATCATTTTTTAAATTATTTTTTAAACTTTTATTTATTTATTTATTTATTCATTTGTTTTCAGATTTACGTGCATTTAGAAATAAACGTTTTGACCAGTTTCTTTGTTTAATATACGCAAAAAATATTGATATTTATTATACTTAAATTGGAAACATGGAAGAAAATAATAGATGAATAATTGAAGAAATACAATAATGTTTTGTAAAAAGAAAAATAAATGTAACTAGAACAAAGCTCGTTGCAAACCAACGAGTGGGTCTTCCTTCTTAGCGATTAGCTTGGAAATTGATGAAATAAATGATTTAATTTTAGTTTAATTTCCCTCTAAAGGTCAAATGTTTCTGTTTACATTATGCATTTTTCTAACATTCTTTTCTCCTTTGACCTTTGACCCAAATATCGACCTCCTTTCGGGAACTCTGAATCTGAAGTGATCTTGAGCCTACGTAGTCCAACAGTAGTCTCTCGCAGGTGATTTAAGGCTAGGTATAGGCATTTCTATGCAAATAATCTAATTAATATGCTTAAGGACTATATCTATTATACAGAGAAAGTTAAAACTTATTGTCTAATACATACCTGGTATCAACAACATGAGAAAGCCAGTACACATTATGACGTCATATTATGACGTCATTGTACTTTACTACACAACATCATAATGGAGATCAACAAAAGTGCTTCGGCGCAAAGGCATGCTCTATTTGATTTAACTTAAACAAGGTATATTAAGAAGCAAAATATTCCAAAGTTTGCTGGTATTGCTGCACAAATATCAACGGCTCACTTGTATAATTCTATTTGTAAAGTTTTAAGTTGAATAAGGGTAGAAATGTACAGTCCGGTATAAGTTTTCTCAAATTCCGATCAAATGAAAAAATACCTAGGATTTGTGCAGCGGTTTTATTCATCTATAGAATATTCTTCTTAACATTATAAAATTATTTTATGTTAAAAAAATAGGATAATCCCTTGCGCCAAAGCTGTTTTGTTGATGTGTTTTATTACCGCCAGTAGGTAAGATCAGTGACGTCATAATGTGTACTGGCTATGACATATCGTGGGTACTAAGTATGTATAAGAAAATAAATCAACACTTTCTCTGAATAATAAATATACCTTAAAATTATGCATTTTCATTAGCTCATTTGCATAGAAACGCCTATACCTAGCCTTAACTCACATGCGTCTGCAACATTACTCTGTAAATTGTATACACAACACTAATAATCCCTCATATCTCAACCTTTACGACTTCTGATTTTTAATTTCTAGACTTCTCTCTGAATTAATCTATCATCTTTGAAGCAATTATGTTAGTAAAATGATGAATTACATACTATGTGCTTTGCTACATCAGTGTCAAAAAAAAGTTTTAAAAATATTTACTAGATAGTAGGTAATCCAAATGTGTAACTGATTGATGATTTCCAATGTTTGACAATCAGCAAGTAGAGAATACTCTTATAAGGAATCCACATGGATTATTTCTAGTTTTACCAGGGGGGGGGGGGATCAATATCAGTAAAGATTAAAAAGGCAAAGTCGCAAAACCAAAGTACATGTATCAGTTAGACAGTGTTACTTGTGGATATTTTAACATAACCTCTTTCTTAACCTTTTAAATACAGTTGAACTTCATTATCTCGAATACTGATACATGTATCTCAATTCCAGGATATGTCATAATGAGTTGGTTGTCCAAATCACTTATCATGTTTTTTACCCTTCCTGTTTATCTTGAAGAAACAGATATCTTGAAATTTAGTTTTGGTTCCATTGAGGTTGAGATAACGAGGTTTGAGTGTACATCTTGGGTTCATTTATTAAAATGTTTTACAAGGAAAGAAAAACACACATATATTTAAATTTTGCAACATGTTTAAATAATTTTTACATGCATATTACAAATATGTTCAAGTAAATTTGCTTTTCACCTAAAATATCTGAATCCATTCAAGTTTTTTGCAGTAGATACAGTACAGTATAACATAATGGAACAAGTGAAGACACAGCAAGAAAATTCAAAGAATTCTTGTCTCATTCTTTCGGAGACTTAGTGGTTGACATACAGTTATCTATGGCATATTTAACCTGTCTTGTCCATGTGTCCTGTCTTGTCTGTCTATTGTACAAAAAAATAAATTTTAATAAAAGTTCTGACCAAGACTGAAGTTTTTGAAAACTGCATCAAATTTCAAGATCAAGGTCATGAAGTCAATTTTCATAATACAATCCAAAAGGTAACAAATAATACACATGTGAAAAACCTTTTGGTAATAAATAATGCACATGTGAAAAAACTATCTTCTGGAGCAAAAATTATAGCCAAAATAAAATGTTTCATAAGTAGGTAAAAACTCTTCTTCAAGATCATTAAGTCAAAAAAAAAGGAGTTTTCACATGTAGTTTATGAGAACACCCTAGCTTCTCCCATTCCATATCACCAATATTAAAATTTATTTGAAAAGTAGGTCAAACATCAAGGTCATTGGGTTACAAAAGCATACTCATATCTTGATATCAATATCATGAACAAAGCCCTGCTTTGAAACATCTTTCTAATACATTCCCCTGAAACTTTGATCCCCTTTTGGGGCCCCACCCTACCCCTAGAGGCTATGATTTTAACAAACATTGATTTTCAAATTTGTCAGGAAACTTTCACACAAGTTTCATTTTTTTTCTGACCCAGTAGTTTTTAAGAATGAAATGACCACATTAATTTTACATTATTTCTTTATTATCTCCTCTTGAAAAAAGGGCTTGGTCCTTAACTTGAACACATTTAAAACCCTTTTACCTATGGATGCTTTGTGGCATGTTTGATTGAATTTCGCACAGTGTTTCCTGGGAAGAAGTTCAACTAGATGCCTATCAGCAATGTCATCTGGGTCCCTTTGCCCTTGCTATTCTTCATCAGCTTTTTTTAAAACCCTTTTTAATTTAATCAAAAAAATTGACACCACATTGTGGACCAATATATATCACCTTAAAATAGCTATGATTCTTTCAAAGTTGAATGCACACAACATTGAGATGCTCCAATATCAATATGATCAACATAGCTCTGTTGTTCTGGAGATTTTTTTTTCCTTTCTGCATCATGTAAAATTTGGATCTCGGATTTTGGCCCAACCTACACCCCAGGACTCATAGAATAAACAAGATGCCCATGGACAATATCATTCACCTGAGCTCTGTGGCTAGGAACAAGAGGCCCATGGGCCATATCGCTCAACTGAGGAACTTTGGCCATGCTGTTCTTTACCAGATTTCTCCCCTTGTAATACTTATTGTGGCCCCGCCCTATCCCCGGGGGTCATGACTTGAACAATTTAGAATCTACACTACTTGAGGATGCTTCCAAGTAAGTATCAGCTTTTCTGGCCCAGTGGTTCTTGAGAAGGTTTTTAAAGATTTTTTTTCCTATATATCTCAGGTGAGCTAAAAAAGCAGAAATCAGTTCAGTATTGAAAAGTTTAAATACAAAAATGGTCCTATCCTACACCTAAGTAGGGGTTTGGCATGATTGAAACAAACTTGAATCTACACTGAGGATGCTTCTCTATTTCTGTGAATAATCGTGGTTTTCGAAATTTTTAAAGATTATTTTTCCTGTAGGTTTGAAACAGATTTATTAAGATTTTTCATATGTAGTCCTATGTAAAACTTTGATTGTCAATTGTGGCCCCACCCTACCCCCAATTGGTCCTGATTTAAACAAATTGAATCTACACTATCTGAAGATGCTTTCATATAGATATGACCAATCATTGCCTTGCTGTTCTTGAGAACTTTTTAATGATTTTTCCTATGGATTCCTATATAAAACGTTGATAGTCTATTGTGGCCCCACCCTATCCCCAGCCCCAGGGTCACGATTTGAACCAAATTGAATCTACACTATCCGAGGATGCTTTAATATAGAAATGACCAATTAAGGCTTTGCTGTTCTTGAGAAGCAGATTTTTAAAGATTTTTAATATGTATTCCTACGTAAAACTTTTATAGTCCATTGTGGCCCAACGCTACCCCACTGGTCCTGATTTAAAGAAATTTAAAATCTACACTATCTGGGTATGTTTTCACAAAAGTTTCATCTTTCCTGGTCCAGAGGTTTTGATAAGAAGATTTTTAAAAGATGCTATTAATTATTTACTAATTTGTAATTATTTCCCCTTGAAAGAAAGCGTGACCCTTCATTTGTAGAAATTTGAATCCCCTTTACCAAAGATACTTTGTGGAAGTTTGGCTGAAATTGGTCCAGTGGTTCTTGAGAAGTAGATGAAAATGTGAAAAGTTTACTGACAGACCGACGCCGGACAAAATGTGATCAGAAAAGGTCACTTGAGCCTTTGGCTCAGGTGAGCTAAAAACTTTAAAAGATTTCTTCTTCTATAATCTCATAAAACTTTAATCCGCTATTGTAGCCTCAAGCTATTCCCAAAGACTATGATCTGAGCAAACTTGAATCTAAACTTCCTGAGGATGCGTTCTTATCAAAATAACTATAATAATGACTCATTTATTTCTTAGATGAAGAATTCTTAAGATAATTCCTACATATTGAATGGACTTTTGAGCTTGAATACTGTTTGTTAAATCCATATACCAGGTACAGTGAAACATGGCATTGTTTATAACGAAGAGTCAGGGATGGACGATTTAGCTTCGATTTAAGCATAATTGATTATATCTGTTAGGTTTACAATATATTTCAAAGTCACAGGGAATGAAAATCACTTCACTGTAAGCATCAATTCATTATAAACATGTTCGCTACAACCCTTTCTTACAGTAAAACTTTTATGATCTGTTATGGCCCTGTTCTACCCCATGAGGTCATGAATCTACACTACGCGAGTATTCTTTTATTCATGGATTTGCTATTTGTGAGAAAAAGATATTTAAAAATTTTTCCTTTATATTGCCATGAAAAACTTGATCCGCTGCCGTGGCCCAACCCTAACGCTGGGGGTAATGATTTAAACAAACTTGAATCTACACTATGTAATCAAGCTTTCACATGTGTAAGTTTTATCTTTTCTGGCCAGTGGTTCTTAAGATCATTTTTAAAGGGTGCCTTTAGGTTTTCAATAATTTTTAATAATCTCCCCTTGAAAGAGTTACCACCTCCATTAGAACAAATTTGAATCCCCTTCACTCAACAATGTACTGTGCCAAGGTTCATTTAAATTGGGCCAGTGGTTCTGAGAAGAA
The DNA here is from genome assembly GCF_033153115.1 of Saccostrea echinata. Classification (NCBI taxonomy): domain Eukaryota; kingdom Metazoa; phylum Mollusca; class Bivalvia; order Ostreida; family Ostreidae; genus Saccostrea; species Saccostrea echinata. The sequence goes on from NW_026889761.1 coordinate 22,723,331, forward strand.
AATGAAATTACGAAATTGTTACTTTTAAAGTTTAAGACGATGACAAAAATGGGTAAATTTTGTTCAGTTATTGGCTCAGGTTAGGTAAAAATTGAAAAGTTTACAAAGGACATAAGGCAGACGAACACTGGGCACCCTTCGATCAGAAAAGTTCAAGTGAGCATTTAGCTCAGGTGAGCTAAACAGTATACATTAGCTCAAATAGTTTTGTAGAATTTAGTGCTTTGTTGTCTTTGAAATGTGAATGAACATCTCTTCAATCTTATACTTGAAAGCTGCACATAATACATGTACATGTCCTGTCGTCTGGTCCTGTGTCCTGGAATAATTTGAAACATGCAAGCAGGTTTTCACTTGTAGTACAGCAGCTGAACACCGATATCTGGAATACCATAGATATGTCGAAGTGATTTTGGGGTCCCAACCCCTTATTCTTTAAGAATTTACCCTGGATATCTCGAATCCTCGGATATCTCAAAGTTTATTCTCGTTCTCATTTAGTTCAAGATAATGAGGTTTGACAGTAGTTGTATATGCCAAAATAGCTCTTCCTAAATAAAACTGTAAAATAACACATATTACAAGTTCTTAATGAATTAATTTAAGGCCTAATGTGTCCATAATCCTAGATGGACTTTCATCCTTGTGTGACTGTTTAAATTTTACTATCCTGCTTATTCTGCATGTTCTGTTTAATCTCCCAACATGTTCTTCTGGCAAATCATGGGCATGCTTGGTATCAAATTTCACATTCAGTTTTCAGATGACAGTCACACCTATCCAAAATGAATTTGAAATTTCTCATTTGAGTTAAAATAAAAGAAATTGATATTGTGCAACATATACAAGTAAATAATAAACCATCATTTTGAGTACAAAGATACTGTCACATTTTCTGTGCATTATTTGGTAAAGTACTGTTATTTTTTTTTTACATGCAGTCATTTGAGGATGTAATAAAAATAAAATAAAAAGATGAATGTAAAATATTTTTTCATGATTTGACATAAAGAAATGCACATATATTGTAACTTGCAGTACATGTATAAAATTTATCAATGATGGCAATGGTTAAAAGACTAATTGGTTAGAAAGATTGTAACCTGTTATGATTTTCATATATATTTTTCAAGTATGACTGTCAAAACAAGTCCCATTTATTTAGTCATTATAATCCAATTATTTAACATATTAACCCCTGTCATAAAAAAATGACCTATATTTTCTGTTTCAATTGATGAGTTTAAAACAACAACTAATTTTCTACCAAGCAATGGTTTACATGGTATTTAATCTAGTTCGTTGCCTGTCATGGTAGCTTAATTAGTGGTAGGGTGTTTAATTTGTGATGTGGAAGTACTGGGTTTGATTCTCGTTCACTGTATCAAACCTAAGACATAAACATAGATAGTGACTGTTCCTTCACCAAACATCCAGTATTAGAAGTCAAAGTTACAGGTTTTTCAGATGAGAAGAACTGAGGCCCCATATCACTGTAGATGTTGGCACGATAAAGAACCCTCACTGTTCAATGGCCTGAGTGCCAAGTTAGGTCTAAATGTGAAGCCTTTCATGGTATGTGGTGATGTCTCTACATCAGTGAAATATTCTTGACTGGATGTAAAACAGCAAACAATCATTTTTTTTCCATTATTTCTATCTAGATTGTAACACAAGTTCTGATTGGTTAGCAGACCTGGCTCCAGCTTGGATAAATAATGTGACGTCATAATGATTGTTTCTTTAGAACAAAAAGCAAATAACATGACGTCACAATCATGACGATGCAGGTAGCCCAAAGTAAATCTTATCGATAATTTGAAACACCATTGATAACACTTGGGTTTACAAAGAATTTATTCGTTACATAGGAAATAATTTCTTATTCAGGTCCAATCAAGGTTGTATGGGGTGTACGGCCTTCGGTTGTATGGTATAAAACCCGGGGTGAAATCCACGTACACCCTTGATTGAACCTAGATAATATTAGTTATCCAGCTCCAATCAAGGGTGTGTGGGGATTTACCCCGGGTCTTATTCCAGACACCCTGAGGCCGAAGGGTGTATGGAATACAACCTGGGGTAAATCCCTTTACACCTCTGATTGGACCTGGATACTTCTGCCTCAGGGTGTCTAGAACAAGAGGCCCATGGGCCACAGCGCTCACCTGAGTAACTTTGGCCTTGCTGTTTTTCACCTGATTTCTCCCCCTCCCCCCGTAGTACTTATAGTGACCCGCCCTATCCCCAGGGGTCATGATTTGAACAATTGGAATCTACACTACCCCAGGATGCTTCCAAGTAAGTTTCAGCTTATCTGGACCAGTGGTTCTTGAGAAGAAGATTTTTAAAGATTTTTCCTATATATTTCAATGTAAAACTTGGATTCCCTATTGTGGCCCCGCCCTACCCCGGGGGTCATGATCGGAACAATTTAGAATCTACACTACCCCATCTTGCTTCCACATAAGTTTCAGCTTATCAGGCCCAGTGGTTCTTGAGAAGAAGATTTTTAAAGATTTTTCCTATATATTTCAATGTAAAACTTGGATTCCCTATTGTGGCCCCGCCCTACCCCTGGGGGTCATGATTTGAACAATTTAGAATCTACACTACCCCAGCATGCTTCCACATAAGTTTCATCATTTCTGGCCCAGTGGTTCTTGAGAAGAAGATTTTTAAAGATTTTTCCTATATATTTCAAAGTAAAACTTGGATTCCCTATTGAGGCCCCGCCCTACCCCCAGGGGTCATGATTTGAACAATTTAGAATCTACACTTCCCCAGCATGCTTCCACATAAGTTTCAGCTTTTCAGGCCCAGTGGTTCTTGAGAAGAAAATTTTTAAAGATTTTTCCTATATATTTCAATGTAAAATTTGGATTCCCTATTGTGTTCCCGCCCTACCCCCGGGGGTCATGATTTGAACAATTTAGAATCTACACTTCCCAAGGATGCTTCCACATAAGTTTCAGCTTTTCTGGACCAGTGGTTCTTGAGATGAAGATTTTAAAAGATTTTTCCTATATATTTCAATGTAAAACTTGGATTCCCTATTGTGGCCCCGCCCTACCCCCTGGGGTCATGATTTGAACAATTTAGAATCTACACTACCTTAGGATGCTTTCAGATAAGTTTCAGCTTTTCTGGCCTAGTGAGAAGAAGATTTTTTAATGACCCCACCCAATTTTAGTATTTTCTTGATTATCTCCCCTTTGAAGGGACTTGGCCCTTGATTTTAACAATTTAAACTTCCCTTTACCCAAGGTTGCTTTGTACCAAGTTTGGTTAAAATTGGCCCAGTGGTTCTTGAGAAGAAGTCGAAAATGTGAAAAGTTTACAGACGGACGGACGGACGACGGACAACGGGTGATCAGAAAAGCTCACTTGAGCTTTCAGCTCAGGTGAGCTAATAAAACCCAGGGTAAATCCCCATACACCATGATACACCCTTGATTGGACCTGGATAACAAATTTATTTCCTATCTACTCAAATAAATTCTTTGTAAACAAGTCCAATCAACTGTGTTTCATGCTATCGATAAGATTTACTACGTCCTACAATGCATTCATGACGTCATGTTTGCTTTTTATCTTAGAGAAACTATTCATTGTGACGTCAACGTTTTTACCCCCGGCTCAAGTTGGGTGTACAGAAATTTACACCCGACGTTGTAACCAATCAAAGCTCGCGTTACAAGCTACATAGGTAATAACTAATATTACAGCTTTTAGTTTATTAGCGAAAGTAAAGAATTCCGATTATTATCATTGCTTACAAATTATTTTATACATGTAAGAAAATGAACTGAAAAAAATAATAAAAAATTTCTAACAAGTTCTGTCACTTGTTACTTGGTGAGAAAAATTTCGGACTAACCCGAGTTTCAAAAATTTATCCAACTCCCATCCCTAAAATTTATTTCAAACTTTCATACAAAACATTTCCAAATTTTTGCTGTTTATATGCACTGATCATGAAATATACCTGAGAAATTTAATTAAGCTGCATGACATTTTACATGTGTTACAAAATATCAAATTCTGACATATGCCAATATTTAAGTATTTTGGATGGTGTATTGTTGAACCTATACCTTTTTGTTTTCAAGAATAAAGTGGCATAGTTGCTAAGAGTATTTTCTCATTTTGTTCTAGAGTTGTGAAATAAGGAGCTGATCCTTATCGTGCAAGGTTCGACACTTACATTACTCCGTTAGATTTTAGGCTAATACATTTTCATTCTGACTAATAAAACCAGTGGCTATAATTAGTCCAAATGGACATAACCCTTTATACTTCCAATTCATGGGTTCGAATCCACTGATGATAAAGATACAGATCCTATGGATTAAACCATATAAAACCAGGTTTCGAGTTTCAGTAGGTGCTGGCATAGGTGCTAGGAATGCCACTGTGGGACGTGGAGACAGGTCCTTTGGATGAGACCGTATAAACCAAGGTCCTTGTCGCAGTAGGTGCTGGCACGAAAAAGATCCCTCACTGCTCAATGGCCCTGAGTACCGAGCATAGGTCAAAACCTGCAGCTCTCCACCGGCAAGCGGTGGTGTCTCCATATAAGTGAAAAATTCTTGAGAGGGACGTTAAACAACTAACAAACAAATAATTCAATGTAGTTTACACATACCGTATAAATTATCATGATTATGTCATTCGCTGTTTACAAGCTGGTATAACCGACTTCACACCGAATTTCATACAAACTATTAAATCATTGCCAAATAGTTATGACATCGTCGATTATAGCTATATTTAGAGTATTCACTGCCCTGACTGTGAAATTTACACTGCCTATGAAAACTATCCATTAACAAACCTACAAGTTTTTGTTTTTCATTTGGGTCTGCCCAACATACGGTTGCATTGTGCTCAAAATAAATTCCATAACCACACTCCACAAAGAAAACGAAGTTTGATTTTCTATGTAATATACATTTTTTTTTTCTTAATCTTATCACCATAATCACTGCAGCTGAACTGTACAATCTGAATTTTACAACTTAAAATCAATTATTTTAAATTCTTTGTGAAATAAAATCTAATAAAGCATTATAAGCATGACAAGCTATTGTAGTAAAAGTTTGATAATATCATCGAAGTGTTTACAGTTTGAGTCTGTACTATAAAAAAGATAACATCAGCTGATCAGTGTATACATGTATGTCATGTGCGTGCTGGAATTTATCAATCTGTGTATATTCCAAATAATTTAATTGCATAAAAAAATCTTACCTTAATTCTTTTGAATCGTTCATACTTCACAGGAATGACATAGACACTATAACACATCACTGATAACTCTTTTCTTACTTGTTACGCAAATAGTCTGCCGTCAGAATTTCCTCGCAATCGCACACAAGATCTTCAGTTTAAAACTCAGAATAAATCCTTCTTTACACTAATGCTCCATATACGTAATCAGAAATGTTAATCTACACATAAGCCTAGCTGCGGATTGAATAATGCATGTCTACATACGCAATCAATGTCAAACATACAGTGCAATTTTTTGGTTCGTTGACAAATGCCGCCATGCTGGTCGAACCAAAACATTTGCGATATTTTAACTAAAGAATTACATAGGTGTTTAAAGTGACAAATATATAGGCAAATTTCAGTACCAGCATGACAGAAAGCCGTCATATAGTAATAATTGTATACATTTAGGTCATGACAAGGCATGTACGCGTTGATCAATTTTAGTTTGTAGACAACTTGTTCTTATATTTACATGAAATTCATTTCGTAAAAAAAAAGCTTTAAATAACGCATGTTTTTTTGTTTTTTTTTTTTTTTTTCATGGCAAATAAAAATATTTAGTATTCTAGATATTATGAAATAAAAATTTTGTAGCAAATGTCAACATTTTTAGCTATTTCGAAAAAGACATCTATGACGTACTGACCCCTAAAAATGGGGGCCAGCCCCTTTTTCTTTATTTCATTTGAAAGCCCTTGTTGTTCACACAACTTTTCTTCTATATGTCTTCGCAAAATGTTTTTAGTTTAAAAGTTATTAAACAAAAAGCAACAAAATTTCATGAAAAAAAAATCTTAAAATTTGCCATCAAATGACTTACAAATTTGAAAAGTTTAGCCAATGATTTTAACATCTTACACAACTACAATACGTTAGCTACATTTTCTTAAAATTTTCATACAACTATCTTACGTAGTTCCCAAGATTTCAGTCGGACAAAAGACCCTCCAAATATCAATTAAAGGGCAATAACTCTTAAATAAAGGCGAAAATAAAAAAAAATGAAAAAACTATTTTTAGGCCTTAACATAATGTTTCTTTCCTGAAAGTTTCATAAAAATCAGGCGAAAAATTTCCGAGAAATCAGCTGACAAAAATTTGCGGAAAAAAATAAGAAGAAGAAACAGTAGAATAACAGAAGGGTCTTCCGAAGCGGAAGGTCGGAAGACCCTAATTAGAAAAAGAAAACAGATAGTTGTGGTAAATATCTTTTCACTTAATATACATTTTGTTTCCTTGTTTTTAGATATCTTGTCTAAAATAAAATTACACAATATATGTCTACAGCTTGTATATCATTAAATCAATTAAAAAGTATAATTAAGGAAAATAAACATCTAGATATTAAATGTAAGAGAATAATCATTCCTTAATATCATATAAATAATTATGATAAAAAAACTTAAATTGTATTTCAACACACATTGTTAGTACTTAATTTCTTTTCTTTTTTTTAATAGACACTGAGATGCAAACTGACATGCTGATTGGTCGACACGCTGATTGGTCAATGCTTTTTCTCGCTAATCCTGATTAACAGCTCTGTTATGTAATAGAGAACCTGGCGTTCACTTTCTTGTTCCATTTCTGAAACTTTCTTCATTAAACGCGTTTGACTTAGATGCATCCGGGGTGCACTTTGGGCGAATTCATGGTCCGCTTGGTGTCAGCCTTAGCGGACCCCAAGAGAAAGTACACTCGGGATAGGTTGGAGTCCGCTTTCTGTTAGGGTTTGCCTTGTTGGTACAGTAAAACACCTTTATAACAAAGTCCAAGTGAAGTGGGGAACGGAAATTACATAGCTGTCACTAATGGACAAAAAAAGTGCTGAGAATCCTAAATTTTACTGATAATGTTTGATAATTACTGATACTCTGCTGTTCTTGCTGATAGATACTGATATTTACTGTTATTCTTACTGTTAATTTAAGTTGTTTTTTGATAAATACAGATAATTACTGTCGTCTTTACTGTTGAGTCTGATAAATACTAATAAATACCGTTGATGTGCTGTCGATGCTGAGATTTACTGATAATTACTGTGATCATTGTTCTTTAGCTGAGAAGGTGCCAAAAAAAGTTTGAGTGATTATTAATTATTTTAAAGAAAGTATTTTATCAACAAAATTCATTACAATTTACTTACTAGATAACTAGATAAATTCTAAATGAAAAAGTCACATGAAAATTATTTGTTTTCACATTTCATTATTCATTTATTTATTTTTATTTTATTATTATTATTATTTATTATTATTACATCTTAATGTTAAAATTAGATCATAAATGTTTATGTTTTCCTTTATTTTATTTTTTATGCCATCAAGAACTAGAAATCTTATGCAGTGTGATTTTCTTTCAATGAAATACGCATCTTTCATCGTTAGTGCGATGTACGTAATTACTGTTAACAGCTAGATCAATTTAAAAAATAATAATAACCCGCTTATACGTTGTCAGTCAGTTAAAAAACGAAATAAAACAAAACTTGAAATTACTCGGTTGATCTAAAACACCGTGTAAAATATTCACATGTTCACCAGGTGTAGAAGTTTCTACTTCCGTTTTGAGAATCGGGTTAAATATTAGTACGTTTTGTATTTCTTACGATATGCATAAATTTAGTAAAATTAGTAAAATTAGAAATAACCTTGTACAGAGAGTATAATATTTATTGTCCATTTCTTGTTGTGCGAGACCAATGTACTCAAAGTACACGCGACATGATTGGTTATTCAGACTGTAGCAAAAAAAAAGGGGGGGGGGGGGGGTGAAAGACTGTTAACTAAGCTGATAGGCGCAAGGTTGATTCTTTAGTTTTAAGTTCCATAAGTTATACATGTAATAATTACTAAATATCTATAATATACATGAATAAGTTATTTTAAAGAATCAAGGAACAATACAAAATTCAGCTATATTAATAACATTTATTCATGAGTGCGATCAGCATGTTTCTGACATTCATAATTCATAACAGATTTTTTTCTCGGATTCAGCGATGTGAAGTTTTCGCGTTTCTAAATTGTGAACAGTTGATGCTAAATCACTGAACCATCTTTTTAAAAAAAAAAAAAAAATCTCGTATAAATTTTCCATATTTATTTATTAGATAAAGTCGAACTCATCCTTATCAATTTCTCGTCTCCGTTTTACAGGCCCTTAAACATTGTTAACAGAGATTCAAATGAATTTAAATGTAGCACCCTCCCCCGGATATTCTTTAAACTTTATCTCAAGAATTGTTACTTTATTTAATTAATAAGTTTGTACAATGTATATAACTTCACTTCTTTTCTTTCTTTCTTTCTTTTTAAATTTGTACTGTGTCCTATTTTGCTAAACATTTTTCTAACAATTTAATTTGTCAACAAAATCGATAACAAATATTAAATTTTTTGTTCGTCCATAAAGATTGTTCCTGCTCCAAGTAGCAAGTGCATGTACAGTGTAGGTTCATTTGTTTATTATTAACATTGGTGACCACAGACGCAGAACAATAGGTAATTAGTGCCCATTATTACGCTGACCACTACATGGAATATACATGTTGTACCCCGTTCTGCCCCAGTGCCTAAGACATGTACACAATAAAGCCAAATCACGGGTTGATCTTCGATTTCTGATCAATTTAAACGTGTATACCATTCAGATCTGTGACCTTACAATATTAAAATCAATCAACTTAATAATCCATTATTTACATTTGGTAGGTCCCATTTCTTATTTTCCATTCCATAAAACTAAATTAAATGAATGAGATTTTTAAAACTTATTGAATAAAAATGTTGTATGTTGTGACTTGTGAAATTGTAAGAGACCAACATCAAAATCACATGTACACGTGTATACCATTGCACTTACACTATAATTCTGACAAATAATTTTTGATCAGCCCCCATCTGCTGGTTGCACACGTATAAACATGTAGCAGAGTTATATTCTGGGGCTATCTACGAATGCCTGCATTACGTATTCCTAAAAAAAAATAATAATAAAAATATGCCTTCATACGGAACATATTCAACCCTGTTTTCATCTTTCAATTAATTTTGAAAAAGCATAAAATTTATCAGTTTCGGGCAGATTTTCAGGGGGGGGGGGGGGGAAGAGAGATCCGAAAGACCGAGCATTAAAAAAAAATAAAAAACTATGCATATCTTTAGGAAAGAATAAAAGAAATTGCTATCATGTAAGGCCATCTTTACAAAGAAAATGACTGTTTGTCCTCTCTTGACTGAGTGAAAAAAAGGTCCGAATCAATATTTTTCTATTCTACTGGAATTTTTTTTTTTATCCCGATTTTTTCCCACCCAATAATAACTATTTCCACTTCAGTGTCTTTTAATGAAAAAAATCACCAACCTCCTTACCCAAATTCCTTGAGCCGGACTATCTTTTTTTATAAGCCTTAATGTTTTAGTATTACAGTGACTTATGTTAAAATGATATCTTCATGCAATAGGAAAATTCCATTTATTCTGCTTATAGACATACATGTACTATTTTCATAGATTCTTGGAAAACATTTGCCTTTACGCTGAAAATTTTGTTTAATCGTTAACTTTAATTATAAGTGTCAAGATTTTCACAACCGTATTGTAATTGAGATCAGTGTCATATTTTTTGTCACAAGCAATAAATATAAAGAAACATGAAATTATTGTTTTGAAAATAATAAAAAAGAAAGTAATGATTGAAGAAGGTTTTCTTAACCCTAAGCTCTATTTTAGCACCTTCACAGCTCAAGAACAATGACCACAGTAATTATCAGTAAATCTCAGCATCGACAGCACATCAACAGTATTTGTCAGACTCAACAGTAAAGACTACAGAAAATATCAGTATTTGTCAGAAACAACTAAAATTATCAGTAACAACAGTAAGAATAGCAGTAAATATCAGTATTAATCAGCAAGAACAGCACAGTATCAGTAATTATCAAACATTATCAGTAAAATTTAGGATTATCGGCACTTTTTTCGTCAATTAGTGTGTAAACGTTAATTAATTATAAGCGTGTTCCCCTTAATTACATGTATGTTTTACTATACTGTATAAAATATGACGATAAGTAATAGTTATCAAGCTCAAAAGCCATTAAAACAATACAGATATTGCAAAGGATATCAGCAAATATATTTCATTCATCTATCGTGTAATAAATTATACCCACCCAGCAGGCATTTCAACGTTGTTTCAACGTTGAAACAACGTCGTACCTCAACGTTGAAATGACGTTGAATTTTAGTTGGATTTGAAAGTTGAATGGACGTTGAAATCCGACGTTGGTTCAACGTTGATATTTTACGTTGTTTCAACGTTGAATTAACGTCTACGGACGTTATATCAACGTTGAAAAAATGTTGATATATGAGTGGTTTTGGTTGATATTTCAACACATCTTTTACTTTGTAATATATTGAAAACCTTATCAAATTTGTTTGTCGTAATCTTTAACTCTCAAATTGAATTTGCTCATCTATTAATTGAACATAGATCCATTACACACACTGGTGTGTATAATTAATTCCATGTATAACAGTAAACACATTGAAAGGAAATTTCCAATCAATTTTCTATTTATTTATTTCTTTTTACATCCATGAAAACATAATCACAATTTATTCCCATTTGTCATCACTTAATGGCAATTGCATGTCACATATGGTTCAAGTCTAGGTAAGAATTTCACAAAAGTATGAATCCGATGGAGTGATAATGTATTTTTTTAACTATTCTTGGATGGTATTGTGAGTACTCCATCGACGCGGACATGTTCTGTATACGTATTTCAAAATTCACATGATTTTAGATTGGTAAGGAAAGGACAGGACGGCTATAATTCAACATCTGCAAATAAAGAAAATACATTATTCAGCAGTAATATACATGTACAAGACTATATGTATAATTTGATCTTATATGTATGTTTAGAATAAGATTTATTCAATGCGGATGTTCAACCCACTATGTGCTTAATCCTCTGCTATTCAGAGCGTATGTGTGTCGCATTTTGAATCGTGCAAAATTTATGAAGGATCAAACGCCAAATATTTCATTAAAATTATTTTCAAAACACATTTGAGAAGCAAAAGTTGCATGTCATTGTAAAAAAAATCATTTAAATAAACGGGTACTTACATTCATTGGGGATGTAACGATCCAAAATGTGGAATAGACATCAGCGTTTCACGAGTCTAGAAAACAAAATGGCGTTCTCGATCTACACAGCTGGACAGGTTCTTTGTTTCAGTTCGCGCCAGTAATTTAATACCAAAGTGGTGAGCATGTTTTGGACATTGATAAGTTCGGACATTGAGGTTTTGAGGTCAAACCACATTCAAATAGCTACCGCGCCCTTGCATCCGATTTGTTTTTACATGCATGCATGTACTGAGTAAAATAAATGCATTTATTGTCACATCTTAATCAAACACAATATATGTAGTATTTTGTTATGAACATTCGTAATTAATTGTTCTTTTTTCAAACATGATTATATTAACAACACATTCAAATAATTATTGCATAAATGACAGCAACTATTTCGTCGGATTATCATTGGTTATACAACGTCAATCTGACGTTGAAAATAAGTTGTGATTTCAACGTCTTCTTTTCAACGTCATATGACGTTGTTATTTGGTTGATCAACGTCATCAACCAAGATCAACATATTTTCAACGTTGGTACAACGTTGTATGCCTGCTGGGCAGGAAGTAAAACCTAGCATAATTTAATGAAAATATGTCAATCGTTATTTTAGACGTCTTAGGCGCTTGACTTTAGAGATATAAAATTATACCTTTAGTGTATCGATATAGCCAAATGTTCATCTTTTTAAAGACGCTTTTGGTACGTCATTCTCGCGCATCAGATAAGTCAAAAATGTATACTAGGTATGTTCAGGGGATAAAGATCATTTAACTACGTGAACTGAAATTCATGTAAAGTGCATCAAGCCATTCAAAAAGGAGAGTTTCCTGTGACTGTTTGTATACATTAATCAAAAAGGAATTACTTTTACAGTGTTATTTGTTTTGGGTTTTTTTTTTTCTTTTCCTTATACATCATAATTTATCTTGCCATTGAAAAAAAGAAAAAAAAATGTTATTGGTAAAAAAAAAAAAAAAAAAAAAGCTGAATGCAATATATCATGCACAACCACTTTAATTTGACATTTTCCTGTTCCCTCTTAACAGGATCTTCATAAATGATATCACATACGCAACTTTGTAAGCGAAGGAAACAGAAGGTTTGCTTAGCTTAACGAAAATTAAATTGTATGTAAAATCTTCGGCAGGATTAACACATTATTAAGGCATAAAAGAAAACTTGGAAATAGTATGCCTATCTAAAACGGAAACAAAGGCTAACCCTAAGTATCTCGAACTCGGATATCTCGAATACAATCCATACGACGAAGTGATGTGGAGTCCCAAGCACTTATTATTTTAGTATTTTACTCCGAATGTTTTTTTTCGTCCCATCAAGGCCGAGATAGCAATTTCGACTGCATATAGATTTCCGCGTTTCCCTTCTAAATATCTTTAACACTGATAATGGGTACTATTCCTAAGGAGCATCTATTTCTCTAAACCTAAACCGTAAGTTTCTTTATTGCGTGCATGTGTTTCTTAAGATAGTCTTAATATCCAATAGAATTATCTCCAAAGTATTAACTTTTTTCATTCAAATGTTTAATACAGTTAGGTATATATTTGTATTTTGTTACATAAATAAGGGCAGTTGACGACTGAACAGTTAAAGTCGTCATTTTTATCATAAAATTTTTGTTGTTTAGTTACCATTAACGTCTTTTTCAAGAAAAATATCCAAATTTGGAACAGACCATGTTGTATCTTTCATATCGAGTTCAAAGGGATACATCGAATCAACGTAGAAATGAAAATGAAGATTGTTTAAAGATAAGACGTAGATATATCTAAATGTTAAATCAAAAAGCCCAAAGGAAGAGACTTCTCCTTTTCATGTAGAAGTTTTTGAATTAATTTTGCTTCATATGAATACAAAATTAAGTCTGCCAATAACGGGGAGCAATTGGCACCCGTGTAACTTCCGACAAACTTTTGAAAGGCATGATCTTCAAAAACTAGAGAGATATTGTCAATCAAAAATGTAAGCATTGAGAATGTTTTTAGCAAAATAATTTTGCAAATGACCAATGATAAGGTTAGTAAGTTTACGAGTTCCATTTATATTGAAAAAGCAGCTGTCCATGATGTCTAAAAACCTGGATTTAATTTTAATTTTGGTAAAATTTTGTGATTTCAAATTTTCTTGGAGTTCTTTGGAGTTTTTAAGTATCCGCATCTGATTAAGACCACTTCTAAAATAAATTGTTTTCAGTACTCCTGAAGTTTCTCTTCCACTGCTGTTTATATTTTACTGAGGAGTAAAGAAAGAAGCTTGGCGGAACATTTACAGGAACATATCTCTGTTTGTAAGAATATGAGTCAGACAAACTCCCACAGGTATTTTATTTTCTTTCTTTTTTTTTTGTGAGGGAATGACAAATTGTTGTCCGAAAAATTAAATTCGAAAGATTATAACTAATAATGGTGTAGCATGTGTTAAATTAACATTTGGAGACTTAAAGATGAAATATATGAAGATAACGAACAGTATTCAGGCTCAAAAGTCCATCAAACAATACAAAATAGGAGCAGAGCAAACACGGATCTCCAAACATCAGAGGTAGGATCAGGTGCCATGGAGGAGTGAGCATCCCCTGCCGACCGGTCACACCTGCCGTGTGCTCCTTGTCATGATCTGGAAATAACGGAAAAATCCATCGACAATTCAGTGTGTAAATAATGGCTTAACAATTTGTATGAAAAGCGTCAGTCAGCATTTGACTCAATGATAAATTGTATTTGCTGACAAGGTCATTGTATCGACCATAGTACTTACAAAATGATGACTTTAAACGAGACAGCTGATATTCTTGTTTCAACAACTTGTTTGTCAATAATTTACCTCGTTTTAGAAAGCGTACATACGTAGAGCATGCTCTTGCGTATCGAATCAACTGAGAGATATAAACCCCGTATGCAGGTGATGAAGGAATATTGCTGCATAAGTAAGGGAAGATAAAAGTTGAAATACTTAAACAAATTCTTAATATAATCTGAGGATCAGATAATTATCTATTTGAACTTGATTTACCGAAATCAATAAATTTTAATTGCATTACGAGTAACAGACCTAAATTAGAAAAAAAATAAAAAGTTCGATAACTTAAAGACAGCTGATTAAAAAACTCATAAGCGTGACTTGACATTTGAGGCATAAACTCTGTAAAAATAACGGCATATTTTTCATTGAGATATTTAAAATTGCAATCGAAAAGTAAACATTTATGTATGACAGTTCATATCATATTCGGGAAAATCGATGCTAAAACAATTCTAAATACATAGTACGTAATAATAAGCCAATCACTTTTCAGTAACTGATATAGGTTTTGATATTTATATTTGGTGACTGAAAGACCAACATTGCAAATTTTTACAGGTAGGCAGCAGGTAGCTTTAAATACAAATTACGACATGGGCGCTCTTTGGGCTATTTATTTAATTTTTGTCTTCTTTGCGGTGTCTCAGTCTACCATCATTTCGCGGAAATACATCACGAAACTGGAATTTGATGATAAAAAATCAAGTGATGAACTCTTGAAAGAATACAATTCTACATCGTCGATTGAGTGTGCAACACTCTCTCAAAGGGAATGTAGTTTCTATGGATTTAATTCTCAGATGAAGAAATGTCGTACCCACAAGAAGATTTTCACATCTGAGATGTCTAATGAGGCCGGTTGGAGATACTATTCCCATGACTGTATGTATAACTGTTATTTTTCTTCGTTTGCCACAAATCACATAAACGTCATTAGTTTTTATCGCACTACTTTTAGAAAGAAGAGGTTTATCAATATTTACTATGCACGATATTATTTCTTCCTGAGACAATACTCTTTCATGTGGAATAATCAATTATATTTTCAACATAATTAATTCTAAGTAATAGTCCTATCTGTTTAGGTGGAATTATATTTTGTTATTCCAATATATTTTTTTTTCTATTTTTGCTTTCTTTTAGCATTATCTTTTATTAAAAGTTTCGACTTCTACTGTGAAGGAAATACTAACGAAAAAGATCAAAGTTTACATCTTGACAATACATTAATGAAATTCATTTTTGGGATAATAACACTGTAACATTCTTAACCATAAGGATTCTGCAGATTGTTTTGACTAAAAAATAAAAACATAGATGCACTTCAAACTAGTTTCTCGAAATTGCTATCTTGCAATAACTGCTCTGAAAGCTGAGATGGGATCCCCGCGCTATGGACCACTAAGCACTCTGTCGCTCAGTATATTTAAAAGAAATATTAGATTAAAGATTTAAAGCATTTGTTAAACCAAAATGGTTTTAGGTAATGAGGAACAGTTTAACAAAATCTATATTGTAGTTCACAACTTAACTTCAGCAATTAACATTAATTTATCTTTCAGGTATAATGTATCCTCTTACTGCCTGTATATATACATAACATGATTACAGATTTTTTTTTCTGCTCTAGTTCCCGCTTCGGTTACTCCCATTGACTGTAAGGATCTTCATGCAGATGGTCACACTAAATCAGGAGTGTACAACATTTATCCCTATGGCACCATTACCAGTCCTGTCAGAGTTTACTGCGACATGGAGACGATGGACGGAGGATGGACGGTATGTTATATTATTTCAAAGTTAGGTTGCATTATATAATTCGAACACTTTTAGTTTATATCATCAGAAATTGATCATACAATTGTTTGAAGCAATGATTTGTATTGTTATACATGCTAACTTTTATAGGCAATCCAAAAACGTGTCAGTGGATCCCTGAGCTTTGACAGGAACTGGACGGAATATAAGAATGGTTTCGGTTCACCAGAACAGGATATGTGGGTTGGTAAGTGTAAATCACTTTCAAGTAAAGACTTTCACCCGCTTCAAAATTTGACAAAATTTCTTTATTGTGGCAGATAAGAAGATGGAAGCGCATCATAGATACGATTTTGAGACTGGGTAATATTTTTTCGACAATATTGACTTATCGTGTGTAGTTGGTATCTTAAATAATAAGAAAATAATGAAAGCAAGAGGTAAAAACCACTAAGTGGCATGGTCTTAAAAAGACGAAAATTACCACGACTGTCTAAAGCTTAGAAAAATAATTTGATTTTTCATTAAGGTATATTTATATTCAAAAAGAATTAATTGTATGCAATAAACTTTTATGTTGATTTGAAATATATCTTAATGCAGGAAATGATTTAATCCATCAGTTAACAAAAGAAAACAACTCATTCCTTTATGTGTCCATCACTCTCCAGAATAGTACAACGCTGTATGAAATGTACGATCGATTCTTGATCTTCAATGAAGCAGAGAATTACAAACTCATTCTTGCAGGATCCGCCACGGGAACCTTAGGTAAGTGTGTTTAAGCTAAGTTCTTAAAACTAGGTTCAAATCAAGTGCACCATCATATACTTCTCTGCATAGAAAGTTTATTAAGTTGTTGAAAAAAAGACAAAGATACATTGTTCTCTTACATTCTGTAAATATCTTTGATTCCGTGTTTACTAAACGTCTTTTTATATTTCACAATATTATTTGTAGGTACAATTCATGAATTCAGCGGACATTGAATTAGTCATTGTTAAGTAATTTTAAATTATATATCCTAAAAACAAAGAAAATTATGCTAAATTATTTATAACTAGTATATCCAGTCACTACCTTTGATCCGCCATTGTTTTTCAGCAAAGGTTTCTTGATGATTTTCAATAATTCATATTTTTATCTACAACGGAATAAAAATTTTACATTGCGTATTTGATATGTTATATCGACACGTTCACGAAAGCTTGATGTTCAAAGAAAATTATTTGATCGGGAACGTAGTCAAGTTAAGGACAGCCAAATTCAAAACATCTCAGCCAATACCTATTCTATATTAGATAAAAATTCTAATATTTTAAAACATTTACAGGTACATCATTTCTTACCTTGTTATCATTTTGAATGATTTGCTTCATATTGCATTTTATACATTTTAAAGTCACGGTCTCTAACAGATATCCATTTTTAATATATTCATTTTTTTAATATTTCCAATGACCTTTACCAACGCGGGTATGTTAAGTCTACACCCATGGATATCCTACTTGCCTTTATAATATGACGTCATAGTAAGCTGTACGACGTGAACTCTAGAAATAATGATTTCTTTATATCTATATCTAAAGTTTAATTTAAGGTCCAAGAAATGAATGGAATCATTCAAAACATAATATAAACTAAATCTTGTCGTTTTTGGGTGGTATGAATAGCTAATTAGCCCCTTCACGGTAACTGTGCTAATACTCTTTTGCAGGGCAAAATAATAACGTTTGGCGAAGTTTTTTTTTTTTTTGAGAGATAATTAAATGACGTATATTAAACAATTACTTTTACGTCATATTCCACCAAACTATATCATTTTGCCCTGCAAAAGAGCAGTGCCGCAGTTACCGTGAAACGGTCTATTATTTAGCACGGGGGTTAAATACCAAACCCATGACGTCATAACTATTGATCAAATATTTGCCGAGAGAAATTAAACGTACGAGAATTCATGTAAACAAAATGGGAGTTTTAAAGCATATACCGTGAATGTTATGTGTGATTCATAAGGAATTAAAGATGAAGAATTAGGTACGCTGATATATTCTTATCATGTTTTTTTATAATGAACACAGGCAGTGCTTTGAAATCCCGATCACCCTTTCCTCTGTCGCTCTATGTCAACAAAGATGCAAAAGTTCAACACTACGCCGCATACTTTGAAACATAATTTTTGTTTGTATCGAAAGTTTGTATTCTATAGTATTTGGAATATGCTGCTAGAATCGTGTGGTTAACATGAATTGATAACAATTCCTTGATCGTATGTATAAAATGTAAAAAATTCGGTAAGGTTTCATGCGAAACTTTTGAATATTTTTTTTCTGTGTTGGGAGAGTAGGATTCTAGCAGCACTTTTCATAGCCCAGTGATGTTTTTACATAATTATTTTCACTAAAAGAAATGAATTATCTCTAGGGTAGTGTTGAACTTTTCACTTTTTCATTAAGGCAATTTTTCTATTTATAGACGTCACGTGATGACGTCGTAGTGCAGTGCTTCTTTTAGCCTAAGACTCAATGAGGTCTATATAATGGATAATAATAGTAAATGTTTTATCTATGGCTTTTCCGATTTATCAATGTTATATTTTACGAAAAAGTCTAAATTCGCCGAAATATGATCTGGGTACTGCCTTAACATACCTGCGAAAAAATTATTTTGTTATTATAATCATACTTTAAAAGTGTAACATGTCTGGGATTTATTGTTCCATTGGAAAGGATGTTATATGAATTGCACAGCGTTTTGTATTGTATTGTGCATAAATATTATCGCTAATTACAGAAGTCAGCACGAAAAGCCGTCTATCTTAGATGTACTTCAGTATTATTGACAATAAGATTAATGTGATATATTTACATTCCACATGTATTTTGCTTATAAAGTGTGAGGAAAAGCTACGGCATTCAAAACATCATAACACGGACAGGGCGGTTTAAGGAGGTTCGATCCTGAGCTTTTGAGCAGATTTTGGTCTGGACCTTTATTTATAAAATTCTGCATCAGTTTTAAGTTCAAACATTAAATCTAGATTCAACAATGCAAATTAAACTATATCCAATGAAAAAACCGCGATTAAATTCCATTCAAATAAGATTAAGCCAGGAACTGTATTTTGTGGCGGAAGGTTTTTTTAGGAGAAAATGATCAATATTTCCCTTTTGAAATATATACAGTACTGTTAAGTTTAGATTCCTATTTTTCCATGCTGGTTGCACACAGAGCTGTTTTTTGCAGTGAAATGTTTTGTGCTGGTTCTGAAATATCTGTTAAATTATTTCTTATGAATTCTTTCATTATATTGTGACAAATATAGTTAATATATTCTGAAAGTCCAGGAAAAAATTTAGCCAATTTTAACATAAAATTAACACTTATTTAGTAATACCTGTAAATTTACATCATAGACTCCCACTTTTGTTTTTCTTTTCTGAATATATAAGATAACTTTAATCAATCTGCCTAAATTCAGCAAAAGTTTAAGACTTTAAAATAATTTTCTTGCTTGTTAAATTTTTAATGCCAGAGAAATCACACTTTTTGAGTGCAGAAAGGTCAAATAATTCATTATGCGAAGCAATTTGAAATTTTTTCTTAGTCACAATTTTAAAGTGTCTTTTTTTAAGTAGACTAATAGTTTATTTTGTCCCATGATTTATTTGGATGAAAACATTAAAGGGAAAACGTCGAAGATGTGATTTTTGATTAAGACACACATTTCAGTGCAAAAAGGTCATATTAAATGTACTGTGGCGCCAAAAGAAGCATATTGACCCCCATTTTTTGTTTTGATTTTTAATTAAGCTATGTGTGAAGAAACTAAAAATATACTTGACAAAAAAAGCTTAAGACTTTAAATATCAGGGGCCCGTTTTACAAAAGAACTTACAACTAAGACCAAAAACTTTATTTGATTGTAAAATTTTGCAAAATGAATGATTCTGTTTAAAATTACTAGGATAAAAATATCTATCTACATTCCTTTTAAAAAGATTAAAATCATTTTCAATTTAATGTAAATAAGAAAGTTATAAGCAGAATTAAATTTTGATCTTAGTCGTTAGTTCTTTTGTAAAACGGGCCCCAGGATCCAACCTCGTTAAAGCTTAAAGTATTCGATTTATTTTGACGTCACAAACGTTGAAAGCCCGTGAAAGTGTTACTTCATAAGTGAAAATCAAAATTCACGCTAACATTGAACAGAACTGTTGCAATGTCTCTTCCATTAATTGTAATTTACCCTAAGGATAATACAGGGATTTTGAAACTGAAATCAAATTTGCAGTCAAGCCAAGGGGTTAAAAATGTAAATGTAAACGCTAACGCGCGTTACTCAATATGTTTGCACACATCGTTGCAGTTATGAGACTAAATCTTACATAAAATAATGATTCAATGCTTAAATCAATCAATCAATGATCTCTGTGATGTAGTTTCTGTAATTCTACATAAAATAATGGTTCAATACTTAAATCAATCAATCAATTATCTCTGTGATGTATTTTCTGAAATTCTACATAAAATAATGGTTCAATACTTAAATCAATCAATCAATTATCTCTATGATGTATTTTCTGAAATTCTACATAAAATAATGATTCAATGCTTAAATCAATCAATCAATGATCTCTGTGATGTAGTTTCTGTAATTCTACATAAAATAATGATTCAATACTTAAATCAATCAATCAATTATCTCTGTGATGTATTTTCTGAAATTCTACATAAAATAATGGTTCAATACTTAAATCAATCAATCAATTATCTCTATGATGTATTTTCTGAAATTCTACATAAAATAATGATTCAATGCTTAAATCAATCAATCAATGATCTCTGTGATGTATTTTCTCTACAGGTGACAACATGAGAAGTCGTGATCAGTATTATAGATTAATTCTATAGGTGACAGTATGAGAAGCCGTGATTTGTCTTAGATGTACCTCAGTATTATTGATTAATTCTACAGGTGACAGTATGTTAGATACTGGTAACCCTAACAAAGATCTGTCAAGGATGTACTTTACAACCCAAGACAGGGATAATGACAGAAATACAAGTAACTGTGCTAAAACTCAGGGAGGAGGCTGGTGGTTTAAGAGATGTCACCACGCCTTTCTCAACGGTCCCTGGTACCCGGTATACTGGCGCAGACCTTGGTATCCTACATTAAGGAATGGGGCATCTGTGAGGGGGACGATGATGTTGATCAAACGTCACTAGGTAAACAACACTAAATCTTAATAACCAATATTTACTTTTTGGTAATTCCTTGAACATTTTAAACGGTTAATAGAAAATTGTGAAGAGTTATAAAAAGTTCCATTTTATTTCTCTGAAACATTATTTCATTCTTTTAATTCTTTTTATGCCCCTGGATCGAAAGATCCCGGGGGTATATTGTTTTTGTACTGTCTGTCTGTTTGTCTGTTTATCTGTTTGTCTGTTTGTCTGTTTATCTGTTTGTCTGTTTGTCTGTCTGTTTGTTGTCAACTTCAACCTTACCCATAACTTTTGATTGGTTGGAGCTACGACTTTCATATTTCACATGTGTATTCCTTGTGACAGGACCTTTCTTTGGGTATCATTATATTTGACCTTTTGACCTTGACCTTGGAGTTTGGCCCACTTTTGCAAAATTTTATGAGACTTTAACCTTGGCTATAACTTCTGAACAGTTGGTGCTTGGGGTCTCAAACTTCACATGTGTATTCTTTGTGACAAGACCTTCCTTAGGAAACCAACAGTTTTGACCTTTTGATCTTGACCTTGGAGTTTGACTTACTTTTGAAAAACTTTAACCTTGGCTATAACTTTTGAACATTTGGCGCTTGGGGTTTCAAACTTCACATATGTATTCCTTGTGACTAGTCCTCCCTCCGGATACCAACCAATTTGACCCTTTGTCCTTGACCTAGGAGTTTGACCTTCTTTTGAAAAACTTTAACCTTGGCCATAGCTTAATGATTGATGGTAGGGATTTCATACTTCACATGTGTAATCCTTGTGACATCACCTTCCCTTGATACAAACCACTTTGACCTCGACCTAGGAGTTTGACCTACTTTTGAAAAACTTTAACATTGGCCATAACTTTTGAATGGTTGGTGCTAGGGCTTTCATACTTAACATATGTAATTCTTGTGACAAGACCTTCCTTTGGATACCAACCACTTTGACCCTTTGACTTTGACATAGGAGTTTGAGCTACTTTCAAAAAATTTTAACCTTGGCCATTACTTTTGAATGGTTGGTGCTGGGCTTTCATATTTCACATATGTAATCCGCGTGACAAGACCTTCCTTTGGATACCAACAACTTTGACCTTGACTTTGACGTTTTACTTACTTTTAAAAAACTTTAACCTTGTCCATAACTTTTGAACAAATGCAGCTAGGGCTTTCAAATTTCACAGGTATATACCTCGAGACAAGACCTTTCTTTGGGTACCAACTTTTTTTTATCTTTTTGCCTGGATTTTGACTTGCATTTGAGAAACATTAACCTTCGCCATAAGCTGCCATACAGGGGCATCAGTGTTTCACAAACACATCTTGTTTTTTTTTTTTTTATTTTCAACAGATCAATATCTAATGAAGTAGAAATCACAGATTGAAGAAAACGGATCAATCAGATGAAACATTTCAAAAGAGACAATTTCAAATTCATCTTGATCATGGGGTTCTATTTATTCTTTTTTGAAATAATGTTTTACATCAAGTATAAACATTATATTTTTGAGGTGGTTTTGTGGTTGAAGTTGAAGTATTTCCTGAAGCAATAAACTTTTTTTAGTTTTCTATACTAAATGTACTTAGTAAAAGTTGTACATTGTATGTTTTGTAATAAATTGGAAATTAGAAATATTTCGTTTTTATTTACAAATTCTGCCACTTTAAGTTCCTTGGTTGATATTTAGAATGAAGATTGCTCGTATTACAGTGAAAAATATTTTATCCGACACTTCGATTGTCCGTTTCCATTTAATGTGAATTTCGACATTCAACTTCATACCTATTTCTACTAATTCCCATGTTCTTCACACAGTACAATCCGACATCGTATCTATTCCGACACAAAAGGTTTCACTATTTTAAATATTTCTTTATAACATTATTTGATATTCATGTTCTGCAGAACAACATATCCAAGATTATGTTTCTCTATCGAGATACCCCCTCCCATCTTTAGCATCCATGAAATATTCTGAAAGGATGAGCAGATATAATTAATTAATCTATTAAGCAATAATTGCTTTGGTGGATGCTCTTGTTCCATTCAAATTTTGTGGAAAAGATTGAAACTTAATATACGACGGAAATAGTACTTCTCATTCAAATTGATACAAAACAAATTCTACTGTTTATATATTGATATCATTCTCTAGCCAGATTTGTCTTTCCCGCTATCCTTCCACATACGCCTCTGTCAACACTTGATATACAAGAATTTTTGAAAAATTGTAAAATGAAAAATTAGAATAGTTTAAATCATATTATTTAATAGTAAAAAGGAATCGATCGTCCTCTTAAATCATTTTCCCCTTAGTTTTATTTTTTATTTTTTTTTTATTCAACTAAATAGTTCTTTTAAAACCAATGATATAAATCGTTGTAAGGGATGATAGATTTAAAATAAATGATAAAATTTCATTTTTATTGATATTTACACTTAGTAATTTATTTTTATTTGAATTTTTTAAAATTCAGTTATTAATACGTGTACAAGAATCTTGTGCAACGAGCATTGACAGAGGTGTTGGGAGCGCCGACGAAGACAACTCTGGATAGAGGATGATATTGATATGGCTTAACCTTTTACATATCAGAAGAAACGTAATGGTGGCAGATTCGTGTGCCTGACAGGTATTGCCTATTTATTGTGGGTATGTTATGAGGTAAAAGATCAAATAACCACGTTTTCTAAAGGTCAGTATCACATTTTGCTAAAGGTAATCATTTTAAAAGAAAAGTAGAGTTTTTCCGCTTTGTGTGTATTAGATCCGTCATTGAAGATTTATTTGAACAACGTATTTTTTTCGGGATGAAACACCAATAGATAAACATTCTTTATTACGCAGTTTCTGAATGTCAGATTTCAAAAAAACAAAAAAAGAGAGAGAGAAATTAGACTATATTTTGGTATTAAGGTCAGACGATACATTCCTCAAATATCGGTTTTGTATACCTTCGAATTATGTGGAAAATATTCAAAATTTTAATTACAATCTGATTTCTAAACTGGTTTCTAATTGTCTTTAAAAAATGAAACACCAAAATATGTGTTATTGGCTAATTAAGTTTTTTCCAAAGGGATTTTATAGGAAAAACATCCTTTGGTATCTCGCAAAAATGCCTGGTAAGGTACCTCAATTTTTTGCGAGTAAACATGTTAAAGTAGCAATACTTCAATGACAAAATCTTAGAAAAAATTATATGTTATTGAGGAACGTATTGTCTGTCCTTAATAGTCCAAAAACGAGAACAGGTTTCAAGGAGATAATGTAAAAAAAAATATGATAAAACTTATTATGTTATTGTTAGAAGAGATTTGATTGGTTAACAATCTGGGTGTATGTTCCCTACATCAATCTGAAGTCGTGTAGTGATAATGAGACGTCAGAATATACATTCTGTCTAAATGCTAGCCAAAAAAAAAGCACAAAGCTAAAACAAAGAAAAAAAAAATTAAAAAGTAACTATTGCAATACCAACACCTCGAGATATTCTTACAAACTCAATGAAAAATATAAATTTTATTAGAAAAAAAATCATTACTTTTTTCCACATTTCATTCAAATGTACTCTAGCAAACATTAATCATATTGAAAACAATATTAAACCATAGAGATCGTGTGTATTTTGTGATTGAAAGTTGTACAAAAAATATTTTTCCCCTTTATATTTTTTAAAATATAATTTATTTTCGTTTTCAGATCATCTTTACCAGTTCATTAGAATCTGACATAAATAATGCATATCTTAAATCGACTAGATTGTTGTACGAATTTGTTTCCAGAGATTTCGTCATAAATCATAAATATAACACCATTTTTGATCTCACCTTAAGAATATTTGTGTGAAGATTTAGATTCTTTTAGATCCTTTTTTTATGGTCTGATAAAAGATTTTGTTTAAGTTAGATTTTTTTTCTGGAGATCGCCCTTTGATCTTTTTCTGTACCTTTTTCAAAGTATTAATTTCAAGGTAAAGAAAAATTATTTTATTTAATCGACATTTTTAATTGATTGTATTCAACATTAACATTCATGGTATTACATAAAAAAAATGACATACAATGACATCCGGTTATAAAATGCACATGAGGGAAAAGACAGGGACCACAATCCTTGGTCAAAGTCAAGAGAGAGGAGACAGGGGCCACAATCCTTGGTCAAGGTCAACAGGGGTGAGACGGATAACACAATCATTGGTCAAGGTCAACAGAGAGGACAAAGGGACCACATCAAGAGAGAGGAGACAGGGACCACAGTCCTTGGTCAAGGCCAACAGAGAAATTCCATCTTTACAAAGAATTCTATAGAATATTTTTATTTTTAGTTTTGACATTAACCTTCTCTTGATACCAAACTACAAATTCTACTTTGACAATAAAGGGTTATCTCTCTTGTGTTATTGTGACAGCTCATGACAGCTCAAGACTTCATATATATATATATATATATATATATATATATATATATATATATATATATATATATATATATATATATATATATATATATATATATATATATATATATATCAGACTAGTTTTCCTTAGAAGATATCTTTTATTTTCAATATCGATTAGATCATGAAGATAATTACCTATGAATTTCATCTCCAATATTTCGTTGGATCATCGGATTGGATTTGTTGATGCTGCATTTTCTGTTGTCACCACTGAAGTATAAACCTCTCACATCTTCTTTATAATCACTTTCAATTTTAATCCAATTTGGCGCAAAAAAAAACTTTAATGAGGAAATTTTCACATAAAAGACAATGCCCCCTCCAAGGAAATTAGCTAGAAAAAGCTATAATTGGGTGATGGTCATTTAAAAATTAAATCCTCAAGACCCACTAAATAAGAAAATAATGAAACTTATGTGAAAGCTTTCAAACAGTTGATCTGCAGCTTTTGAAACAATTATCCTCAATAGGGTAGGATCAGAAAGGAGGAATTAAGGTTAATATTGCATATACACATGTATGGAGTACATAGGGAAAACTTTCAAAAACCTTTTTTTTTCGAATAAAGCTTGCAGGTCCATGTTATGATACTGCATTATTTGGCGGGTATGGGTCGTAAATTTTTTTATGATTTTCAGTTTTTTTTTTATCTCGGAAAAAAAACTCATTTACTTTCAACCAATTTTGGTGTATAACATGAAACAAAACTTTGTACCTCTTGGGCCCAATGGTTAGGCAAAAACCTTTAAAATTAATGCTAGTTTCTATATTCTTCTAAACAACTGGACATGAAGCAGTCGCATTCTTGTCATTATTGTTACATGCGTATAAGTAATTCGCTCTTCGCAAAAACTGTTACATCCATGGTCCATGGTTCAGGAATCTGGCTCCAGGACAAGGTTGGCCATCTATTTAAATTTTGTTATATTTTAAAATCCTTTCATTTATTCATGGAAATTTAGCAGACACACTGTCTATTTGAGTTGCAAAATTCATGGCTCCCTGGCTCATAGTTCAGACCGAAGGGTTTAGTCAAAGTTGATAATTTATCAATGGAAAATATTTTCTTTACCTAGCTGAAAAACCATGTAAGTGTTTACATAACTATATTACGTTCCTCACTCTTTAACAAAATTGTACAATTCATGCTACAATGAATCCGGCCTAAAGATGGGGCGTAGTTTGGCATACATTAAACACACTACATAATTAAAAATACACAATTTAAAATTTTTGCTTAAAAGAAGCTGATTATATAACTAGCATGAGGGTTTTATGCTTGACCAGAATTGTAATTTCGAAGACCCCCCCCCCTCCCACGGCCCAGGGACCAAACTCCAGAGTGGTATTACGTGGGACAAATGTTGATATTTTGTTACATCTTTAAAATTATTTTTTTATACAAAACTTACAGACTGTTTGCATGATTTTAATTAACACTCAGCCCTTCGCCAATAGCTAAAGTGAAAAATGGAGATAACGAACAGAAAATTAAGCTCAAAAGGCCATTTAAAAATACAGTAGAGCAAACACAGACCTCTCATAATCACCAAAGGTGGGATCAGGTACCATGGAGAAGTAAGCATCCCCTGTCGGCCCGTCAAACTCGTCGTGTACTCCTTGTCATGGTCGGGCAAACGGAAAAATCCGTAGACAATTCAGTGTTTAAGGAATAGCCTAACAATTAGAATTATCAGTCAGCATTCGACTTTTTTTATAGATTGTATTTGTTGACAAGGTCATTGTATTGATCTTAGAACTTGCGAAATGATTAATTTAAACAAGACTGTTAATATTCCTGTTTCAACAACTTGTTTGTCAATAGCGTGCATTGTTTTAGAAATTGTTCGTACGTGGAGCATGCTTTTGTGTATCGAATCAACTGGTAGATATCAACTCCATATACAGGTGATAAGAGTATATTACTACAAAAGAAAGGAACGTTTATGAATATAAAAGTTGACGTCATACTCTGTGGTATCTTTTATTTCAAGTTCACTGGGATATATTGAGTCAGCATATGAATGGAAGTATCTAATGATAATTGATAATACGTCGTCGATATATCTTATTGTTGAGAGCAAATGTCTCCTTCTTATCATGTATTAGTTTTTAAATACAATCTCTTTCATTTGAATACAAAAAAGGTCTGCTAATAAAGGGGCACAATTGGTACCCATGGAAATTCCGACATAAATATTGTTAATCAGAAATTCAAGCTTTTTAATATCTACTTCAATCGCCGAAATATGGCTAAAATATTGCCGACTCGGCATTAAACAATAACAATCAATCAATATCTACTTCAGATTATTTGTGTGTTTAATCCGAATGATTTAAAAAAAATAATTTTGCAAATGACCGATGACAAGGAAAATAGTTTTATGACTTCCTTTTTCATTGAAAAAGTAGTATGGTGTCAAAAAGATTGGACTTTATTTTGTCGTGGGGATTGGTTGTATAAAGCGTTGAAAAGTCGTTATTAATTTTATTGATTTTGATAAAAGTTTGTGATTTCAATTTTTCTAATAGTTCCTTGGATTTTTTAAGTATCTACATCTGATTTACACCACTTCTGAAAGATACTGTTGTACAGTACTCCTGAAGTTTCTCCTTCACTGCTGTTTATATTTGAATGAGCAGTACAGAAAGAGGCTTGATAGAATATTAATTAAAAAAAGAGGCTCTGTAGAACATCTACTGAAAGCCGCTATATATCTTTGTTTGTAAGGATTTTATGAGGTTAAGGAATCCAGTATACATTTAGATTATTGGGAATATTTAAAATATTTAAAATTGACGCATGATTTCGAAAAAATTCTTCCTTAGAAAGGGAGCAGCCATGGTTATAAGTTGTATTACCAGTTCCTCTAAAATACAGTTACACAACTCCAAGGAACTGTTAGAAAAATTGAAATCACAAACTTTTTCCAAAATCAATAACATCAATACTGTAACATCAATAACGACTTTTCAACGCTTTATACAACCAATCCCCACGACAAATGAGCATAGCAAACAAAGACAATGTTACCTGCTTTGTCAGCCGGGACCAGTACATACTTATCTATCTAGTTCTTTTTTTTTCCACTTCTGAATCATTGAAGATAGAAGGATAGCTGGCCTTCATATTGCCCCTCAATGGCTTCATACTTGACCCTTTGCCTGGCGTAGTCTTCCACAGTATTCATGATAGTTATGGCAATATGACGACAGTTGAAAGGTCGGGGTTCCCTAAGTTTTGCTCCTTTTAAAATAAGTGATTTAAGGTCGTCATTATTAACTATATTTATGTCACCAGTAATGACTTGTCCAGCAGGACTATATTTATATGGTGTAGTGGAACATAAACACCTTGGGGGGTATGTTTTCGATGCTCGATATATAAGCACTGTAGAGTTGTTTTGCAATTGAAACAATAGTCGATGTATTTTTGTAAGAAATACAAGTTGTGGACTTCAACTATAGGAAACGATTCTTAACATTAGGATTTCATTTTTTAAACCTAAAGCTATATATGAAAGAATGTTAAATTACGAGTAGTAATATTTTTTGGCCTTTATTCTACTGAAAAATAAAGGTGAAAACTTTTCCACTTGTTACTTTTCTTACCCGCTTATCGTTTTTGATTTTTTTGGTTTTATGAAGCCCACTGATGTAAACAGAGCATTAGACTAATGTATTTTTACCATATTTTCTGATTTCGTAGTTCAGTCAATTCAGTTTGAACGAGTCGTTAATAAGGCACGGCAACTCAAAACGGGGGCTTTTTATCGGAGGATGATCCTGATGGATATCCTATATAAAATTACGCTTAAATTAAGCTACAACTTCGATTACATACTCTGCATCAAACCTTTAGAAACAAAAAAATATTTCGCTGTTTAATAGACATATACGACATTCCAAAAGGATTCCATCGTCATTTAAAAAAAGTTAATAAGTCGTTTTTTATTCCAAGAAAAATCGCAATAATGCAACATAAAATAGAATAATTTATTAAAAGTGACCTTTTCTGATATGAATAAAAATTTTGATTAAGCTTATAATATTCTGTTAAAGAAAGATTATGACACTTATATGGGGAATATCCCTAATGTGAATCCCCAAAATAAACACGGGGCCGGTGGTATTGAAGTCCATGATAAGCGTGAACCACTAAAAATGTCAGCGTCTTTGAAGTTTCGTTTTCCCCGATCCGAAACACACATATTGCTGTAAAAACGATATAGCAATAGAATCTCTGAGTTTATGACATGATCGTATTCTTCTATAAATATATATATATATATATATATATATAAAGAAGAAATGTTGAGCCCAGAGCAAATGAGATTGATACGATGCCGATACTTTGTGCAGACACGGTTTGACTCTACAATACCGAATTTTGAAATAATCGGTATGTAGTAGTAAACAGTACAGTCCGTGATCAGTTTGCAAATCCATCCATCATTTGCGAGACTACAATTTTAATATTAATGTTCTTTTTAACAGATAATAAAACTTTTGGAATTATATTCTTTCAGAAAAAATAATATAATACAATTCACACTGGAAAAATAAACAGGTTTGTTTGTATACGATGATAAGTACTGATCTTTGATAAATATTTTAACAAATTGACTGGAAAGATACCTACCTTTTTCGTATTTTATGTATTAAATTTTACTAAATTAAAAAAAATGTCGATTTCTAATTCATTCAATATCTACATTTGGTAGAATCCTTATTCTTCATAGAAATATTTCCACGTGTTAGAGCTGCTTTTTTTTAAACGTCGTTTGTACTAACTCCCATATATACAAGTTTACATATAGTTCTTGCCAGAGTTGTTTTTAATCCATCTGCAGTGTGTTTAAAAACGACACGATTATTTCAAGAACTTTCAATTGCAAAAAGAAAGAAATAAGAAGGGGGATGGGAAGGGGCGCCAGAGATCGGGTATTCGTGGTGATGTTGTACATGAGTAAGTGAATATTAAGACAGTGTCAAATGATAAGAATTGATTTAATAATATAAAACAGTAACACAAGAAATTTTTTTCTTGTTTTTTTTTTTTTTAAAGTCATGTGACACTTAACGCAGCAGGTACGTATCGTTTGTCAAGAAAAGTGTCATACTGACAGTGTTGGACTCTGTGTTAAAGTAAAACTATGTTGTAAATAAATGATTTCATAAAAACAACTGCCCTGGTTATGAAAAATGAATTCATTCTCACTCTCCCTTCTTTCTCTCTTCCGATTGCTTTATTTTTCTCTCAATAGTTCGAAGTGTCAAACAATGAAAATGATCACATTTTATTGATAAAACATGCAAACATCTTGCAAATATGCAATGGAATTTTTAAAAAGAAATACTTGCTTGTTTGAAGATCGTATACTTATACTAGGTTTTAGCCATGATTATGATATTCTTTAAAATTAAGCTGCAAAATGACATGATAGTTTGTAAACATTGCATAGCTTTGAACAGCGATTGGGCCTTACTAACGTCATATGCTAAGGGAGATAAGCAACGTTAGTCAAAGTGAATTTTCACGACTGAGTAATTTTGATCGACTGTGCTGTAGCTATCTTGCGTAGAAAATCCAAAAAAGAATTTCAGTCTTATTTTACCAGCTCAGATGAACTTATTCCCGTATGTAACTCAATATGGTCAGGTAATTGTCTCCTATGACCTTTAAATATGGTGGAACGCAAGTCTGGAACCTTTTGTAAATTAAGAGTATGACTTGTATTAACTGCGTCCCTGAAACATGGTTCGGTTCAATTATAGGAGCTTAGTTGGTCAGATGTTGAAAACTCCTTATGTGCTTAAATTCCTTTTCTTATTCCTTTTCTTATGAACATAAGAACAGAACAAAATAAGCATAAGTCATGTGGATTATATTTTACAAGATGCATGTACACAGGAAAAATATCTCTTCTCCAGAACCAAGGCAATGCTTGTCATTTTGATAGCGTGAAGCATTCCAATGTTGATTGGATTCAATTTTCATAAAGTTTTCACCTTTTTGGGCTATTGTTTGGCCACAATATATTCATTGGAATAATAAAAAGGGGGAGGAAATATCTAAAAATCTGAAGTACAGCGGCGTCAAGTAACTCAGATGAGTTAATGAACCCTTTCATTAGCTTTATTTTTTATTCCTAAGTCTACTCTAAACTTCATATCCAATTATAGAGAACAGCATCAGTAGAAATGCATCGTTGGCTTAATTTAAAGTGTTCCATAAGTATAAAAAATATCATTTTATTTTTTCAGTAACATGTGATTAAATACTTTCTTAATTTTCTTCAGATACTTGCCCATCAGATATCTTTCATATATGTGTAGCCTGGATGGGAGGAAATGGCCTGGTAATAGAAGGTCAATACCAGTGGAATGACTCACCCTTGGCCATGAATTTCAGCAATTGGCTTCCAGGTGAACCTAGTGTGAGGTATCCCGTACAGGCAAACTCAAGGGACTGTATTGATTTATTCAAAAACGGCGAATGGAATGATAGACCGTGTTCTTTCCTAAACCCATTCATCTGTGAAATGACCTAGAAAAAAACTTTATAGATACACAGGTAACCGGCTTCTCTCTCAGCCATTGTTTTATAGTTTTCAATGTTTCATTTTGTTCTGTATAACGGAATTTAATGTTTTTTGATATTTTGATATTGTTTCAAGAATTTTTTTTTATGTGCAAGACTTTAATGAAAGCAACAATATCCCTCAAGTTTCATATCTAGAAAAACATTGTTTTCTACGGTCAGTGTACTTTGCTTATTTTGATTGTTGAATGATAAATACTAAAATTTTATGAATTTTCATATATTTGAATACAAATGGTTGTTAATTTTTTAATATAAATCTGGAAGAAAATGAGCTTGAGTAATGAAATATTTATTCTAAAACATTAATATAAGGAATAAACCTCTTCTTCGATTACATTCTGGATCAAATAAACTAAATGAATATCCTAGATCATACCTATTGATAGCCTTAAACCTTATTTGGAAATTGAGCTATTTGCTATTCTTTATTATTTGTGCAAAAACTCTTTTACTTCATGCTATTTTCTTTACATAGGTAAATAATTCCTTTTCCTTTTTGAAATTTAATTTTAGCATACGCTTTTTAGCGATATTTGCAATTTTGCAATGGTCATAATGTTAAGCTTTACTATAGTTAAGACTGTAGAAGAGTTCAGCCGCCCCACTTTATTGTGGTACAAATTCCGATAAGTTCTGTGTTCATTTTATGCAGTCATTTTATGAAGAAAGTGAATAAAAAATTGAGCTTTCTTCACTTAAAACGATAGTAAATGAGCTTAAACTTCAAAGAAATGAAGTTTTTATATCATTTCCAAACAACTCTTACTACAACATATCCTGAAATTTTAAGAACTGATTAAGATTTTTATTGACTATGAAATATTGAAAATTACATTGCTCTATAGCTTTGGTGTCCTGTGAAAGTAATTATTTTTTTAAGGTTAGTGTGCCTTACTAAATATCAAGAGATAATTTATTAAAAGACAGACACAATAATGTAAAGAATATTTATATAAATGGATGATAATGTTTTCCTTTGTTTCAAATGTGAAAGAAAATGAGTTTGTGATAAAAATTATCTATATACATCAAAAACTGGATATATCTCAACTCTATCTGATATCTAAATCAAAGAATTATCTTGAACCATACATAGTCTTGTCTGTTTTTTTTTTTTTTTTTTCGGGGGGGGGGGGGTCTTTTTTCGGGGGGGGGGGGTGCTTTTCCTTACGTTGTACGGTTCCTTGAGTTTAAAATTTTGTTTATAACAACTCTATTGATCCACCAAAGTCATCACTATAGAAAAACTCAGCCGTTCTTGTTGATTAAGTAACGATTTCCAATATGTCTTTTGCAAATTATTTTACAGTCATTTCATGATAAATGGGCGTTTCAACATCACTTTTAAAAGTTAATAAATGAACTTTTACTTCAAAAAAAATATTTGAACATTAAAGTTCTGCTATTTCAACTACAACTTTAAATTTTAAACCAAACTAATTTAACTGGATTTTTATAATTCTTTGGGGATTTTTATAGTTAAATTTCAGCCATTACAATCAAGAGCAACGAGAAGAAAATAATATTTTCAGAATGCTAAATCATGAAATTACAAAAAATTAAAATAATAAAGAAACAAACATATTTATTTTTATTAGTTAGATAATTAATTTAACATTATTAGATATATTTGACACTGCATGAAAAGTCGGGT
Source organism: Saccostrea echinata (assembly GCF_033153115.1). Classification (NCBI taxonomy): domain Eukaryota; kingdom Metazoa; phylum Mollusca; class Bivalvia; order Ostreida; family Ostreidae; genus Saccostrea; species Saccostrea echinata. The sequence continues at coordinate 22,757,316 of NW_026889761.1, forward strand.
TTACTTTTACCTTAAATGCAATTTAAATGCTGCGGTTATTTAATGTTTAACTGCATAGTATAACATACTGTGGGATCGTAAACGTTAGAAAATAATTAGCATTTAATACGAGTTTAATAGAAAATTAAAAGAACAAATTTAATAAAGTTTGGAAAATTGTAAATTTACTAATACATTCAGATTTAAGTCTTCCGTAAACAAATGTTATACCTTTAGTATGTAAAATGTATAATTATTGTTAAACATGCACATAAAATAAAGTTTTATGTTTATATTATATTGTGTGGTTAATAAAATTTAATGTAGACTTTTACCTCATTATTTGTTCTTGTTTAATTCACACTTTACTGAACAATACTTCCTTAAACTGAATTATATACGGGAAAACTTACCAAATATGTCCAATTTAACCCTTTCATAAACTAATATTATACCTCATGTATAAATATAATTATATACATGGATTAAACATTTATTATTGATTTATTAAAGATTTAGTTTAATATTTATTTTTATCTCATTATTCCGTGTAGAATATATATATATATATATATATATATATACATATATATATATATATATAAAATAATTAAATTGAAAACACAAAGACCACAGAGTAAAGCATTAGTCCTTTCAAAATCCTTTTAAAAATCTCCAGATGCTTTAAAAATTTTCTATGTATGCTTTACTGTGTTGTCTTCGTGTTTTCAATCTCATTATTTTCACTTTACTACTATACCGACCACTGTGAATTCATGGACTTCTGATATATATAATTTTTTTTCAATTATTTTACAATCACACACAAATCCATTTTTCATATAATTTTATTACATTATGTTAATGATATACAAACAAATAAATCTTAAAAAACTTAATAAGTCTATATAATATTTCAGAATTTATACCAAGGTACTAGTAATTGGAATTCAATGCCATTATTATTATTATAAATTCTTACATAGTGCTAAATATACTGTCAGAATTTAGAATTTTACAATACACAATTTAATGGAAATTAAGTTTTTAGACGCTGATAACAATAGGTCATAAAATAATTTTAATTACAACAATTTAGAAAATAGAATTGCATACAACATTCAAATCTATCAGCATTAAATCTGCACAAAAGGTAAAAACTGCAGTCTATTTGGACTTCAAAAAAAAATACAATATCCATGATAGAAACAGTCCTTATCAAAACTGTTTAATGGGTTGTAAATTTAAAATAAAAGTTTATTCATCTCATTATGTGTCTTTCATATACAGCATGAAATACAAGGCCTTTTTGAAAAAATTCTACATGTGCTATAGGCAAATTTCTCAAAAAATGAATGTGGATAACTTAAAGCACAGAGTCATTATACTTTTTAGCATGCAATTTGAAAAATATTGTTGAAAGTGATAATTTTGAAATCATTCACAAAATATTTTAAGATCTTTTTCCATGATAATTTCCTATTTTCCATCCTTAAAAAGTTTTGGACAGAAGAGAAAGTACATTATGACCACACAAATTAGTGAACATACTGGAATACAAGGGCATTCATTTATATAAATTAGCACAAACATTGCAAGACAAAGAGCCAATGATTCTACATGTATATCAAGATCTAGGGGAATGGTAACCTTATAACATTAAACATCTTTTATCGTTTCAATTTTAAGAATCTCAATAAGCACAAGCAGGTAGACAGGAATATGAATACTGTGAAACTACATATATCTCATTAAAACATTTTAGGCTAATTTGAAATTGAGACATAAAATTGACCTTTACACTCAAAGCATTTTCTTCTAGCTAGTCTATGCCTAATATATGTTCAGAAACAATATATCTGGAATATTCATGTACAAATAATGTCATGCATTAGTATATTCATGTACACATGATAAACGTTATTTAACTCTTTATTTTTATTAATAGTTAAGTTGCCTTTTCTTCTTATTACAATATATTTTATGCATAAATGTCTTCTTAGTCTAGTTCTGACAGAGAAGCCTCACTCGCCCACAAGCAACAGCAAAAGGATCGGTCAGAGACGCCACCTTTCTCTTACTTGGGTATCAAGATCTGCAACTTACTGCCAGCAAAACTCTTTCAGACTACCCTTGCATTGTCTCCTAATTATTGTCACAATAAATATCCATGCACTAATTATTCAAGTTAAACTTGTAAAAACATGGAAATAAGTCGGAGATTAAGAATGTTTGGCATGTGTGCTACACAATAAGCCAGTTGATCTGCAAACAATAAAAAATACGACAGCTTTTTAATCATTAACTGAGTACAGTAAACATTTTATGTTGACTGTGAAAAATACACCATCAAGAAAACTTCTTTTATATCATGGTTATGTGAATTCAAATTAAGGAAAAAGAATCACAATTACACAAAACAAGTAACAGCTGATAATTTATCTCTAATAGCCCATTTCTGTTCAATCGCTACATCATCAGGTTTATCGCTTGTGGATTGAAACATAGCATATCCTCATCAAATCAATTTTACATTGGAACGTAAGACATTTTGATCATGATATTTTCAGTAAATAATCTTCTAGTCTTTGCCGTAAAATTTCAAGAATAGGCTCTGAAACGTACATATAAAAAGGCCTGTATAAACATATGTACTTGTACATGTTACAAAATTTTTTAGCCTTACTCTTTAAACTTAATGCAAAAAATTCTGGTCTTAAACTCTTTACTTCAAATGAAAGGAAACAAATTAATTTCTTACTCTTGCAATATAATATACATTAAAATCACTATTTACCCTATTTACTCAGAAATCTCTTTATCTGGTCTGTTTAGTCTACTTTTTACATCTAAGACAAACTAAGCCACTGACAGAGAAGCCTCACTCGCCCACAAGCAACAGCAAAAGGATCGGTCTTAGACACCACCTTTCTCTTACTTGGGTATCAAGATCTGCAACTTATTGCCAGCAAAGCTCTTTCAGACTACCCTTGCATTGTCTCCTACTTCTTTTCACAATAATTGTCCATACACTAATTATTTAAGTTAAACCTGTACATAAATGTAATTTATAAATCAAGATTAAAAATGTATGTGCATGTGTACTATACAAAATAAGCGAATCGATCTTCAAACAATAAAAAATATGACCGAGTTTTAATCTGTAATCAAGCATCAGAAAACACTTTAACTGTCAAAAATACAACACTAGGTATATTTTTCTTATATAACATTTGAATGTGTCAATTCAAGTTAAGTAAAAAAAGCAACACAATTATGCAAAACAGTAGCAACTCAGATATTTGATCTCTAATAGCCCATTTCTGTTCAATCGCTACATCATCAGGTTTGTCTCTTTTGGATTCCTTATTTATCCTAATTCTTCTGATGCTCTGCCTTTTAGACAGCTTTGATTTGTGAGTGACACTTTTGGTGTCTAGTTCTTCGAATACTTTTTAACATTCATCAGAACGCCACTTTCTTTGGTACATCACCATTCTTTGCTTTAATAGAATCAGCTTTTCCAATCGGCGTTTCTTCGTCTTGTATGGATTGAAAGTATATGTGTATTGCACCTAAAATATGACATTGCAGCAAAAATTAGCAAAAGTTAAGAATGTCTGAAATCTTTAGTAAGATACATTATTTAATAAATGATTATTAAGATTCTTTTTCAAAACTTGAGATTACAATCACACATATATCAAATATCCAAGGTTGTAAAGTAAACCCACAGCTAGAGTAACATATACCCTTTATTGACTGTGAGCAAATTAACATTTGCATTATTTAATTCTAGACATTAACAATGAAAAAATATAATTATAAAAAATTTTGAGCTCTGTGTCCAAGTCTTTTTGAATTTTGCACTTTGTTGATCTCTTTCAGAAGTTAACAATTCTTTTCTTCCACTATCATCACATGAGCAATGTTTGAATTTTTGACTTGCAAATCAAATAAAAAATTACATGATTAAATTAAAGTATTTTTATATAAATGATACCATCATTCACCAGATGTATTAAATATTATACAATTATGGACTCTTTTGGTGTTGAATGTGGTTTGTTATTCACCACTCACCAGAAAAATATCAATATTGACCGAGACAAAGCCGAGGTCAATATTGATATTTTCTGGTGATTAAAAAACTACATGTATATTCAACACCATAAGAGTCCATAATTATTGTTTTGTTATATAGTCCAGATTTGAATAAATAAGATATTGAAGGCTGCATGACGACACCATTTTCATTTAAGAACTTCCGTCATTGAAAATAGAAAAAAAATGTTCAGATTACAATTTGTATCTTCCGTGTTTTCCTTTCCAAGTTACGCTATGTGGAATATGTCCATATAATCATGTGATAGGTTTAATGTATAACATTTTTCCTGCTCAGATACACAGCTGGCTGCGGCCGTTGCAACCATTGTTTACAATGTTGTTTGAGGTGTTGATTGTGATGTCACAATGCCGCTGCATGCGCACTGACCCTCCGGTAAATAAGGCCTCAAATCCGGCGATTATGTAGCGTTATGAACTGTTTGCGCTTGTATAGATTATGTAAGGACTTTAAATAGACTATATAATAATAAAGTATGTTTAACATACATTTAAATATTATTACATAAACTTTACATTTTTTATTCCAGATTAAAGATATGCTTCATACTGACCTCTAACAAATGCTCAGCAAGCTAGATAGATGCCTACGACGTACTGGCATATATGTTCAGTCATTTCTTTGTTTCCATCTGATGAAGGTCTGCAACACATGATCTCATCATATCAAATTACCTGAATTCCATTTAAAGAACAGTACTATAAATTTTATTCCACAGAAAATATTCTACATAATCCATAAACTTTTACCTTTAACATAATCATTCCAGCATTTGAAATTGAATGTGATCCAAAAATAAATTACCAAGTAATGGTATATGCATGTTCTAAATCAACATTTCTTATCCACTAGATGGCTACCTCTATCATAGCTTAATTGTTGGTAGATTGTTTATTTTCTCTTGTCTTTCAGTAAAAATTTAATAAATACTTCAAACCAACAAAGGATCCAAAGGCCACATCACTCACCTGAGCAACCATGGCCATAACTTTGACCAAAACAAAAAAAAAAGGGGGGGGGGGGGGGGTCAGGAGCACCTCATGGGGTCACATGTCTAGATCTTTATAACACTTGAAATGCCACACAAGTTGTGTGGTGTATCAAGTGTTTTTAAGATCTGACAATTGCAAGGAACAAGAATATATGATTTAGTGTAGCCCCACCCTACTTTCGGGTGATCAGCATGTCATAGAACAATTTTCATATGATATGTATTCATATCAATACACAATATTTAAGGTGCCAAGTAGAGTTTGGTCATCTGATATCCTGTTCAACTATGTCTGACACACATGTACAGATATTTAATCACATATCATGGAAAACAATAAGGTACGATGATTTGAACAAACTAAAAGCTACTTTAATTGAGGATGCTTCAACATAAGTTTCAATTTTTCTGGATAAATGGTTCAAGATTTTCTTTTAAATTGCCAATACATTTTCATTAAATTTGAATCATCTCCCCTTGAAAATGTTACTAGTTTTTTTTATGGTTAGATAGAAAGACAGATGGAAGACGACAAAATGTGATCAGGAAAACTCGCATAAGCTTTTAGCTCTTGTGAGCTTAAAAGTACATGTTATTAATTTTTTTCTTACTTCAACGTTTGGTTTCCACCATCAGATTTCAGTTTCCATTCAAGCTTTTGTGAATTGTCATGGGGATATCCATCATGCGCAGCAGTCTGAAAGTATACATTCACAGATTAACATATCAATTACAAATAAAACATCCTGATTATGCCTTTAAATGAAATCATTTGAAGCTAGACACAATGATAGTACATCATTTAGCTTTATCATAATACATGTTGCTTTATTATAATTGTAGCTTTAACAAAACAAGAAATCTGTGAGCCAATCATGAATGCTCAATAGTGATATAACCAACCCCCCCCCCCCCCCCCCCCCTTTTGATGTGAATACACAAGTCAGTTAAAAATAACTGTGCTATCATCATGATCATTTGACAAGAAGTTGACATAACATTTAAACAAAAATGAATCCCAGTAATGTATTCCAGAGTTAGTTACGATACTTGTATACAGTATACATTATTACAATGTATATGGGAATAACATATATACATATACACTAGACAAAATTGCTAACGCACCACTTATTATTCTTATTTGTGAGTTGATCATTTTCCTGATTGGTACTAGTATATATAAAATATGCCATCTTTTCCAAAACAGTTGAATTGACAAATGTCTTGGTGTCATGTCAAGACCCTTAATGGACCTTCTTGTTCGAAAACCAATGTCCCGACGTGCACTTCGCACAGTTTTTGCCAAGATATGAAGTTGGTGATTACCGAAGGTGGTCCGTGACGTTGCGACGGGAGCAGTCTCCCACTTGAAAATCAAATGATACACCCTGATTGACTAACATATTGCGTAGTAGTCATCCAGTGCCTTGGTTTTCTTACCAAATGCACCAAACTTCCGGTTGCCCCAATTTTGTGGAACAATCTTGAAGTTATTGTGTGGTGCTTACTTAAAGCCGTCGATATCTATTGTAAACATTTTTATGATCGTTAATTCATTTTCAACAATTTTTCACCAGAGAAATGCATAATCTTTGAAGTGTTTTAATTTTTCACAAATTTCGTCAAAGGAACACCCTGCAGATACCATACTGGCTGCCTTAGCAGGCTCTTCTAGAGTCAAACGCCGCATACGGTGTAACTTTTAACTGATTTTTTAATTAGTACAAACATAAAGAACACAACCACAAAGAAAAAAATTAGAAATTTATTCCACCAAAATGTATGGATATGATTTTAATTCTTTCAATGAGGTGGTTACGCTTCAGTAAACATTGCTGTTTTTATCAGCAAAAACATTTAAATGTCTCATTTTTTATTAAAGTAACATAATTATACATCAAAAACATCATAAACAAATTTTGAAAAGAAAATTGTTAATTTATTTAGGTGGTGCGTTAGCAATTTTGTCTAGTGTATTGCAATTACAGCAATTCTGCAAAACTCCTTCATAGCAAATTTCAAGGGACCAAAGAAAGATCTTCGCTATAATCTTAATTCATTATATGTTTAATATAGTGAATTCATAAGAAATCCTATACCGAAATTGTTATAAAACACTAACAGTCAGCTAACAGTACTTCAAACTATTGTATGTTATATAATCGATATCACCCTCGTTACAAAAATTGTCAATACAACCTTTTCACTTCCTTAGATGCACAATTAAAGAATTTAGTGTATAATATTTAGATTTGAACATTTAAATATTATCTAACCAATGCATTTGAAATGTCAGAAAATAATGAAACCTGCCATATATATTCATCCTTTAGCTTCATAATCATATCCATGCTACCAGATACATCTGTAACAAATTAAAAATAGAACCAATGAAATAAAGATTTTATTTCCAGAACAATTTTTTTTAATTGTGGCAAATATATATGATTTACACACATGGTGACTCACAAACATATGGAGTATTTATTGATGACTCGGGTGTCCACAACTCAAATTTATTGTCAACATGAACAATATCATTAAAGGATCCATTAAATTTCTGAGTTAACAATGCTAATGTAGTGTCATCTGCATCTTCATCGAACTCCTCATCATGATCTTAAAATCTTACGTATATTTAATGAAATTTGTAATGAAAAATATTTGTTATACTTAAATGAAAAATCAAAAGCCTGAAAGGCTTCAATGACGTCGAAGAAGGAAAAACCATTTCAAAAGATCATTTTGAATTTGAAGGTAGCAATAAGTCAAGTGAGTGACTCAGGAGACATAATAAAAAAATAGTTTAAACAAAATATCACAATTACAGTCTGGGGCTTTATGTCATGGTCTGAATGGAGCAGGGTTCGAATTGACCAGACACCGTCGAACATGTTCATGCTAAATTCTTTTCAGTCAGTTGAAGAACTATGAAGGATTTCGTGAATTTATATAATATTTTTTTCTAATTGCCAATGTCAAAGCATTGTATAAGTGATTGCATCTAAACTACAACCAAGCCTCTAGTCTGTTAAAATTACGATCGAGTTACGATCGGGCGTGGTATACGGTATACTGGGAAATGGAGGAAATGGAGAAATACAGCAATACTGGTCAATATCATCGGTTTTTAGGATAGAGTTGGTTAGAAGATTGTATAAGTAAAGCTAAGATTTAGAAATTCAATCTTTTTAGTCTTGAAGTATTCGTGTTTATGTAATTTTGTGATTATTTTACCTCCTGTTGTGTTGTTTTACGGTTATCGTTCCGAAATGTTATTCATGTCATTCAGCGCACCCTTTCTATAGAAATTCATCCGCAACAACCATCACGTTTTTCTTGTGTGGAATAAAATATAATATTGTTGTTTTGCAATAGAATTAATTGCAGATATAATTGATGCAATTTTATTATCAAGCTATTATTCATTTTGAGCATTTTCAAAGAAATTGGTTTATACCTATTGCTATTTTCTATTGCGGATGCATCGACAGACACATTCGGTCGCGTACATATCCGGCCGTGATTTCAACTGGGCGCTTGCTAGATGACGTTCGAGCTCCAAGAGCCCGACGTCATAAAAATGCATTAAAATATCTTAAAATTACTTCGTTATAGCCATAAATTTGTTATATATAGCCATATTCGTTACATACAGCGATTTTCTATAGGTTTATATAAGGACTTTGCTGGACATGAATAAAAGTTCGCTATCTGTATCTATGTTTGTTAAATTTCAGTTTTGCTGTATATAGGAATTAGAATTTCAAGCATCTGCAATTAGCAGTTGCTGAGAACTGTGACGGAAATTCGTTATGGACAAAAACATGCATGCACAGACAGACAGACAAAAACGGTATTATACTGCTCTCTCATTCTGAAGGGACCTAGCCGGGGTATAATTATTCGGCCTATAGAAAATGTTTTGTTTGGTAATGAATTCTAGCATTCTTTTAATTTCAGCTATAGAAATAATGAAATAAAACTTTTGCACATTAATTCTATTTGAGTAATACAGTACATTTGTGTATCTCTATAAAACCCCCTTACTCCTTCACTTTCGGGAAACTGTGAGCTGTTAGTAAACAAATGCGATTGTGATGTCATTTTCTACATGCAGAAAAACTGCAAAAAATCAAATGCCGAGAAATTAGTACAGTCAAGTTCAAGAATGCGATAAAAAAATATTAAATAACAATTACACTTGATCTATTGTATCTATCATATTTTATGTGAAATCAGCGAATACTTTTTCCTTTATCAGTGAGTGTTTATGCACTATTCCATGCGCTATTCCTCCGACATGTGTGTTAATAGCGAGCGCAGCGAGGCGGCGCGAAACGCCGCTCACGTAGCGAGCTCCATAGACAACGTGTACGAACGGAGGAAATTCGGGTTGAAATCTGCACATTGTTCAAAGAAATATTTATCATCCCATGTGAAAATATTCCATATTCCCAATAATCCTTTGCGGTGCATAGAAACATGGTGGCAATAGCATAGCAACAACTTACTTGATAAAATTAATAAATAACGAATTAATTCAATTTCCATGTGCCGTAATTACCCACAAAACTATCGCTTGCATCCCTGGTAAACACGACTTTGTATGTGACGTCATATTTTTGTCACTTCAACGACTCGGGCATTTCCAATTTTGTCGGAAATATCCGAGAAGTTAGGAATTTCGATCCCAATGCATTGGGAGTCTGCAACGTTAGAGAATATGTACGTCAATAACGGTTTACAAAAAAAATTATGTACGATACTCTGTAAACGCGCAATAAAAGTGTAATAAGCAATGTAAAACGACATTTGAGATGTGTTGAGTTTTAGAAAATGAACTGCGCTCGCCCTAACGGTTTCACCGTCGGACATATTATGCTCATTTTTACATCTATACTTATAAATTAATAAATTTTGCAAATAAACTCCGAAACGGGTGCACCAGAGTTCTTACTTACTCCTCTAACAATACACTAGCTACAAGCTGATGTCCGTAAACTATATTTAGATTTCACTCGCATAGTAAGTATCGTACATTATATTAAAAGTCTACTTTCATTTTCTATAAACAGCCATGAAATAGCTAAAACGTGAGTAAGGTGGCGTTTCCGGTTGGCGGATCTAAGTTACTGGCAATTTTTAATGAAACTGACAACAAGCAATCGTTTATTTATTACAGAAAACGTCATCACTGAATTATTCAATCAAAACTCGATTTAAATTATATAAAAGAAATAAGTTGTGATAACCGATTAAAAAGGGAAATGTGCAAAATATTTTCGTCATTCACCAATCTTTATATTGACGGAAGCTTCTAGAACATCATATAGCATCGAGCCCAATGTTAAGAAAAAAACGAGGCGCTTATAGCTACATGACCATAAAAAAAGCTTTTGTGTAAATGGTCATAATTGAAATAATGGTAAATCACTGATAACACTATAAGTTGTGAATATGATTATATGTCGAAAGACTATTACATATACATGTATGTAGTAGGTTTTCCTAATAAATCTATCGGTAAAATTTGTATATATTCCTTACTGAGAGCATCGTGGCAACGAACCCGAAGTACAATTTGTTCTTCGTAATAAACTTGCTTACATGAAAAGAGAAAATTCAGGCCAGTAGGAAGCAATAGTAATTTATATATCGGAAAAATTATTGCCCCCCCCCCCCACGTGCCCCCCGGTTCCTACGGCCATGATTAATTAATGAAAAAGGTATTGTTCAAATACAATTAAAGATGTAATATTTTCCGCTTTAATCAATGCACAGTTAATTTCTGAATACAATCTTTTATAGCTGCAATAATGTAGCCCTCTCCTTTTTTGAAAGGGGGGAGCAGAGAGAGAGAGAGGCCAGAAAATATCAGATCAAAAAAAAAAAAAAAAAAAAAAAAAAAAAAAAAAATCGGAGAGAGCTACATTATTGCAGCTTACTCTTTTGTATCAAATACTCAGCCTATTCATAGGGCGTTAAAAGCTGATTTTTACACAGGTACTTGGGTCTTGGTTTATAAATATGTATGTACCTATTATTGATAGGTAATAAAGTAAAATACATTTTTACATATCAATAAGGTACAAACATATTTATAAACCAAGACCCAAGTACCTGTGAATTTTTACCCCCCCCCCCATCAATTTATTAGTAAAATGTGCATATTCGTCGCTTTTATCCTTGACGGAAATGAAATAAGAGCATCTGAAGTACAATATCCATAACATAGTATAACAGGTTTCACAATAAACGTCAATTAATGAAATTGCTATTTTTCAAGTTAAAAAAAAAAATAATAAAACAAAACAAACACAACAAATGGGGGTTGGGGTGGATAGGTAAATCTACTTCCTGCGGGATTTGAACAAAGTATTTGTTCTTGCTATAAGCCTGTAGGCTGTCAGTAGAGAACTACAATATATTTTCTGTCGGTAGTGGTATAAATTCAATTCCCCGCGCTTGCGCGGGATTTCATCTAGTGTCAGTCATTTTTATGAAGGTTTTAGCCAAAGGATTATTATGACATACCATATTGAATAGTTATACGGCTAAAAATATTTTATTTTTTGTCTCAAATTGCCCCAATATGCTACGTTGGATATAACATAGTGTGACGTTCATACATATACGAGTCATCTATAGATATTGAAGGTCATCATGGTCATGTTGCACGTTTTTTACTGTTGATGTAGGCCTAGCTGCAGAACTGTAGCTCTCCGAAAAAATATATATTGACAGACCGGAGACTGGTCGTCCATCCCAATTGTTTCAGACCAGCGAGCTAGATTTTGCAGCTAGTGTTGATGTACATGTAAATAATGCCTTTTTCGCCATCTTTTTTTTCTTAAACAGTATGTTTACCTGCTTGACCTTGAGCATGTTGAGGTGCCCTTTTCTTCCCTTTCTCAAATGTCTTGCATTTTCCCCAATAATTTCATCGATGTATGAATCCGATGGTTCTGGTGAATCGAAACTATTCCATGAGCATGATAAGGATCCATCCTCCTCACTAATTTCCGATACTTGGCCTGTCCGACATGTTTGGTGCTGTTTGGCGGGCTCGGAATATTCGCGATGCTGCTGCCTGATTTTGATTGGCTAATTTATAATTATGTATAGCGTGCGCGTAGAGGGAAAAATCATTTTATATTAGATAGGGTGAATTCACCATGCATCGGACACCCTCGCACTTCAGCAAGTTCTAGCGATATCGCTACCGACCGAATATTATCAAAATGGAACTTAACATGTAGTATGTGGTTAAAATATAAATTTTTGACACAATCGTGTCCTATTTACTAAGAAAATATCATTAAAAACCGATTTTTTCGAAATAAGCCAGAATTCACCATGGATCGGACAATGTGCACCATGCATCGGACACACGATATTTAAACCAGAAAAATATTATACTTTGATCTCGGTGCTTTAAAATTAGTGAAATCGAAACATTTTTATCTTTTACTTAAAAATTAACCTTTTAATTAAATTTAAATGACTATTTCGATTCACAAATGTGAAGAGATTTTAGTTGCATCACATCGCCTTAGACAGGCTTTACAATGCTAGTAATATGGCAACTCGCGCCTTTGTCTCGTGGGTTATTATCATCTAGTTTAAAGAAATGAATTGAGACCACTTCTAGTCGTCATATATCGATAATTTGTATTTTCACTGAAAATTTAGAGTTTCTGTTTTCTATTTCCGTAAAAAACAGCTGTCATTTGGGTTTTACATGAAAATGGAAGTGATCACCCATGCATCGGAAAGTGTCCGATGCATGGTTAATTTGTGTCCGATGTACGGTGAAATAAACATACTAGTTAAAAACAACTCTAAAAAATATTATACAAACACTGAGGTAAATTTTTTGAAAAATTTCTGTAAAATTATCAATCATTGACAAATTTTACCGAGGTCCGACCCGTTCCGTTGAAGTCTATTTAAAAGAACGACAACTCTAAAAATTGCAAAATCGTAAAATTCTGGTTACTCCCCTTTGATGATGCAAAATATGACGTAATTTCAAGGCCATTCTTGTGGTATTTTTATCACAACATGGAAATAAAAATCGGCATCATTAAAAAGTTTAATTTTTCACCTTTAAGACAGAAACAAGTAAAAACACGGGGAGACTAAGGTTCAATGAAAGTTTACTGCTTAAAGTTGTCCGAAGCAAGGTATGTGTCCGATGCATGGTTAACTCACCCTAGGCCTATTTGATTTTTTTTATAATTATTTCTCAAACTTTAAAAGGAAAGAAAATTAAAAAAAAAAAAGATTTTGATTTAAATTTTTTGGAAGGGCAGATAACTCTATTATATATATAAAAAAAAAATGAGCCTGAGGTGTAAATGATCATGACATATTGATGATTTTTTTCCTAATATTTAATTAGATATGTAAAGTAAATTAGATTTAAGTCGTCTTTAAGAATTTTAAATATATGAGCATTTATAGATAAATACAATAGTAAATAACAATCTATGATTATCAAGAGTGTAGCACAGTCCAATTTTTACAAAATTCGATATTTGCAAATACAGCAGCGATCTCAGTATAAAGTAAAATCTCTTTCGAATTAAATCTCTCTCTCTCTCTCTCTCTCTCTCTCTCTCTCATGATATTCTTCTGAATCAAACGTTATATAAAAAAATTCAAATATCTTTATTCATTTGGTTCATAATAAAATTGTTAAAATTTCAGGGTGGGGCACCTGTTTTTAAAGTATGTTCTACCAATATTTTTGATGACAGTGGTCTATCGCCAGAATACTTGAATAATTAATAAGTCTTGCGTCATTCTCAAATTAATTTTTGTACGTTCAAAGATCTGATTGAATTAATATTTTATGCAATGCGTTAAGTAAAGGCTGAGAGAGAAAGAGAGAGAGAGAGAGAGAGAGATGATCCTTTGAAACTGGACAATTTTGGCTACCAAACGGGATCGAGTAGGTTTTAGAATAAACAGCATCAAAGTAAACAGAACAATTTGATCCAGTTTCATAATACTTTTTTTTTTTCGACAAATCTAGATCTAGTACTACCGTACTAATAATATACATTGTCAATATTAAATTATTTCAGAGTTAATAAAAAGCCAAACAAAAGCGATATATATAGGATGCTTTAATGTAAATGTTTTTGTCTTTTTGCGATAATAAATATGTAAACAATATTTATTCTGTATAAAATAAAAAAAAATATTGACACATTATTTATCACATCTATAAAATACCAAAAACATACTTAAACTTAAAGTATAAGCGGATTTACTTTTACATGTCGATTTTCTTAAACGAAACGTATAATTTCTTCTATTAAACTATATTATTCTCGATGTTTTTTGCATTAAATCTGATTATACTTATTTGAAAAATGTAGTAAATTATATCACAATATATTTTATATATAATGTAACGTTATACATAAATTAAATTCAAAACAAGAAATTTAATTAAGTAAACAAATTTATTAAATTATATTAAACGCAACTTTTCATGCAGTGTGAAATGAGAGGAATTTCACCAGATTCCTGACGAAGAACAGGAATAATACAAGATCACCGGAACCGGATGTTCAAGCAATGTCCTCGGGGTATTATTCAACTTTATGTTTCTTGCTCATAGGGTAAGATGCTGATCTTATTTTTTTTATCCATCATTCAAACACCCAAAAATGAAACATTCACAAGAAAATATACCACAACAAAGACACTAGTGACCCTACCCATGTCTGAAAGCAAATAAAAATAAACAGACAATTTTATAAACTGATTTTATTTGACAAGAATCTGTTACCGAAAAATCATTGAATTGAACAGATAGTTATAATGATGATTTTCTCTTTTAAATAGAGCTGAGAGATTGTTTTTCATTGTGGTGAATGCATGATACATCAATGTTTTCTTTTTAAATGCATGTAACTTGCATACAACATAGCAAACCTGGATGAATTTGTTAGCAATGGAAAACAGCCAATACATCTTCATGACAACAAATATATATGCATAGAAAATAATAGTAGAACTATTTACTGGAACTTTGAAATAAATTTTCCAGGACATTTGCAATATGAGAAATACAGATATTGATGTTATGAGGTTTAATTTCTAAAATGTCGATTCTATGCATAATAGCAAATAAAAAAAATGATGACAATATACATAATAGCAAATAACAAAAAAGTAGTATGATGGGTGTAAAGACGAATAATATCTCCCTAGAATAACGATCGTAGGTGGAAAAATGACCCTTTTGCCTGTAGAAAAAGTGGCATTAGCTTTAAATTCTCCATGCCCTACTTGAAGAAAATTGACCCCCATAGAATAATTTCCCCTTGTAGATTTTATTACAGATGTATTTTTCTTTCTGGTTAAAAAATCAATGGGCCCATGGGCCAAAATGCTCACCTGAGGAAAACTGAGGATACAGTAATGATAAGATATCTCATTAAATCTTTTGAATGAAATGTCTTTTATGATGAATTAATTTATCAATCGACTTCAATCTGAATTATGTGGAAATCTGACAAGTGTATCATTGTTTTAAAAAAAGATTTCTCTTTTATAAATTCCAGAGAGAGAGAGAGAATTCTTCACAATGTCCTCCGTTCTTAACTTGTATTTAAAAATTTTTTTTAATCAATGATTTTAACAGTGTACTTACGAAGGCTGTTTGAAAAGTTCGCGGACCATGTAATTCTTTGTTATACATGTACTATTTTCAAAAAATTAAAAATTATATCATTATCATGTGTAAAAAATATTTATTTTGTTGATGTGTGAAATTTCATTCCATGTGATATAATAGGAAATATTATACCTAAGGGCATACGCAACGTACTTTTAACCTTTTTTCCCCTTCTTTCTTATATAATTTAACATTTCCAAGAACTGAAGGAATTTTGTTCAATTTATTGTGCCTAATAACACTATACGCAACCTTTGAAACACATTTTGAGGAAACAAGCTAAAAATATGTATTGGTTATGCTATACACCTCCTCTGTATCAAACTTTGAGGAAATATCAGCTAAAACTATATTTTGGTTAATTTTTCTTTAAAAATCGAAGGATTTACATCATTTGATATCTGTTCAAAAATCCTGGTACATGTACTTTACGCCGATTTTTCAGAACATCTGATTGTACTATAACTTTAAATTAAGAATATCTTGGAAAATTATATATGGGAAAGATAAATTGTAAAGAACATGTACATGCACATTGCGTATGACCTTAACTTTAAAATCAACATGTTTCGTAACCAAGGAGCACCTGTAACAACAGAGTAAAGTCAAAAGCATAGCACTGTTCCAGTAGAATAATTTCGTTTGTCATTTTTTTTTTCACCAAGTTACTGTGTTTTCCCAAGATCAGCAATTGTGAAATGCTTAACACTTTACGTGAATGACGATACTAACTTTGAAAAGTTTTTGATCAGATCCCCCCACCTTTTTAAATTTTCCTTTAAGTAGAAGCTGGTTGTCCCTCCCCAAACCTTTTGTAGCTGTAAGGTCGAGCACTTGCAAATTCCAGTTACTTCCCCCCTCCAACATTTGAAACCGTTGCTACGGGCCTGTTCTCTATCACATCAATATCAATACTACCTATGTCCATTACACACAAATGCATGAATCAGTTTTGACATGTTTCCTGCTTTCTCCAGCATTTTATGAGTTTATCTTTTTAGTTCTGCAACACAAAATTGTATCGTTGGTTGCTGCTCAGCGACTGTTTTTTTTTTCTTTTTCAATGGGGACTTACTTAATTCTGAAATTAATTTCTTTTCAACGAAACAAAATATTGTCATTTTTTTTGGAATATTAAATGAAATGTAACAATTCCAAATTTGAATGTTTAGGATTTTTGTCGTTTTTTGTGCCCTTTTAAAGAGATATGACTACCGACATTTTCAGTGTATTATTCATATATTACTAAATACTTACTTGCTCTGCTATCCCATTTTCTCAGTTTTAAATTTTTAATAAATTTAAAAATATATCATGATATTTTTAGAATTTTTAATACACATCATTCGAATTTAATTTGTTAAAACATTTCTACCAAATTTGTATATAATAAGACGTTAGGTAAAAAAGGTATAACAGAAGTCCGCGAACTTTCCGAACAATCCTCGTACATGTACATGTAACTTTCTGACATATAGCAAATGTATCTTTAAAATGGAGAATAAAGAGTCACACATTGTTTTAGAGGCTTTTGGTACACTTTCGTAAAAACCAAAAGAACATGCATTAACTAACTTTCCAGTAGTATATATGGCAAATAATCGGAAATACCGGAAAAAAAAACACCAGAAAGGAAACTTGTTCAGCTTAACTTACACAATTTTCCAGAATCAGTAAGACAGTCAGTAATGTCCGATAAGGCGTCCACTAAAAAACAGAAGCGAACAAACAGTTCAGACATGGATTCCCCCTTGGGTACCCCCACAGGTGTGCCAGGAATTTCAAGTGATCTAAAGATAATTCAGGAAAGCTTGACTCAAATTCATGAGGACATGGGTAAAAAAAAAACAGAAATGAAAGAAATGATATCTTCAATACTGGAAGATCTGAAGAAGGAAATTAAACAAGAAATTTTGGCAGACGTAAAATCCACAATTTTAATAGAGTTTAGAGAAAACATTACTAAAGAAATTAAAAATGCAGTTAAAGAAGAATTCGAACATAAGATTGAAGAAAAAACAATGGAATACAAAACCAACGTCAAAGAAATTTCAGGCGGCTTCAACCTTGACTTTGAGACTTTACGGGAAAAAATTAGTGACCAAGCACGGGAGTTAAGGGACATGAGAGAAAGTTTAAAACGAAGTCAATTTATGGCAGAGAGTGCTTTAACTCTAGCGAATCAGAATCAACAATACTCTCAGAAAAACAACATAAAATTTATTAAATGGGAAGAGAAGCAGAACGAAAATCTTCGAGATGATTTATGCAAAATACTCAAAGACACTGTAAATATTGAGTTGGCACCAACTGATATTTTGGCGGTACATAGAGTTCCAAGTGGAGTTCGGGAGGGCCCTAGACCAGTAATCGCTAAATTCCGCGACACGGAGACAAAAATCAGGGTAATCAAGAAGTGGTCACAGGAAGAACTGAAGAAACGATTTATTATGTATGACCATATAACAGCGATGAACTCAAAGTTAATACGCGACCTGAATGAAGATCCATTGATACATTCGGCATGGTATTTTAACGGCAAAGTGTTCGCCCTTGATAATGACGGCAATAGACATAAATTTGATATTTTGGACAATGTGAGTGCAAAACTTAGACATCGGTAATAAAGTTGAAATGCGGAGCAAACACTCTTTTATTGTGCTCGTGCTTTTGGCATTGGGATCGGGACTCACGGTTCGGGATCAATGTTATGTGTGACTTTGTTTACATGAAATATATGGAGATAACGAACAGTATTCAAGCTCAAAAGTCCATTATACAATACAAAATAGGAGCAGAGCAAACACGGACCTCCAAACATCAGAGGTGGGATCAGGTGCCATGGAGGAGTGAGCATCCCCTGCCGACCGGTCACACCTGCCGTGTGCTCCTTGTCATGATCTGGAAATAACGGAAAAATCCGTCGACAATTCAGTGTGTAAATAATGGCTTAACAATTTGTATGAAAAACGTCAGTCAGCATTTGACTCAATGATGAATTGTATTTGCTGACAAGGTCATTGTATCGACCATAGTACTTACAAAATGATTACTTTAAACGAGACAGCTGATATTCTTGTTTCATCAACTTATTTGTCAATAATTTACCTCGTTTTAGAAATTGTGCATACGTAGAGCATGCTCTTGCGTATCGAATCAACTGAGAGATATATACCCCGTATGCAGGTGATGAAGGTATATTGCTGCATAAGTAAGGGAAGTTGACGATTGAAAAGTTAAAGTCATCACGTTTATCATAAAGCTTGGTTGTTAGATTACCATTAACGTCTTTTTCAAGTAAAATATCCAAATATGAAACAGATGTGTCAGACTCTGTGGTATCTTTTATCTCAAGTTCACCAGGATATATCGTATCAACATAAGAATGAAAATAGCCATTGTTAATTGACAATACGTCGTCGATATATCTAAATGTCGAGTTGAACGCCACAGCAAGTGTTTTCTTCTTTTCACGTATAAGATTTTGGACAAATTCTGCTTCATACGAATACAAAAAAAGGTCTGCTAATAATGGGGCACAATTGGTACCCATGGAAATTCCAATAGATTGTTGGAAGACCTGGTCTCCAAAAACCACATAGATATTGTCAATCAGAAACTCAAGCATCTTTTTAATGTCAACTTCAGAGTACTTGTGTGTACAATCAGAATGTTTTTTAACAAAATAATTTTGCAAATGACCAATGACAAGGTAAGTATATTTACGAATTCCATTTTTATTGAAAAAGCAGCTGTCAATTATATCAAAAAGCCTGGACTTTAATTTATCGTGGGGAATGGTTGTGTATAAAGTTGAAAAGTCGTAAGTTTTTAAGCTGTTGATTTTGATAATATCTTGTGATTTCAAATTTTCCAAAAGTTCCTTGGAATTTTTAAGTATCCACATCTGATTTACACCACTTCTCGAATATATTGTTGCACAGTACTCTTGAAGTTTCTCCTTCACCACTGTTAATATCTTAGTGAGGAGTAAAGATAGAGGCTTGGTTGAACATTTACTGGAACCCGCTATGTATCTTTGTTTGTAAGGATTCTTATGAAGTTTCGGAATCCAATATAAATATGGTAATTCGAATTCATTGTGGTTGTTTGGAATATTAAAAATATTCAAAACTGACATATGATTTTGAAGAATTTCTTCCTTAGAAAGGGAACTATGAGTATAAGTTGGATTACCACTTGTAGAATTAAATCCAAGTTCCTCTAAAATACATTTAATATAATGAGCCTTACAAACAAAGACAATGTTGTTACCTGCTTTATCAGCAGGGACCAGTACGTACTGATCATGTAATCTATCTAATTCTTTTTTCACTTCTGGATTACTGAATACAGAAGGATAGATGGTTTTCATATTGCCTCTCAATCTTTTCATGCGCGATTTTAACATACATCAGATACATTTAATCCATTCTGACAAAGTGTCAAGGTCTTCTTTTTCATGTCTGGCCCATCGCCTGGCGTAGTCCTCTACCGAATCTATAATATTTATGAAATTCTTACGCCAGTTGAAGGATCTGGGTTCCCTAAATTTAGGACCTTTTAAAATTAGTGATCTAAGGTCCTCATTATTAACTATATTTACGTCACCAGTAATAACTTGTCCAGCAGGACTATAGTTATAGGGCGAAGAAGAACATGAACACGATGGAGGATTATGTTTCAGATATTTGATATCCAGGCCCTGTAAAGTTTTCTTGTAATTAAATAGTTTGGAAGCAATAGTCGATGTATATTTGTAGGAAATACAAGGTGTAGTCTTTAACTTGAAATATGGTGGAATACAGGACTGGACCCTTTTGTGATAAGAATATTACTTATATTAACCGCGTCAATTCCTTTGTTGGCATATTGAAGTTTAAGGAAAAAACGGATCGATTTAGCTGCATTTTCTTCAGTAAAAGGCGGGGGTTTAAAAAGCCTATGATTGGCAATATCCATAACTACAGATCCGAGCCTATATTCTGGTGTCGAGCAATCAAAAAATGGACTTTCCTTGACCTTTTCAAGAAGACTATTTAAAAGTTTCAAAGGGACAGAGTAAAATTTGGTGCGAATATGATGTAGACCTAACTGTTGATTTACGTAAGGTAGTAATGAATCAAAAGAGACATCGTTTATTAAAGTTTTTTTGTAAGACCGATGCCCATGACTACGCTTACGTCTCTGTGTAAGGTTAAAAAGTCCCATCACATTTACATTGCTACACTGTGGACTGGAAAGATTTCCAACACTATCGACATTGTCATTACATCCATAGGGAAAGGCTGTCCCTAGCTTTCTTATCCAAAATTCTTCTCGTTGTCTACGGAAAGGTGTACTTAGTGTTGGACTGTTTGTGTGGTGGTAAATCTTTTCCAGAATTCTAACTTTCATTGACAAAATAGAATGATCAGGTAAATTAAAATGTTTGTATAAAAGTTGCTGACCCCCATTATTTATCTGAAATCTATGACCTGATGTTATTTTATTGAGTGATCCCTTGGTTTCACCAACATAAACAATGCAAGTCCACAAAGATAACATTCTATTAGACAACGTTAGAAGATTTGCAGTTCAGATTTTCCCAAGTTTTGGTACAGAAGCTCTGTCCAGTAAGATTACTGGTGAAAGAAGTGTTAGTTATCAAAATGTCACAGGTTTTACAGTTTTTCGCAGAACATTTTGAAATAGAAGACATGGGATCGGAAAAGGAGTCTTCGAATATATCTCTAAAAGAAACTTTACATTCTTTCAATTGTTTGTATGAACTATTGGTTTTATACCAAAACTGGGAATCTGAAGACTGTACATATGACATATGTCTAATATCCCTGAGGATTATCCGAGGGGCACCGAATAAACTCCTTGAGTCTGTGTCCCTTATAGACTCAAAAGAGTGACGCCTTTTTATACTGGGCGACGCGTCTGCCAGTATCATTTCGTTTTTCTGTGTACTCATGAATGAATAGGTACCGAACGGCAAGTATCCTCGGGGACAGACTGTCCACCAGCAGAGATACATGTTCGGTGGTTATAATGAAATATATGGAGATAACGAACAGTATTCAAGCTCAAAGTCATTGTATCGACCATAGAACTTACGAAATGATGACTTTAAACGAGACAGCTGATATTCTTGTTTCATCAACTAATTTGTCAATAATTTACCTCGTTGTGGAAGTTGCTTGGGAGGGAGTGAGAGTCTTTTCAGTTGTCAATAAATTTAGTAATGGGTCCAGGATGTATTTCCTGTTGGTAAGTGGTGGCTTACAATGTAATTTATTGTCTAAAAAGCTTCTTCTGACAGATATACTTACTTTTACTTTTGAAAATGGCTGATTCTATAATAATTTTTCTGTAAATTGTCAGGGTTTAGCAACGCTATTAAAGCGCCAAGATGTTTAAATTTTTATCGGTCAAAAGGATATTCTATTATATGTTTTCAGGATACCCATTTTATTCCTGAGTCAGAACCATTTGTTAAAGCCATATGGGGGGTATAAATGTTTTTTTAATTCCTTTAAATCAAATGCAACAGGAGTATCTATATTCTTTAATAATAACTTTGAATTCAAAGTGCAACAAGAAAGGAGAGACAATGAGGGAAATTTAATTGCTTTAGATTTAGATATAGAAGATAATAGGGTTACTCTCATAAATATATATGGTCCAATATGCTTTTGGAACTTGACAATGAATATTATATACTCTTAGGAGACTTCAATCTTGCTTTGAATCCTGAGCTAGACACAAAAAATTATAACTCAGTTAATAATCCTAAAGCTAGGGAAAAGTTGTTGGAAATCATGGATGATCTTCATTTATTAGACTACTTTAGAATTATGAATCCAGATAGAAGGGTTTATACATGGCATAAAAATACGCCGCTAAAACAAGGTCGTTTAGATTATATTTTGATTTCTGAAAGTTTGTCCAATTCCGTGGAAACTTACTGGATTAAACCTGGTTAGAGATCAGACCACTCAATTGTTATTTTAGAATTAAAATTTAATTCTTTTAAAAGGGGACGCGGACTTTGGAAATTCAATAATAGTCTACTTTCTGACAGTGAATATGTACAAATGGTGAAAGAAACTATTAATAAAACTTGTAAACAGTATGCAAAAGGGGACACCGATAACACTAGAATTGAAGATAATGTTGATGATAGCTTATTTCTGGAAGTTTTACTCATGGAGATTAGGGGTGTTACTATTTCATATTCTTCTTATAAGAAAAAAGAAAGAGAAAAACAAGAAAAGTTACTTTTAGAAGAGATAGGTAAACTAGAGTCTGAAGAAAAAATTGATTTGCACCTAATAGAACAAAAAAGATTGATATTAGAAAACATTAGAAAAGAAAAAATGGTAGGCCATGTTGTAAGATCAAGAGCTAGATGGGTCGAGGAAGGGGAGAAACCCACAAGGTATTTCTGCAACTTGGAAAAGAGTAATTATTTAAATAAAACTATTAAAAAACTGGAACTTGAGGAAAACTGTAATATATATGACCAAGCAAGAATACGTAATGAAGTAAAAATTTTCTACCAAAACCTTTATGCAAATAAGGACTCTGAAATCCTAGACTTAGACCTTGAAAATATTATTAAAAATCATGACATTCCAAAATTAGATAAACACCCTTCAGAATCAATAGAAAAAAAATATCTGAAGATGAAATCTTTGAAGTTTTAAAAAATATGAAAAACAATAAATCCCCAGGAAGTGATGGTTATACAGTTGAATTTTTAAAAAAAAAAATTTGGAGAGATCTGAAACAAATTATATGTCAGTCAATAAATTGTATCTTCGTCAAAAAGGAGCTCCCTATTTCTCAGCGATGGGAATTATTTCATGTTTGCCAAAGGGAGACAAACCTAGACAATTTTTAAGAAACTGGCGACCCATTACACTATTGAATGTTGTTTACAAATTATTCTCAGGTTGTCTAAGTTTTAGAATCAAATCCACATTAGACTATCTTATTTCAGACACTCAGTCAGGATTTTTAAAAGGAAGATACATCAGAGAAAATACAAGATTCATTTATGATTTAATGGAATATACTGACCGTAAAAATATACCTGGATTACTAGTGTTACATGTAATTGATTTTGAAAAGGCATTTGACTCAATTTCTTGGACCTTTATTTATAAAGTATTTAAATTTTTTGGCTTTGGTGAATATATAATTGAATGGATTAAGATTCTAAACACAAAATTTAAGGCTTCAGTGTTACAAAGTGGGTTTTTATCTGATCAGATTGACATTGAGAGAGGATGTAGACAAGGGGACCCTGTCGCATCATATTTGTTTCTTCTTTGTGCTGAAATTCTTGCAATCTTTATTAAGCAAATAAAACTATAAAGGGTATCATGATAAGTGACAAGGAACATAAAATAAGTCAGTACGCTGATGATACATCTCTTGCTCTTGATGGTTCACCTAAATCTTTGTTTGCTGCCTTGGATACCTTAGATTTTTTTCTCAAAAATATCTGGTTTAAAAGTAAACAGCTCTAAAACAAAAATAATATGGATAGGCTCAAAAAGTTTTCAAGTCAGGTTTTTCATCATTCTAGATGGAAACTCGACTGGGGGTCCACAACTTTTAACTTATTAGGTATTAACTTTTCAGTTGACTTACAAAAAATTACAAATTTAAATTATGGCATACAGATTCCAAAAATAAAAAGCAGGCTACAACATTGGAAAAGAAGAATTCTAACACCAATTGTTCGAGTTACTGTGGTAAAATCTTTAATTATTCCAAAAATTAATCATATGTTCATATCACTCCCTACTCCAGAAGGGGAGATAATCTCATCATTATGCAAAGATATTTTTGAATTTATTTGGAATGCAAAATGTGATAAAATTAAACGTACAGTTTTAATTCAAGATTATCAGCATGGGGATTAAAAATGGAGGAAATTAGCAATTTTATTATGTCTTTGAAATGTTCTTGGCTGAAAAGGCTAATAGTAGGTAATAAACCTTGGGTAGATATTTTTGAAGCTATAAATGGAGCAGATTTTGTTTTATAAATTACTTGATTTTGGTGATGCATTTATCTCTGAATGTGTAATCCCACAAAACAACTGTTTTTGGCAAGATGTTTTTAAGTCTATGTTTCATGTTATTAAATCTTTTGATAGTAAATACTATATGGAAAATTTTCCTAACATCCCAGTGTGGTACAATACAAATATTAGGGTTGGTACAAAAACACTGTTTATAAAAAGTTGGTATGAAAAGGGTGTGAAACTTATTGAATATTTTTTATATGAGGAAGGAAATTTTCTACCACATGTCATTTTTCAGCAAAAATTTGGTATTCAAGTATCCATCATGCAATATAAAAGTGTAATGAGTGCCATATCAAAACATATGAAATCTTTCGTAAACAAAGGTTTATTTAAAAGATCTTCTACTCCATAAATTCCATTGTATTATAAATCTTTTCTTTTGCAAAATAGATGTACTAAAACTATATACAAACAGTTAAATGCAAATACTATTATTCCTACTTCTGTACGGAAATGGAATTTAGAGCTCAGCCATTATGGTGTAGAGGTTTGTGTTCAGGATGTTTTTAATGTTTGTTTTAAGACTACCAAAGACTCTTCAATCCAATGGTTACAATATAGAATTCTCCCTGTTAATTATTACTTGGAAAAAATCAATGATGTATCATCTGATAGCTGTTCTTTTTGTAAATATCAAGTTGAGACAATTCAACATATTTTTTATTAATTGTGAAAAGGTATCCCCACTATGGAGTGATCTTAGCATGCATTTTTATCAAATAACTTCAAAAAGAATTGGTTTTAATTTAATTAAAATTTTATTAGGAGAACTTCCGTTGTCTAAAGGTAATAGAGTTGTAAGTTTTCTGATCATGTATACAAAACAATTTATTTTTTTGCTTGTCTAAAAAAAGGCAAACTACCAAACTTCCTGGAACTTCTCTTTCACTTATACAATAAATATACGGTTGAAAAATGTATTGCTAGCCAGAATTTAGAAATGCAAAAGTTTAATAATACCTGGCAAAATTGGAAATGTTTATTTGACAGTGTTAAAAAGTTATAATCTGTTACAATTTGTAAGACTTTTTAATTTTTTTTTTTTTTTTTTTTTTTTTTTTTTGTATCCTTATATTGATCTGTTGATGTATTTTTTTCCCTATCATTCTGTTAGATATAAGAACAAGTATGCTTCCACATACCAAAATGAATATGTGTGAGTGAGAAAGTGTGAGCAAATGGTGTGTAAAAAAGAAAAAAAAGAATTAAATAATGCAGTATGTTTATGTTGTATTAAGATGAAAAAATAAAATTAAAAAAAAAAAGTATATATGGCAAATAAAAGTGGAATGCAAGGAATTTTAACTATACTATAAGTAAAACTTGAAAACCTAGAAACCTCAAAGGTATGGGGTCCATAAAAAAACTTATTAAGATATACACATCCATATCCACGGTATAGATGGGTTGCAGTTGCAGTTGACTAATAACGCAGACGAGGTGTGAGGTGCGAGAGATCTAAATTCAAAACGAAACTATACAAAGTCAGCAATGATTGGCAAGAATACATTTCACACTTAGAAGTTTGCACTGAATTAAGAAGATGGGATGACCATGACAAGGTATTAGCACCGCACGCACGTTCTATATTATTCTATCTGTTAAGCAACCCTTTACTGTAGACATTCGTGCGCAAAGATTTTTATTATGAATAATCTGAAACATTTAATTACAAAAGGAGGTTAATTCATAGAACTGTATACCTACATACAGTTATTTGGCGTGTAGTAAAATACAATAATATATAGATATTGAGTATGTGAGTATAAATTTTAATAAATGAAGTAAATTATTAATTGATATAGAATTATTAAAATGTCAAAAATTGAATTCAATACATTGATGAATGCATGGAAATGGATATATATATATATATATATATATATATATATATATATATATATATATATATATATATATATATATATATATATATATATATATATATATATATATATATATATACACAAAAAGTAATACAACTTCTGAATGCAGTCATACCGTACATTTTTGTTCAATTTATGAATACTTTGATTGACAATAATAAATTTGATACACAAACGTATATCTATCTTTTTTCTTGTCAGAATTAAATACCTTTTGCATTGCATTTGCCACAGGGAAAATAAACATCTATCTAACAAAAAAAATCGGTACATATGTATACAAAGGAAATCAAACTGCAAAAGAAAAAGAACATCACTGATTGTTTTACATGAATTTATATGCAGGTTGATCATTCTCACTTGATAAGTGATTCAAACATGCATCAGTAAAAAAGAGCTGTATTTTCGTTCAAACTGAATGAAATTCCCTGCAAAAGAAACCAATGTAATGAATTTTTGTCGGAGAAATTATTTAAAAATATAACTGAAACACGCTATGCAATTGTCATGCATAACTAAAACTAAAAGCCTGTCCAAATTTATTATACGCAAATTTGAGTTAAGAAAATGTTATATTTCTGTTTTTAAAAATACCTTAACCATATCATCGCTGACATATCTATTCCTTCGATCACCTCCAAACTGAATCTATAAAACAAGGGAAATGGGAAGTCATCATAGTTTACATCATAATATTGAATTTGGAGAAAGAGAATCTATGGACAGAATAGGGAGAAAAAATGACTTATTTTGCATTTGTTGATTTATTTCTGTTATGTCATAATAAGAAAAATTACATTCAACATAAAAAATATCATAAATACTAATAGCTATAATTATATTCATATCTCTCTCTCTTTTTTATTAATTAAGAATGATATCATTTTTACTCATTCATTCTACCTTTATGAAAAAAAGAAACAACAACAAAACAAGGTTAGCTGCCATAAAGATAATTATGTGTCTAAATTATCCACTTCATCTTCAGTTGGGTTGGACGAGTAAATGTAATTAAATTTTCAAAAGTTTATTCTTTTAAATTTATATTATAATGCATTGGTAAAATACAGGTAATTCTGAGTAAATTTCTGACGGAGATCAGACTATAATTGCTATCAAAACATATTTCACACCTATTATTCTATTCCTAATAATTAAATGTGTGTAAAACGGGAACACACCGATACTTCTTGCTTTCATTTTCCACAGCAAAGTTTTCTCGGAGAGACCAGATATTAGAAAACAGTCTTTGAAATTGAAAAGTTCTTCAGTTTTGCAGAAACTGCTTATTTAGTACCTTTATCAAAAATTGAAAATTTGAGTAAAGCCTAACTTTTGGCCATTTCTGAAGAAATTTTCAGGATACGGAAATAATGATACAATTCGTGACGTCACAATCCATCGACAAGCGAGAAAATTACATTGTTTTCAGTATGCAGTAATCAAGGGTTATATTTACTGCAGTTTCAACTAAAAGTGAGCAGTTTTCATTTTTCAGAAATTCACAGAGCTGAAAACGGTCCCAAGTGAACCTTGCAAAATACAAAATGAAATAAAGTGAATTTTTAATGTTTGATTTTCCGACTACAATTAAGGAATATTATTATGTTTTTATATTCATGCATTATTTTGAATGGAATACAATTCTATCACAATTAAAGAAAGAATTCCTATAGTATATATCATTCAAAACAAAATAAGAAGGACAGAAAGCATATTATATTTGCAGCTCAAATATGAGAACAGTTCAATTGTATCTTTTACAAAATTGCATTTTAAAGAGGCGTAAACATAAAATATCTGTTATAGATAATAAATGATTTCTTCCCAACAAGGAAAAAAAACATCTTCAGTAGATCATTGAATGTTACAAGACAAAAATTAACTCACGTTGGTACCAGAAGGGGAACCTTTCACGTTAGAGGATTGTGTACTATTGCTCCCTCGAGTATATAGTCTACTTCTAGAGCTTTCTGATTTCTTGATGCAGAATTTACCTAAGACAGCCTTTCTAACCTATGATCAGATACCATATTGTATGTGCTTTTCTTTACATTTTAGTTACACTTATAAAGAGTGAAGTTTCAATGTTTATAGAAATTAATTGAAATAATATAACTACAATTGAAGTTTGTATCTTTCTCTTAGAATATGTCAAGCAATTCTTTTTCCCCACAAGAAAATCATTTCTTACCTTTTTGTTCAAAAGACACTTTGATACGAAAATAAACAGCCCCTAGAAGAAAATCAACATTGCAATGATTGCAAGAAACGTCAATTGATTTTTTTTTCTTTCAATTTGCAACAAACTCAGAATTAGATGTATACCTGGAAGGAATTTAAGATAGCAAATATATACTGAAAAACAATGACGTCATCATTGATGGACAAAAAACCAAAGACCCACGTCACTCCAAGAACTGGTAACAGGATGGAGATGGACTTTATACCTGATCTGAAATTGTTTAGAACAATACCATTGTTTATCATTCTCCTCAAGATTGCTTCACATCTTTATGAATTGAATCAGCCAGATTTCTTTGACTACAATTAGCATGGCTCTACAAGTACTTACAATGTTCTTTTTTTCATGGTGCTGTTTGATATAATTTTAGTCGAACATAAAGTCACACACAGACTTACAACAATAATCATATTGACCTGGATTTAAAAAGAAATCAACAGTGGTGTTATATGTTAAAAGTTAATAATGCCAGAATAAAAAAAATTATTCTACAGGTACCTGAAAAAAATGACCGCATGAAATAAAGCTAAAAAAGAAACTGATCAGGTACATAGAGCCTTACAATTAAGATAACAGCAACTGGTCCAATGAAACCATACAATGCTCCGCTCTTAAATGATAACCAGCAACTGTAAGATAATTCGTGAATCTTTAAAACATTTTCTTAGCGGTTTAAGACAAAAGTATTTCTATAGTGACTGGATTTTATGACGTAACATTTATTCTTTATAATATTTTATTCAATCATACTAAAACTTTACCTGCTTGTTGCATGATAATCCCCGCCGGAGGAATAAACAATTCCAAAGGTTAAAGAAGTGACGAGGACAGGGATTACTAAAATGATAGAATATACAATATCCATATTTCTGATTGTTTTATTTGTGTTCATTAATAAAATATTTCTTTTTTTTCTAAGGAAAGAATTAGTAACTGATAACAAAGATATGATCTATTATTTTCATATTTGTGACTGTAAAAATGGACACAAATAAAATCCTAAGTTAATGTTCAATTGGTATGGGTTGAAGGTGTAAATTTTTCTTGTCAACATTTCACTCACCGATCACTATTCCCCAAATGAATTTACTGACAGTACTGGCATCACTTTTAAATTTTGTTGCCTTGGAAAACGATATCTTCACCAATGAGATACTGACAAAATAATACCATCCAAGGGCTAACATTAGGAAGAAAATAACTAAAAACAAATACTGTAAGAGTGCTGCCACCACAGTACACCAAACCTGTAACAAAGAAAACATACATACATCATGTTGTCTCTACCAGACTTTCAAAGCATGTTTTCTTTGGAAAATGTTGAAAGTAATTTGTCTTTAGAAGATTTCACCTCAGATGTGATCTGATCAACACCCGTTAGAAATATAGTATAGGCCGTAGCAATACCAAGACAAAGAAAAACTGTGATCTTATCAACCATCCGATTAATATCCGTGGTAATGGATCTGGAAATGGATAAAGCAAAACGAAATAGGGAAATAAATTCAAGACAGGAAAGAGAAAATTATGCAAAGAAATACTAGAACTTACTTCCAGAGAGCAAGGTAAACAATAACTGTAAGTAAAGAAAAGACAATTGATACTGAGCAACCAGTACGAGATATCCAGTTTAATGCCTCTTCATCCACATGTGTCTGTGAAAGACAGAACAAAAGCACTGTTTCTTTCTAATGGTCTCTGTATATTTCATTTCTGATTTTTTGTGTGGGTGTGTTTCGTAGCATGGAAAAGATAAATGGCAGTGGAAGAAGTGAAAAATACCTGTGTGTACGGTCGAACCAGAATTGCAAAATTTGTCAAATGGTTGCATTGACACAACGTGTAACGAGCATTCGTTGATTGTATTTGACAACCATTCGTTGACCATCCACCATCTCCATTACTGTAACAAATAAATGTCCTCAATTCGATTTGTATCCTTTAACTTGATTATTTTACGAACTTCTACCAAAAATAAAATGTTTGAGTACTTGTCATGAAAACATCCCTTATTTAAAAATAATAGAAAATAAACTGAACAATACAAATAAGTGCACTTTTTAAAGGTCTCAATCTTGCAGTATGATTAATTGATTGATAGTCATTAACTTTAAATTTTTTTCACTCATATAGAGACGTCACCATATACCGTTGAAGGGCTTCAAATTTAGACCTTTATCGGCACATAGGGAAATTGAGTAGTGAGGGTTCATTTTCGTGCCAACGCTTACCATGACACGGGGCCTCAGATTTTAAAGTCTCATCCGAAGGACCCGCAATATTCCCTTCAAAGTGTCGAGCGCTTGGCGAAGGAACAGTTGCAACCTATTTTTTATCCACTTATGTCAGCCGCGGCCGTGATTCGAACGACCTACTTGCAATATGCATATATGCATATACATATGCAAAAGCAATAACCTAGCGGCTTCTTAATGACGACAAATGTACGATTCACCCGAAGCAAAAGTAAAACATTGTGATATTCAAACATTTTCTGCATTTCGGTTTTTCAAATTGGGGGGGGGGGGGGGGGTAATCATAATAATATTAAGTGCGTATATAATTAGTATGTATAATTTTACCTTTGATAATTATAACTCGTTTTATATATTTTTTTAAAAAAAAACTACATTCTCGTTTGAAATTCCCCTTTTTGTGTGTAACTAAGACATTTAAAAAAAGCAGAATACTCTGACTTCCAAGGTAGAGATAAATTATAATTGCTAAATTTTATAATTCTCCATGAATTCAATAATAAATTTACCTTCACGTACATCTTATCAATTGGATACATTCTTAAACGACTTCCGGAGAAAACTAAAAAAGGACTTATTTTGATTTTTTTTTTTTGTTTTGTTTTGTGAGTGTTATTGGTGTGTAAATTACACAGATTTGTATGTAGTCATTTTTTCATTAAACACTCTAGTTCTTCGTAGAAAATATGCCTACGTGCAACTCTGTGTGATTTACTAACCAATACAGACGACACCCTTGCGCTTCATGGAAAATATACCTACGTCAAGTCTGTGTGATTTACACACCAATAATATTCACAAAACTAGAAACTCATTGCGAGCAATGAGAGGTCTTCCGTCCGATTATGAAAATAAAAACGTAAATTCAAGCTGAAAAGGTGATATAAGAAATTCAGACACTCTGGAGATTTAACCCTTGTCGCCAGCGTGAAAATCCAATGTGCTAACCATTAACCATTCACTTTTTTGCATCACTTCCTGTCACGACCAGAAGTAACGGCGATACAAGATTTCCTCGCGATTCAAATAAACTGATGACTGACTATCAGTCCTGAAAGTTCTAGACTTCAGTCATTTACTGTTGCCGAGTAATATTGTGAGAACAAATTCTAATTTTGAGGACAGGTAAACAAACGACCGGAATTGAATTTTATAAAAAAAAAAATCTCTGACGTTTCTCTAAACATTTGGAGTATCTACAAAATGCATAAAAAACATTTCATGTTCTTTATCGATAAGCAATATTTATGATAAAGTTAAATATCGAAATAACGTAGTTTATCTCCTAAAACCGGAAGTTGACGTTTTTGTTTCCGGTAGAATCTAACATATTTCAAAACAGCGAAAGAGATGCAATAAAGTGATGCAAATTTTAATTTAAAAAA
The DNA here is from genome assembly GCF_033153115.1 of Saccostrea echinata. Classification (NCBI taxonomy): domain Eukaryota; kingdom Metazoa; phylum Mollusca; class Bivalvia; order Ostreida; family Ostreidae; genus Saccostrea; species Saccostrea echinata. The sequence continues at coordinate 22,789,976 of NW_026889761.1, forward strand.
GAAAAGTTAAATTTTTTATTTCTTTGATCACTTCCTGTGACGACCGGAAGTTACGACTGACGCGTTTACCCAAAATGGTTTTGCCTACTCCTCAAGGTCTGTTACTTGTAAAAATTTGGTGTTTTAATCTTTTACTTGTTTTTGAGATCTCACTCAGACAATTTTTCATTTTGAGGACAGAAAAACACGCAACCGGAAGTGAATTTTTGAAAGATATTTGAGGTTACTCTAGATCTTTGCAGTCTGAATAACATATTTAAAATTCATTTCAAATACATTATCTATAAAGAATATTTATAGGAAAGTAAAATACTCAAATTATGTAGTTTTTCTCTTATAACCGGAAGTTGTCGTTTTTGTTTCCGATGGCACCAACATCTTTCGAATCTGCGTAAAAGATGCAATAAAGTGATGCAATTTTTAATTAAAAAAAGAAAAGTTGAAATTTTCAATTTCTTTGATCACTTCCTGTGACGACCGGAAGTGACGGCTGACGCTCTGAACCCAAGTGGTTTTGGCTACATCTTAAGGTCTGTTGCTCATATAAGTCTGACGTCTTAATCTCTTACCGTTTCCGAGATCTTGCTCAGACAACTTCTTATTTTGAGGACAGAAAAACACGCGACCGGAAGTGAATTTTACAAAGATATTTGAAGATACTCTAGACATTTGCTGTCTGAATAACATATTTAAAATTCATTCCATATACTTTATCTACAAAAGATGTTAATGGGAAAGAAAACTACTCAAATTATGTAGTTTTTCTCTTATAACCGGAAGTTGACGTTTTTGTTTCCGGTGGGACCAACATATTTCGAAACTACAAAGGAGATGCAATAATGTGATGTAAGTATTGATTTAAAAAAGGAAAGTTGAAATTTAACGATTTCTTTGATCACTTCCGTAAGCGACCGGAAGTACTGACGACGAACGAAAAGGCAATTTTGCAAATCTAAAAGTCGTATCCTATCATCTCTAACAAGTCTCCAGTTCATATCTTTAGCCGTTTCTTAGATCCTTCGAGGACAAAATTTCATTTTAAAATCAGGAAATTGTCCATAACTTGGCACTGGAACCGAATTTACCAAAAAACGGAATTTTATATAAAATTCATATAAAGACCTTTTATCCCTGAAAATTTCAAAGAAATTCATTGAATAGTTTTCGAGAAATCGCGTGCACAAAATTTTGTCTAAAAAAAAAAGAATAATAATAATAAGAAACAATAGAATCACTATAAGGTCTTCCGTGAAGACGGAAGACCTTAATGAATGACACTCCTTTTATTCACATTTTAAACTTTAAAACCAACACAGTTACACTCAACATTTGAAATTTGGATGCCCTATATCGTTTTCTTTTTCTTTTTTTACATATCCGTCGAGTCATTATGACGTCAAAATAACACGAGTTTATCCGTGTATATCTCTATGCATGACTATACACGAAAATGCAATTCAAATCAATTTCATAGTCGTTTTAAAAAAGCACAAAGAAAGGAAATATTGAAAATTAAAGGACTAAAATCATAATTTCTTAATGAAATAATTTATATATGTTTGTAGTTTTATCTGCCAAAAAAAAAAAATTCAAATTATCAAAGTGGAAATATCAATAGTAAAATCTTGCTGAAATGTCGAGATTTTTTTATATTTATCTTATTCTTTCCGTGTGATTTCATCAGGAATGTATGTACTTCTATATACTACTTTTTGGTAAATATGTCTCTGATTTTATTTATGAAATACAACATTTTGCCACAGAACTCCTTCGTGGTCTTGTTTTTACGATTCTTTGGCGGGGCCTTTAGTAGTCGTCACGGATGAGACGCAGCGTACCACGCATCTAACAACGTTATTTCATTGAAAGTTTATAATCATTTTATTATTATTATTATCATTATTATTATTATTGTTGTTGTTGTTGTTGTTGTTGTTGTTGTTGTGATTGAGTTTCTTTAGATATCGAATACAAAAGTACACTTTTCCATTACATTTCTATACGTACTTGCTATCGAAGTCCCAAAAGGCACATTCACTGATGGAATTATTGAAATTCTATTAAAGAGAAACCAAAAGTCAAATTAAATAAATTCACTTAAACTTCATTGAGAAAATGTTCATCTTCTATCATAGATTTAGAAATGTACTTTGGTATGTAACTAACTTCTTTTTTAAATAATTTCAGCTGTAGTGGTGGGTTGAGGGGTAGTTTGGGTCCATCTTTTTTTAAAGTTAATGACAAAATGTCAGAATCTACTTTGTACTTTGAGGTGTTGTAGCCCCTGCAAGGAAGAATAAGTATATTTTTAAAGCACAATTTTGTGGAATCTCGGTCAGAATTTAAAATGGGATATAAATATTTGATAAAATAGTCAATACAACAATAAGTACTTAAATCAATAAAAACAGAATGCTACAGTCCGAAATAAATAAATATAAATTGATAAATTAAAGCCAAAATACAATAATAAATAAATAACAAGAGACCCAAGAGCTTTAGCGGTCATCTGAGTATAATATAATACTATAAAGGATCCACTGATGTATAAATGTATAAATAAAGCAAAATAAATTGAGTTTTTCAAAAGCAAGAGAAATAGGAGATGATCAGATATCAACACAAGAGGCCCATGGGCCACATCGCTCACCTGAGCACATTGGTTAGGAAAAAAGCAAAAATCAGTTCCGTGTTGAAAAGTTTACATGGGGGGACTTGAATTTTAAACTTCCTGATGATGCATTCATATCAAAATAACGAACTGCTTTGCTGTTTTTGAGCAGAAGATTTTTTTTCCCATATATTTATTTGTAAAAAATTTGATCCCCCATTGTGGCCCCAATCTACCCCTGGGGGCCCTAATTTGAATAAATCTTATTCTACACAACCCGAGGATGCCTCCATATCAATATGACTAATCATGGTTTTTCTTTTCTTGAGAAAAAGATTTTTCTTATGTTTTCCTATGTAAAACTTTGTGCCCCCACCCTATCCCGGGGGGTCATGACTTGAACAATCTTGAATCTACACTACCTGAGGATGCTTCCATTAAAATATGACCAATCATGACTTTGCTGTTCTTGAGAAGAAGAGATTTAAAGAGTATTGGTATGTATTCCTATGCTAAACCTTGATCACCTGTTCCGGCCCCACCCTACCCCCAGGGGTCATGATTTGTACAAATTTGAATCCACACTACCTGAGGATGCTTCCATATAAATATGAATAACCATTGCTTTGCTGTTCTTAAGATCAAGATCTAGTAAATGAGTTTAGGCTGCCTTTTTGGTGCTAGATTCATTATGACGTCATAATTAATCTAAACTTACTTTTTCCCGTACTTTACAGCTATAACAGAATTAGGTAGCAAAAGAAGCATTTTCCTTGAATTCTATTTGAAATCATGTTAAAAGTAATCCGGATACCTATATTCAATTGAATATCATTTAAAAGAAAAGGTCAAGAAGATATGAAAAACTGTTTTCTGAGAGACTGTAGGCAACCTGGATACATTTCCTTTGTCTGAGATGGAAAAAACTCCCACATTTATAACTGATTTCCTTCGTTTTTCATTGAAAATGCCAGTTTAAAAAAAGTTTTTTCGTTGAGCTTACTTAAAATTATGTCCCGATACACCTAATTTTACAAAGCTATAATTATAAAGCATCATTAAAGGGATCCATTTCTGAAATTTGAGAAATTTGAAGGCACGTTTCATTTGCTAGATCTTGACTTTAAGAAGAAGATTTTTAAAGATTTTTCTTCTGCATTCCTATGTAAAACTTTGACCCCCCATTGTGGCCCCACCCTACCCCCGGGGTCATGATTTGAACAAGCTTGAATCTACACAACCTGAGGATGTTTCCACATAAGTTTCATCTTTTCTGGCCCAGTGGTTCTTGAGAAGATTTTTAAATGATACCATAATTTTTTCACTAATTCCTAATTATCTCCACTTGAAAGAGGGCATGGCCCTTCATTTGAACAAACTTGAATCCCCTTCACCCAAGAATACTTTATGGCAAGTTTGGTTGAAATTAGCCCAGTGGTTCTTGAGAAGAAGTCGAAAATGTGAAAAGTTTAAGACAGACCGAAAGACAGTCGGACGCCGGACAAAATGTGCTCAGAAAAGCTCACTTGAGCCTCCGGCTCAGGTGAGCTAAAAAGCATTAGTCTAGTACTGAGTAACAAATCTGAAAGTAGATATATTTCCTTGTCCCCATTTGTTAACACCACCAAGTACGCTTTACATAACAATAGTGCTTGAACATGATTAGTAAAACTATCTCAGTCCCTATTACTTAGGCCTCTTTTCTCTATTGGAGAAAATTCAATGTACAAATTAAAAATAAGGTATTTTTATTGCATTTTTATTTATCTATTAGTTACAAGTTTACCTGACCATTGAAAACTACGAAAATACTTTTTTGTATTATACATCATTAAAATTCTTGTATAATTCTCTTATTCAATTTACAATCCAATTATCACAGGTGAATGGCAAAGGGGAAAAGCTTCTCTCAGTTGATTACAAATTAATAAAGCCCTCCAAGAACCAGACTTCTTGACCAAAAGGTCCAGAATTGCAAAACATCTGGTATAAATTCTTATTACAACTGTGTACGCTATTTACCTCCTAGATGCCAAGTAGCAGAGAGGATTTTCATAGAAAGAATTCATTTTTAACTATAGATTCAACACAGCATTGCCCTAACACCAGAACTCCTGATCTTGGGGCTATGAAATTAACAATTTTGGAAGAGGCACACTTGCTCATCATAATTGTACACTTAGTTTAACTGCTTAATATCCAGGTGCAAAGAAGAACATTTCCAAGAATAATGCATTTTCCCAATATAATCAATAGAGTTCCGCCCTAACACCAGATTAAGTGATTCAGGGGCCGAAAAATTCATATTTTTGGAAGAGGTACCTTTGCTTATCATAACCATGCGCTTAGCACGTTTGCTTAAAACCCAGGGACATAGTAGATTTTCAAAGAAATAATGCATTTTCAATATACAATCAATAGAGCTTAGCCCTAGCACCAAAACCCCTGAACCAGGGGATTCCAATTTCATAACTTTGGAAGTGGCATCCTTGCTTATCATTACTATGCAATTAAGTCACCTGCTAAATATTCAGGGGCAAAGAAGAAGACATTTTAAGGATTTATGCATATTCACTATCCTATCTATATGCTCAACATAACCATGCATGTAGTTTGATTTCTTAATACCCAGGAAGAGAGAAGAAAATTTTCAGAGAAATAATGCATTTTCACTATACGGAGCAAAGGGCAGTATATTGTCTAACATAATCAATATTGCATGAAAACACAGTAATTATTGTATTGTGATATGAAAAACTAAACAAATCAATAAAATAGTATTCTGTTTTTTCTTTCTGTAACATTCAAATCTTTTTTTATTCCAGGCAGTATCTGCTCGTCGACTTTATTGATAGCGAACTTCAAGATACCATGATTGTGTTACCTGTTTTAGATGACCGTCTATATTTTTCGGATCATCAAATACAAATTATGTTGACTGTTTCTCTATATATTGACTACAGAGACTATTCTTTGCTGTATTAAACAATGCAAATGTTCAAAACTTTGTTAGTAGCATTGCCAATGATGTTGCGGTAATATAATGCACTATGACGTCAAAATAAAGCTTAATATAAACATTTGTGGTATCTCACTATTATATAAACATGCAGAGAGCAAATATCTTCATACCTGTATGAAGTTTTTCGAAGGTCATAAGTCATTACGTGACCTAATCACACAGCGCTGTAATATCTACATAAAAAGACTTACTCCACTAAGCAATATAACATGTTTTTCATGCATAAAAATGTAGAAAAATACGCAAGTAAAATAATAAACGTTTTATTTAGAATGTAAACGAGTATTTAATACAGTTCTTGATCGATTTTACATAGAGAATAGAAAACTACGTGTTATAAGTTTCATGTCTGAGCTGCATAGTCTCAATGTTTACCCTTATTTTTCTCGCAGACCTCTGAATGCTATAATTTTTTTTTCATTAAAATTTACTCACAATAAATTTGAAAATCTGTTGAAAAATATCAATGTAATGCAATCACGCCACAAACAGCTGACAAACACTGCACTTTGGAAGTTCGGTAGGCACACCTTCGGCCTCCATCATCGAGATCTTTGTGACGTTGTCTTAACAATGTAAGCTGTCGCCAGTGTCTCCATGTCAACATCATAAATTAATAAATATGCCTTACTGAAATCGCAGATTTTATGTTTTTGATCAAATTTGGTCTGGTCTGGACAAGTGTCTCCATCCATCCCTTTCCGACCGAAATTCCTCCAGCTTTTTATTATCAAACATCGGACGTGTTTCTTGTGTTTTTTAACATCGAATATGGGTTCTCATGAATACAAAAATTCCCAGACACCAATATGCTCACTATAATTGATCACAAGTAGCCTTTCACAGAATATTCCCTTCAAAACAGAATCCTTTGCCAGATGAATTTGAAGCGTAACCGCTTTTCAAGCCGATTTACACCTAGCGTAATTTGTCAAAATCTACGACGCACAGTTATGCAATATTTATATTCGATTACATTCGATTGTCCGGCTCAAATGTATATATAAGTAATAAATAACAAGTTTAAAAACTTCAATGGGAATTGAAGTGGGTCGGTACATGATCAAATCTTCTTAGAAGGCCTTCGGCCTTCACAGGATTTGATCACGTGACCGACCCACTTCAATTCCCATTGAAGTTTTTAAACTTGTTATTTATTTCTTAACTGTAGCAGCTGAGTGAACTTTATATGTAATATTTGTTCTTACCTCTTATTTTTGTTCATGATAATTCCAATGGTCTTGTACTTTACAGCCAAATAGGAAATGCCTAGTGTCATGATGAACAATAGCTGAGTAAGTGCAATTATAAATCACAAATATAAGATATAAATCAAATCCGCCATGGATGTTAGTACATTTCATATCAAGAGAGATTAATTATTTGAGTTGATGTTTTTTCAATATTACTCTGTGTTGAACTGTGTAATTGTGCTGGCAAACGTAAAGAAGAGCTTATCTTGTCGTTGTCGGGGAAAATGATGTCATACTCCGTTGGTACTTGTGCAACAGTAAGAACTAAGAAAAATGATATTAATCTGTTACAGTAAAGAAGAATTCAACATTTTAAGATATGTTTATGAAATAACATTTATTTTGCTTCCTTTCTGCGAAATAGGACCTGTAAAATCACATTGAAATACATTGTAAATAATAGCCAAATATTCTTTACCTTCTTAGCTGAAACTTATGTATAATACTTTACCATTATAAAGAAAAAATCTTACCCATATTTTTCGTTGTATTAAATGTTATACTTTCGTTCTTCTTTAGAGTGCCCAAGATAAGTTTCCCAAATTTGTCAACCGTCTTCAAAATTTTATTGACTCGTGCACCTGCCTGATTAATAACATATGATACACAAATGGTCAAAGAAAAGAAAGAAAGAACAAAAAAAAAAATAAAGTCTTCCGAGTGAAATTCAATAAATTATATTACTTTGTTTGTGGATGCGTCTGTCCATGATGTGGTGTGATTTTCTGCCAGAAGGTTGTCAATTGTCGTCACGGCCACCTTATTTTTAAATAAAATTACGACTGAACATTTAGCTGAAAAGAATGGATAAAGTTAAACAAACACAACAGATTCAGGAAATAAACAAGTTGAAATGTTTTTAATTTATTATTTGAATACATACCACCTTAGGTAGTGAAACATTTGACATTTTGGAAACATCTATAATTTTATTCAGTTTATCTATAGAACTTTCTAAGTCTCCTGGAGTGTGGTCCTTGTTCTTCGAGAAATCATTCAATATGCTAAGTGAGTTATTAATCGTATGTTGTATTTCGGTCTTTGTTAAATTTATAATGGCATCAACCTTTATAAAAAGTAGGTTAATATCAATATAAAGTTTATTTTAAAACCATTCTTTAACGAGAAAACTCCATGATAAATTATACTGAGGAGAGTTTAGCAAGAGCAAGAGATATACCTACAGATAATTTAATATTTTCAATGTGACGAATGCAACTATCGTCTAAATTTTGAAAATTCCCACGAAGGTCGCAAGATGTTGTTGACTCTGGCCCTGGAAAAAAATAAGAATGCTAGTCTATTTATCTGAATAAATATTTAACTGAATGGTCTATTTGTTAAAGTCAAGGATAGTCCATATTTGGATTCCTCGACACCCGAATACAGGCTCAGATCTGTGGTTATGGATATTGCAAATCATAGGCTTTTTAAACTGCCACGTTTTACTGAAGAAAATACTGCTAAATCTACCCGTTTTTTCATAAATTTCCATATGCCAACAAAGGAATTGACGCGGTTAATATAAGTGATATTCTTAATCACAAAAAGGTCCAGTCTTTTATTCCACCATATTTCCAATTGAACACTACACCCTGTAATTCCTATAAATATACATGGACTATTGCATCCAAACCTTTTGTTATAAGAAAACTCTACAGAGGCTGGATATTGAGCATCTGATACATAATCCTCCATCTTGATCATGTTCTTCTTCACCCTACAACTATAACCCTGCTGGACACGTTATTACTGGTGACTAAGATATATTTAATAATGAGGATCTTCAATCACTTATTTTAAAAGGTCCGAAATTTAGGGAACTCTGATCTTTCAACTGGAATCATAATTTCATTATTATTATGAATGCGATGGAAGATTACGCCAGGCGATGGGTCAGACATGAAAAAGAAGACATTGACACTTTGTCAGAATGGATTAAATGTATCAGATGTATGCTAAAACCTCGCATCAAGCGATTGGGCTATATGAAAACCATCTATCCTTCTATGTTCAATAATTCAGAAGTGAAAAAGGAATAAGACAGGCTACATTGTATATGATCAGTATGTACTGGTCCCAGCTGACAAAGCAGGTAACAACATTGTCTTTGTTTGTAAGGCTCATTACTTTAATTGTATTTTAGAAGAACTGGGATTTAATTCTACGAAGGGTAATCCAAGTTATACTCAGCTCCCTTTCTAAGGAGGAAATTCTTCAAAATCATATGTCAGTTTTTAATATTTTTAATATTCCTAACAACCAAAATGAATTTGAATTACCATATTTATACTGAATTCCAAAACTTCATAAAAATCCCTACAAACAAAGATACATAGCGGGTTCCAGTAGATGGCTACTAAGCCTCTTTCTTTACTCCTCACTGAAATATTAATAGCAGTGAAGGAGAAACTTCAGGAGTACTGTGCAACAATATATTTAAAAAGTGGTGTAAATCAGATGTGGATACTTCAAAATTCCAAGGAACTTTTGCAAAATTTGAAATCACAAAATTTTACCAAAATCAATAACATAAAAACTTGATACGACTTTTCAACTCAGTATACAACCATTCCCCACGATAAATTAAAGTCCAGGCTTTTGGATATCATTGACAGCTGTTTTGATTTCAATAAAAATGGAACTCGTCAATTTACTTACCTTGCCATTGGTCATTTGCAAAATTATTTTGTTTAAAAAAATTCTCATTGTACACACAAGTACTCTGAAGTTGATATTAAAAGATGCTTGGGTTCCTGATTGGCAATATCTAATGTGGTTTTTGGAGACCAGGTCTTCCAACAATCTATTAGAATTCCCATGGGTACCAATTGCGTCCCGTTGTTAGCAGACCTATTTTTGTATTCATATGAAGCAGAATTTATTCACAATTTTATACATGAGGAAAAGAAATATGTTGCTTTGGCCTTCAACTCGACATTTAGAAATACCGACGACGTATTATCAATTAACAATAGTATTTCCATTCATATGTCGACACGATATATCCCAGTGAGCTTGAAATGAAAGATACCACAGAGTCTGATATATCTTTTTCATTTTTGGATATGTTACTAGAAAAAGACGTTAAAGGAAATCTAACAGCAAAGCTTTATGATAAACGTGATGACTAACTTTTCAATCGTCAACTTCCCATACTTATGCAGCAATATACCCTTTCACCTGCATATGGGGTTGTATATCTCTCAGTTGATACAATACGCAAGAGCATACTCTAAGTATCAACATTGTCTAAAATGAGGTAAGTTATTGACAAACAAGTTAATGAAACATGAATATCAACAGTGTCGTTTAAAGTCATCATTTCGGAAGTTCTTTGGTCGATACAATGACTTTGTCGGCAAATACAATCTATCATTAAGTCATATGCTGACTGACGTTTTCCATATTAATTGTTAGGCCATTATTTACAAGCTGAATTGTCGACAGATTTTTCCGTTTTTCCCCGATCATGACAAGGAGCACACGGTGGGTGTGATCGGTCGGCAGGGGATGCTCACTCTTCGATTGCACCTGATCCCACCTTTGGTGTTTTTGATTTGTATTGTTTTAATGGACTTTGAGCTGAAACTGTTGGTTATTTCCTTATTTCCGTAATCTTAAGGCCCGAGGGTTCAATTCACGTTCCCGGTGCCGCGTCAAAACTAATTCGTTAAACTTGGGGGTTTTGGATGTTCCTTTGTTTTTATACTGAATTTGAAATGTTCCGCCTACCTGATCAATACTCTTCCCAGGCATTTGATCTCAACTCTGGAATTTTCAGTGGTCCGTATGAATTATTGTTAAATCAACAGAAAGTGTACTCTAACATAAAGTTTATCACATGAAGTGATCTACATATTAAGCTGATAGCCTTCATTATTTGTAAATATCTTTTTAAGCAATTATCGTTAATTAACGAAAAGTTTCTTTTTAGATGACAAAATCATCCTCAACAATGTTCATACACAAGAAGTGATTTTTTTATGTTTATAAGAAGTTTACATGCAAATATTTGTGTTGGTGAAAGGTGGTTATAACATGTGTACAAGTTGCTTAATACACACAACCTCTTAGGTTTCCCCATGAAACTAAGGCTAATTCGGACCCATATTACATTACTTTTGTAAACCTATAGCATGACAAATACTACAGCATCACTTAATAAATACGATTTGTCATTAAACTGGATTATTAGCCTATGGATTCATGCAGTTTTTAAGGCAAAAAAATATTACTCAAAATTTTGAAGTCATTGTAGGCCTTATGGAGAATAATCCTTTCTTTAGAAGGGTGAATAGATTTGAATAAAAAATTTAATGTCGAATCCCAATCGTATTGTAGATATGATTTTGACAACTCCACACATGTGTTAAAAAGAGCTGAGCAGTACATGACATTAAGCGAATTGGATAGTATAGTGGAGGATCCTTTTAAATGGATGGAGATTTAATTTGACCAATAGGCAGATATTCCAGTGAAGATACGCATCCCTTCTCGTCTCTAGGATTCTGTGGTTAATTTGGGTTAATTAATTTATAATTAATCGGATTTATGCAGTGAATACGTTATAAATCCATTTATCACAGCGCACCACGTGGAATGATGCGCGCGCAATATCTGCGCCAAGTATCGAAACAGTCAATTATCAACCATACTCCAAAGATACACGTTTTTGGGTGTGCTGCAAACTTTTTAGAAATTTTTTCAAATAATTTTCCGGAGAGATGCCTAAACGAAAGTCAAATACAACTGCAGTTACAGCCGACAAAAAGTCTTCCAGAAAAGAGACAGCTACCACCAAGGCCCCACAAAAGGAGGGAGTAAAAGAAAGTAGTACCAGTTCATGTGAAGGGATGCCCAGCAATGAGGAAGACATCGCTGCCACTATCAGCTCAGTAGGTACGTCAGCTTACTTACCTACACCTATTGTTAGCGTAACAGATTCATTGGGTTACAACATCTCACCAAAAACACGGGAAAAAATACAAAATGGGGAGTATTTAGATCTGGGTGTTTTATTGGAATCATCAGATGAAAGGGATAAGAAAAACAAGCTCAATTTAGTGGACGGGGAACTCGTCCTTCAACAGGGGAAAAGTGGGAAAATCACCGACATTGGGAAATGGACTGATGCGTTTCTTGTTTTTACTAGTGTTTACGTTGAAGCACACCCCGATCAATCACTTGGTTTACTTAAATATATGCATACGGTTAGACTGGGTTCTTATAGATCTCCCACGGGCTGGAAATTGTATGATGAACAATTTAGGCTTAAGAAGGCAAGAAATAGTTCTCTGGCATGGGGGGAAATTGACAATGAACTTTGGATGTTATACGTAACTTCTCCGCTAATCAATCCCCCAAAAGCAGTTGAACCGTCGAAGGGCATGTGTTTTGATTTCAACTACAAGGGTGCATGCAGTAAACCCTATTGTATTTATGCACATTGCTGTATCAAATGTTCATCTGAGCACCCAATGTTCACTTGTCCTCGCAATTCAGCTCTACGCTCTTCTGTACAAAAGCAGCCTTTTCGTTTTCAATCACAAAATCAGCAACCACGCCCAGGACAAATCCCAAAATATAGATTTCGCTACCCCCAGGGGGCTAATGCACCTCGGTCATTCTCCAGTAGACATTAATCAACTTTCAATATTGATACAGTCGTATCCAAACCACAAATTAGGTAATGAGTTGTTAAATGGGTTTAAATTTGGATTTTCGCTTCAGTATTTAGGTCCGCGTAATTACTTGGAGTGTAAAAATTTAATTTCGGCGAACCAGTACCCAAACGAAATTCATAGTATATTGCAAAGTGAAGTGGATATGGGTCGAATGGCTGGCCCTTTCCATCACCTACCACTCTCAAACCTGAGGGTGTCTCCAATAGGCGTCGTTCCTAAATCTAGCGGGGGGTGGCGTTTAATTACTCATCTGTCATATCCACATAACAATAGCGTCAACGACTTTATAGATAAAGAACTTTCATCCGTACACTACTCTTCATTCGACAGCGCTATCGAAATGATAAGTCAGCTCGGTAAAGGAGCTTTATTGGGCAAAATGGACATAAAAAGCGCCTTTCGACTATTACCAATAAAACCAAATGATTTTTGCCTACTCGGCTTCAAATTTGAAGGTAAATACTACATTGACAAATGTTTACCATTTGGTTGTTCTATATCATGCGCTACATTTGAGAAATTTGCTTCATTTTTGGAATGGGCCGTCAGGTCACAGTTTGGTTTCGCGCATGTTACGCATTATCTTGATGACTTTTTGTTTGCTGGTTCAGCTAATTCCGACGATTGCTTACGACTCATGAGACAATTTGGCGATTTATGTAAAGCTTTGGGAATTCCTCTTGCCATCGATAAAACTGTTGGCCCTGTCACAAAGTTAACCTATCTGGGATTGGAAATTGACACATGTCTGGGGCAAGTACGCATTCCAAACGATAAGCTAATTAAGCTTAAGATTTCGCTGACAGAAATGACAAATAAATCTAAAGTCACTTTGAAGGAGATGCAATCTCTGGTAGGTCAATTAAACTTTTGCACCAAAGCCGTGCGGTCTTCCCGCGCCTTCAATCGGCGTTTCTATGATGCTATGATTGGTGTGCAAAGGCAACATCATTTTATCCGCATTACAAAATCCATTAAAGACGATTTGCTCATGTGGCTTAATTTCTTGAATCACTTCAATGGCATATGCTATTTAAATGATGTTGATTGGTTAAGCAGTGATATTCTTCAATTGTATACAGACAGTGCTGGGGGTAAGAACCTGGGGTGCGGGGCGTACTTAAACGGCAAATGGGCCCACTTCGCTTGGCCCTCAACATGGGGGGAAACGGAAACTTTGAGGGACGTTACCTTTTTAGAGCTGGTCCCAATAGTTCTAGCAATGACATTGTGGGGAAAATACTTCAGATCAAAAAATGTTATATTAAGAGTAGATAATGCAGCCCTCGTATTCATCTTGAACAAACAGACGTCAAAATCTAAAAGAGTAATGCATTTCGTTCGTTATTTAGTATATCTCTCAATGAAATATAATTTTAGATTTAAAGCCAAACACATCCCAGGCTTATATAATAATATTGCTGATGCTTTATCTCGTCGACAGTGGACCAAATTCCGGGAACTAGCCCCAAAGGCAGATGTAAAACCAACCCCGATTCCACCGGTATTTCACTCACTGATATCAGGAGCGAAACCGTTAGATTAATAGACATGGCCACCTCAGACAATACTAAAGCGGCATACAACAACGGCTACGATTTATTTTGTAAGTTCAGGTCCGAGTTCCACCCCCGTAACTCTTGGCCACCAACGCTGGAGGAATTGACAAACTTTGTCGCTTTCCTTTCCGTCAAAGGTTACGCAGTTAGCACTGTCAAAACATATCTAGCAGCTATATCGCATAAGATTAAGATTTCCACCTCAGAATTACCGGATTATACTTCACATTTTATTATTCGAAAAATGCTAGAGGGAATGAAGAGAGAAAGACACTCCAAAGATACACGGTTACCAATAACGATTCAACTCCTCCACAAATTAATTAATACATTACCCATTGTATGCACATCGAGTTACGAGGCGAGCCTATTTTCCGCGGCCTTTTCGTTGGCCTTTTTTGGTTTTCTTCGAGTCGGAGAATTTACAGTAGGCCCTAGAAATTCAAACACAGCATTACTTAAGAACGATCTCATTATACACGAGTCTTCATCTTACTTAGAAATTAACCTTAGGAGGTCAAAGACTGACCAGTACGGCAAAGGAACACAGTTAATTATCCCCGCTATCGGCGGTCCATATTGTCCGTTATTACTCATGCAGCATTATTTACAACAAAGACCGAATATTTCTGGTCAATTATTTTGTCATTTCGGTGGTAAACCGCTAACTAGATATCAGTTTAATTCAATCTTAACTAAATGCCTCTCGCGTCTCAGTATATCTGGATGCAACTATAAATCACATTCCTTTAGAATTGGAGCAGCTACATACTTCCATTCTCAGGGCGTTGATGACGAAACAATTAAATTGTTAGGAAGGTGGAAGTCAGATTGTTATCGCTTATATATTAGGATCCCGGCAGTCAAATAGAATGACAGCTTGAAATTAGATCTTTTTCGTTACAGAACATTATCAAGATATTTGGATCATCGGTTCATCATTAATTTCATGGGCCTTTTTAGCTGCGATTGAGTTAGGATTCACATCTGACCTTAATCTCGACAGGCATAATATACTGTGGCAAGGTAGAAGAGGAATGTGCTGGAGTGGTGTTCTTAAATTGTTAAAACATTTACTTGCATTTATCGATCCACCAAAATTTTTGGTATTACATTGTGGAGCAAATGACCTTGGCCGTATGAAGACCATTGAGTTGATAGTTGCAATAAAAGGTGATTTGAAAAAGATTCAAAAGCTCCTCCCGAACACTAAGATAATTTGGTCGCAAATGATAACTAGGATTGCTTGGAAATGTGAAGGGAGGCCCGACCTCGAAAGAGGTCGGGCGCGAGTAAATAGTGCAATTGCCAAACATATTTTAACCCATTATAACGGAGGGTACATTAAGCAGTCAAATATCCATCTCAGTCTCGACAATTACCGCCCCGACGGGATACACCTCTCTATGTCTGGTAATAAACTGTTCCTTGAAAATTTTAAAAGTGGGCTTACATCTATAATAAACTGCAACAATAATGTGTATTCTTTATGATTGGTATATTGGAGCGGTCACGGCTGGATTTGCGAGTAGGGTGTTAAGCTACCCCCACTTTTGTGGCGGCGTGCATATTACATGAGTATTTATGCACGTTTGGCGGATTTAGCTTAACACAAATCATCTTGACTCGCGCCGCTGTTAACAGGGCGCAGATGTAACATGATTACGTTGATAATTCTGGAATCGAACACAATGAACTTGTACATAATTAACATTGAACATTGATGATTTATTCAAATATTGCTTGGCTTAAACATGAGCTTACTACAATCCATTGAGTTGAATGAACTGAATATTGATTTATTGAACATTGATATGAATTGAACATTTATTGATTGAATTCAATATTGATTGATTGAATTGAACATTGATTGATTGAATTGAACCTTGATTGATTGAATTGAATATTGATTGATTGAATTGAACATTAATTGATTGAATTGAATATTGATTGATTGATTGAATTGAACATTGATTGATTGATTGAATGAATTCAATTTCGATTGATGAAATTGAATATTGATTTATTGATGCATAAGGCTGGCGCACCTGCAGAATTTGAAAGAAACGCCAGTCTTATCGTTTAAAACTTTGACATGTGTACGGTTAATATTGATTGATTGATTGTTTGTTTGCTTTGATTGGAGGTGTGCCAAAAACCAATTGGGTCGGCACCCACTGTACACATGTATTTTAAATAATTTGATCTGAACCAGCCGTGGCCAATAAATGCCAAACTTTAGAAATAAATAGTTAGGAAACAATAAATTCACTTTTGTTTTTTATAGGTAGTCTGTGATAATCGGATTTATGCAATGAATACGTTATAAATCCATTTATCACAGCGCACCACGTGGAATGATGCGCGCGCAATATCTGCGCCAAGTATCGAAACAGTCAATTATCAACCATACTCCAAAGATACACGTTTTTGGGTGTGCTGCAAACTTTTTAGAAATTTTTTCAAATACCCACCCTTCCCAATCCCTATTTCTTAAACTTATTTTCTGTGCCTCGAGTTTTTCATTTCAGGAAAGCTACTCAAGGAGTGGAGCCATGAATCATTCTTAGACGTCGCCGTTGCCATGTTCGACCTCCCCCTTTTTTCCAACAGTGTTACACGCCTTTGTGATGGACAGTACCAAGTGCCATTAGGAGGGATTTTGCTTATCCAATCATATTGACACGCGCTGCTGTTAACAGGGCGTAGCTGTTATATGATTGCTATCAATCAATTCTAGTCAACCTCATCGTCACGGCTGGCCCTATCTATGCTTCTGTAAATAACATTGCCAAGAGCCAAGTGCCGGATGGGCGGATTTAGCTTAACACAAATCATCTTGACTCGCGCCGCTGTTAACAGGGCGCAGATGTAACATGATTACGTTGATAATTCTGGAATCGAACACAATGAACTTGTACATAATTAACATTGAACATTGATGATTTATTCAAATATTGCTTGGCTTAAACATGAGCTTACTACAATCCATTGAGTTGAATGAACTGAATATTGATTTATTGAACATTGATATGAATTGAACATTTATTGATTGAATTCAATATTGATTGATTGAATTGAACATTGATTGATTGAATTGAACCTTGATTGATTGAATTGAATATTGATTGATTGAATTGAACATTAATTGATTGAATTGAATATTGATTGATTGATTGAATTGAACATTGATTGATTGATTGAATGAATTCAATTTCGATTGATGAAATTGAATATTGATTTATTGATGCATAAGGCTGGCGCACCTGCAGAATTTGAAAGAAACGCCAGTCTTATCGTTTAAAACTTTGACATGTGTACGGTTAATATTGATTGATTGATTGTTTGTTTGCTTTGATTGGAGGTGTGCCAAAAACCAATTGGGTCGGCACCCACTGTACACATGTATTTTAAATAATTTGATCTGAACCAGCCGTGGCCAATAAATGCCAAACTTTAGAAATAAATAGTTAGGAAACAATAAATTCACTTTTGTTTTTTATAGGTAGTCTGTGATAATATAGATGTAGTCTCAATACAATGGGTAATGCGCGTTCTGAAAATTTATTTGTACATACCATTGCAGTTGTGAGACCATTTTTTGCAAAAAATAATAATTCAATGCTTATATTTATTTTATAACTCACTGCTTTATCTGCAAATGAAATTTATATTTCAAAATTCCTGTTTAATCCTTGGGTAAGTTACAATTAATAGAAGAGCAATTCCAACATCTACTACCCTTAAACTCTTCAATGCTTATTATATAAAAGATGCAATTTACCTATCTGACACATATTTCAGGAATATCCATTCTTGCATAGACAATTAAAACCATTAACAAAATCATGACACACCCCATTGTTCTGGCATGGTATGCTAGTGCATTCATTGATATCAAAATGAAGAAAAATTCAGAGATAAAAGCGTCATAAAGGGATCAATGTCGGACTGTTTTGTTTTAAAATCTAGTACGCATATCTTTTTGAAACTACACGGGCAAAAGTGGCGCACAAATTTTACATCAAATTCACATGAATTCTTTGATTGCATGAGAAAGAGATGAAAAACAAGACATGTGAAAACTTATTGCGATTTTGTCATAATCTTCATATGAATTTTACATAAAGAGTATATCGCATAAATATCATGAAAGTTCTAAAACAAAGATATGAATATCAAACCAATTCACATGATATTTGAATGAAAAAATATTTATATAATTTTTACATGATTTTCGCACAATTTTCAAATAAAAAGAGACTCACATGAATATAATGTGAGCCGCTTTTCCCTGTGATAGTTTCTGAATGAATTCTATGTTAGAGCGAATTCTTCAATATACATTGCATACATGTACCTGTTTGACAGAACTTTCCTGTAAATCCAATTCTACATATGCAAGTAAAACTACTACCATGGAAAAGACATGTTCCATAATTTTGGCAGGTTCTGGTGGTGCATTCTGGGTAATCTACAGAACAAAGAGTCACTAAGCGCATATATGTCATTTATACAATCAACCGAACAGTATTGGCAGAAACTGTTTTCTTCAACTGATGAGAGCTTAAAATTAAATTTAGAACTACAATATAATTTTTATAAATAATTTTAATATATAATTTCGAAATTATTATCAGATTGCTATTGAAACGATGCAAATACAGAAGTACCAAAATATTTGTGACAAAATCGTATGAAAAAGATACATCAGTTATCACAGGTTTAATATTGAATGTATAATAGTATTATTTCTATGACAAGAATAATATAAGAATTAGGGGAAAAAATCTGCTGAAAGTTGTCCGGTTCTGTAATACATAAGCAGTATAATTCTGTCTGAGATTAATTACAATCTGTTCCATGAGTACGGGATTCGCCGAGGGATTTCGGGGTGTCAGGATATTCTGGAATCCCCTCAAAAAAATTTCCGAGTTACTACATTATATTTTACTAAAACATTTATCTTGGACCCCTCCTGAAAAATCTGAAGAATGTTATATGAATAACGACTTTTGTGATCAGACATATTTGTGCTGCGTGTAAAATATTCACAATTTTAATGCGTACGCTCTGTCAGGAAATTTTTCCAAACCTTCACTTTTTGCATTATTTACTTTAATATTTTATTAAAAATATATTTAATTAGTAAAAATCAATAGAATATAAATACATCTGAGCAAATTATCTTTCTACAAGTAGTTTTGTCTGCTGTCAAAGCATTATTATTAGAAAAGTATATACATACAAGCTAGGTTTAAACCAGAAAAAAGCAGAGAAAGGAAAGAAGATCCCTACCGTCAAACTTCCTCCATCTTCGCAAGTCAAGGGTTGTCGGTCCTCTTCGCGGAAAATGAAGCGTACCCAAAACCCTTGGCTTGCGAAGATGAACTTCCTCAACTTGGATAAGCTTGGAAATTGTTATTATGGTTTCAAAAAAATCGTATTCACAAAACAGAAAAAAAGGAAGATAAGACTATTTTGAACTACCATTAATTACAGCTTTGTCGTAAGTGGGTTTTTTCTGAGTCTTCTTGGAAAGTTTAAGAAAATCGGAATCAAAATACTATCCACAGGTTATATAGAGTGATATTCCTTTAACATACCTGTACATACGACACCAACATCTTCGTAGTGAGAACAGTCGCTATTTCCCCAACCATGACTTTTACACTGGAAAATACTGGTCTCATTTCCATAACACTTAACATTGTCAAACCAAATAGGTCCGGTACCCCGTCCGAAAAAATTGGCATATTTCATTATAGCTCTTGAACTATTAAAAACCAAATTAATGAATACAAGTTATAAATGCAAATATTAAACAAAATTTTATTTTAAATATGATAGTTACTGAAGGTAAAAAAAATCATAAACACTTGCAACCTATTATTCTATATTTGATGAATTTTATTAAATTGAAGCAAAAAAAAACTTAATTAAGAATTTCAATGTTTTATATTTATATATGATGACTGAGTTCTTACTGTGGATATCCGAGCATTCTGCAGACTATCCGAGTTTCAACCTGGGTCCAACCGTCATCACAGACAGTTCCCCATACACCATTATGATACACTTCTAATCTACCCTCCATACCAGAGTGTCCACCAACAAGTCTTACCGAGTCAGATTGTACTATTGTTATAAAGAAATTTTAAGGTCAATTTAGAATAGAAACAAAGAATGATGAACAGTATATAAAAGTTTCCCATCCCAAAGGCCATTGCCCTATGAAATAAGAAGATGTAAGTACATTGACTAGAATGTAAATATCGAACAAATTAAGAACTAACATTTGCTAATATCTTCACATTACAAATCTTATATTAATAAAAGACAAATAGCAAATTTGCATAAATATTGAACAGCAGCTCGAACTACTTCATTTGCCTGTACGTTTTATATTTTGATTCATTTTGTAAATTCCTACGTAGGGATTCAACAGATTTATGGGCACGATTGGAGTTTGAAAAAATACTGCAACAAAAAGGATAAAACTTTTACCTTTCCCTGTGAAAATATGTATTTATGTAGTAACGTGTTAATAACTAATGCATGTTCGACGTAGCTTGAATTTATCACTTACAAATGTATCTAAAATTTAAGCGTAACCGAGAAGAAACATAATTATATTAGAAGTTTCCTATCTATAACGAAACTTTGTCTCCCCTACCCCTCTTTTTTAACTGCCCACTCTTCGCAACGCAAATAAATATTGCGTTGAATAAAAAGGTGAAGATCACGAACAGTGAGAGATTAAAAAAGAAAAACAATACAAATATGAGAAAAGGGCGTAAAACTCGGACCCCTGGAAATTCCAGAGGTGGGATCAGGTGCCAAAGGAGGAGTAAGCATCCCCTATTGACCGGTCACACCTGCCGTGAAATGGAAAGGCTTTTCATCACCTTTGAACCATTTACAATTTACTATCACAAAGCATATACAGTAGAACAATGTTTTGGTGATATTATTTAAGTTCAACACGTTTTGAAAATATCTTAAGGACATAAGCAACGTAGTATTGAACTTTATTTTCTAATTTCCTCTATAGATAAAGAGCTCTAATGATTGAAATACCTTTGTGTGACTGTAGGAATTCCCATGGGTACGAATTGGGCCCCGTTATTATCAGACCTATTTTTGTATTCATATGAAGCTGAATTTATTCAAAAACTTCTACATAAAAAGAAGTATCTTACTGTGGCCTTCAATTTAACATTTAAATATATCGACGACGTTTTATCAGGTAACAATATTCATTTTCATTCGTTTGTTGATTCGATATATCCCTCTGAACTCGAATAAAAGATACCACAAAGTCTGTCACATCTTTATCATATTTGGATACAAATGTATTTACAAGAAGACCTTAATGGTAACCTTACGACAAACCTTTATGATTAACGTGATGACTTCAACTTTTCTATCGTCAACTTCCCCTATTTATGTACCAAAATATCCTTATCATCTGCATATGGTGTTAATTTTTCCCAGTTACGCAAGGGCTTGATCTATGTACGAACAATTCCTAAAACGAGGCAAGCTATTGCCAATTTGATGAAACAATGATATTAACAGCCTCTTTAAAGTCAACATTTCGCAAATTCAATGGTCGATACAATGACCTTGTCAGCAAATACAATCTATCATTAAGTCGAATGGTGACTGACGTTTTTCATACATATTGTTTGGCCATTGTTTACACACTGAAATGTCTACGGATTCTTCCATTTACCAGATCCTGATAATGAGCACACAGTGGGTATGACCGGTCGACAGGGATGCTTACTCCTCCACGGCCTATTTCTGATGTTTTAAGAGGTCCGTGTTTGCTCAGCCCCCGATTTGTATTGCTTCAATGGACTTTTCAGCATGATTACTATTCGTTATCTCCATAATTCATCTCATGGTGCCTTAGGATGCTGTACATCTCATCTAAATCAAATTTTGAGGTAAAACCAGCTCAAACTATATGCATTGTAGTTTTTCTGTGAACAAAAAATGAATTATCATTTGATATCTATTTAATATCCAAGCTGATAATATATACTGAACGTATTGTTGAATGTTTGTGTTGAATGTAAGTGAATGTAACAAGAAATTGTTGAATATATAATTACAAAACTTGCCTCATATATTCCTCTGCATTCTGCATAGCAAAGTAGAAATTAGGTTGGAAACAACACCCGAAACCAAACATATAAAATGTAATTTTTTTTTTCAAATTCCCCAAGTTCTCGCTATTTTTCCCAATTTCTAGACCCCCGCCCTAGTCCCAAAAGTTAATATTAAAGCCCTGTAGGTATGTTGCTTATGACCCTTATTAAAGAAATCTGTATTGTGTTTTGATACGTTCACTACAATAACAGAGTAATCTTTCTTTTATTTCTTAAAATAAGTTATTGCTTATATAGTACATTACCCATGAGAAGCAAAACATTTAAAGGATTAGTTAGGGAGAGGATAATTAAGTATTTAGATCTTGTGTCCAATTCCATTGTATATATTAATTGCAATAAAATATGTTCGTACCAAACGGATAAGTTTTTTTTTAATTATCATTTGTCAATTGTTTGTTAATAAGGTAGTTTAATTATTTCAAGCAATAAACTCTCATTTCCACATGACTGTTTTCAAAATGATCGCACATTTCAAAATTAAAGTTCTGTTTAAAATGAAAAGTCAAAATTTTCATAGGAAGTTATCACCATTCTAGGTGAAAGCTTGATTGGGATAATGCAAATTTTGATCTGCTAGGAATAAAATGTTCAGTTAACTTGAAGGAAATGCTCGAATTAAATTACATGATAAAGTTAAACGATATCAAAAATGTTATGCAATTGGAGCCTGAGGAAACTTACCCCAATTGTCAGGTTGGTTAACAGTAATTAAAACTTTAATCATACTTAAACTAAATCATTTCATTTTCACCCTACCAAACCCTGAATCTAAATGTTTGAGACATAGATGTATCACTTTCTATGGAATAGTAAAATACATAAGATTAAGAAAAATGTTATAATTCAGGACTATAGATATGGAGGTTTAAAAATGAAAGACTACATAGAATTCATTTCTGCTTTTAAATCAAGTTGGTTCAGAAGACCTATTCACTCAAATGCAAATTGGGTATACACCAAGAAAACAGACAGATGCTATCAGAACATATATAGAATAACCCATTCATCATGATAAACCAAGAATCTTTTTTTCCTGGAAAAGCTATTTTGATGAAGGCTTTGTCTTTTTAAATGACTTTTTTGATAATGATGCTCATTTTTTAAGCTTGACATCATAGGTGAAAACAAATTTTGTTGAAGATAATGCTCTTAAGAGAGCTATATCAGGAGGACTGAAATATGCAATAATAAGGGAAGTTCAAAGAATTTAAGATAATTGGACCAAATATTCCAAATTCTAATAATTTTTATATACTACAGAAATAATGAAGGTCGTAAGGATAATTAGGATATGTATGATACATTTATTAATAAAAAGAAAGAGCCAACCAGTTCTCTTTTAAAAGGAAGGAAAATAATGTTTTCTTTAGCAGATTGGAATAAAATATTCGAGCTTTCCTTCCAAATAACTCAGGAGTCCAAATTTCATTGGATTCAATTTCAAATAGTACAGAGAATCATCCCAACAAATTATTATCTTTTCAGTCAGAAGTTGATTGATTCGACAGCATGGACATTTCTTTCAAGTGACAAAGAGACAATTGATCACCTAATTGTTTCAAAGAACTCTGGTGTAGCACTGAAGAGTGGACTTTGGAAAATTTTGATATTCATCGTAGTATTGATAGACTAGCGATACTTTTTGGCAAATATGAGAACAAGAATGTACATAGATTACAAAACTTGCTTATGCTTATTGTAAATCAATTTAATTTTGCTAGTAAATATAAAAGTGTTCCGAATTTTTATTCTATTGAAGCTGATCATAGACAGTATTTTTATAGAAAAGTTTGTGTTGTTACAAAGTTGTAGATATGTGGAATATGAAAGATAAGGCAAAAAAACTGTGATGCACTATGAATAACAAAAGATTATATATTTTTATAATTAATTGTAATGGAACATTTATTTGTTATTCTAGATTTAGTTTATTTGCATGTCTATATATATGCATGTTTTTTTCCCTGCAGATCCCCCTTTTATTTTCCATTTAAAATAACTTTCACAGTATATAGGTCTGCAGGTAAATTTTTTACTGTTGTAACTAGATCGAAAGGTATTAAGAAATTCATTGTTTAAATTGGTTGAATGAGTTTTGCTAAAAGGGTAAATATAAAATTTTAGGAAAATGAACAGAAGTATTATAATGATTGAACATGACAAGCAAAACCATCGAAATTCAAGCTGAAAAAGTATACTTTAATTTTTAATTTGCCAAAAGAATAACGTTGAAAAGTGATGTTCAGTTATCAATGCCGCTTGGAAAAAAATAGCTTACCTCGACTATAAATCTGTGGTAGATACGATACTATTAATAACAAGAAAAAGGATATTTCTGTTGTCATTGTAGAATCACCTTTAAAAAATCAAAATGTATTCTTTAAAGCTATAGATACCTGTCGGTATATTTGCATTTAAAAAAAATATTGAGCAGTTTTCAATATACTTTGGCAAGTAACGACTAACTTTTGACAGCAAAAGTTTTATCAGAACAGAGAACAATCCTAATTTTTTTCTTTAGAGAAGCCTAAGTTCTTCGGATAAAACGTAAAGATACCTCGTATTGCTCACTAGTTCTAAGCAATGTCCAACGTTGAGACATAATAGGTTATACAATAGCATTATGGTAACTTTATATTTACATTTCAAGATTAAATGAATTTAGAATATTTGTAAACTAACCCATAAGATTATCATATAATTAATATATCTTTTGGTTTATCAATCGTTATACAAACAATGTTGGAACCCTCAATGTAGGAAGCATTATCTGTCAGTGTATTTGCTTAAAGTAGGCAGGGATTACAAATTCAAAGAATAAGGACATTAACGGTATGAAAGAACTGAAAGTACTGCGAAGCGCAAAGCAATAAACTAAATGAATAAATCATCACAATTAGTTTGAATTTAGATTTCCTGTTGTACTGGAATAAGTTATATGTTGGCGGTGCGACCGTTGAGGGGAGAACAGCTTGATATATATTAACTTTAATTCAAAATGAAACTTGGAGGAGACAATTAATGGTCTAGAATGTGACGTCACAACATCGTATGTAAATTGCATTTCCATAAAAAAATGTCTTTACAATGCAAATATTTAAGAAAGATTGTTTAATTAACTATCTCTCTGCAAATTTATCAAAGCAAGTGAGTTACTTTTTTTTATATTTGAAGTGTTCTTTGCAATTGTTTATCACTCTAAAAGTAGTACCGCAGTAATGGAAATATAGTCTGTTTGTGTCTGTTGTGGGTCCAGAGAAAGAAAGAAAATTCATTTGAGTCAATGTATGCAATCCGATTTTTTTAATGCCTAGGCTTTGCTTCAAGACTTCGCAGGTATGAGCAGCGCTTCGCGAAGCTCGCTGTGCTTTTCTTTTCTTTCTTTCTTTCTTTCTTTTTTTTTTTTTTTTTTTTTTGACTTCCCTTAGTCATTACAATTATGCAGAAAGTTGAATATTCAAGAATAAATCCTAATTTGCTAAAGTCCAGGTTAAAGAGACTTAGTCACAACATTTACTATCAATAAGGTATCAATTAAATGGAACAAAAGACAACTATATATGTAATTCCTCTTAAGTTTTGTTAGCAAGGTTCACCGAATGTTAGGCAAGATATTTCACCAGCACTTTTACACTCACTCTGATAGATGTCGCATTGCATTTAACAGCAAATTATCCCCAACTAACGGGCATTTCCTACCTCCACTACGAAAGAGTTCCGCTAGTTCAAGTAATCACGCATCAAGCATTTGTTTTCAGAAAAATGGTGGGCATGAGTTTTCCGACCAAATTCAGATTATATATGTAGTTATACATTAGTGACTAGATTTTTTTTTCATACATTTTGACAAATTTTAGACATCCGAAAAATATCGCTGATATTCCTCTCATAAATGTGCAACACTGTCTGCTAAAACTATTCTGATTATAAATATACTGAAACGCAAAAGATACGCAACTAGCAGTAATCTACAATTATTTGAATTTTTTATCTAATGATTTTCAAAAATGAATACAGTAAGGTAAAACTCAATTTAAAAACATTTGAGATTTGATAAAAATGTCAAATAAATATTTTTTAACTTTAGAAAGTAACACATGACTGTTAAACCCCCACCCCACCCCACCCCACCCCCATCCCGGCCATTCAATTACAGCGTGCAAGACTGACATGCACAACAATTGCAGCTTGATTTTTACAATGCAATAGATTCATCAATCTCGAGATCTGAGCGAAAGAATTATTCTTTGCAATTTTTAAGTGTCCGTTTTTCAGATGATAAGGTCGTTTTTTCTCTAGCCTAGCGCAGTGTAGTAACCCTTGGACTTCCGGTCCAAGGACTGTCATTCATGCTAATAATACGGAGCCTCTTGAGGCGTGATGTACTGCATATTTGCATCTGCAACTCTCAATCACATTTATTTTGAGATTTTCCAGCTAGAGCAATGGAAATTCGACTTAAGTCATTTTCAGGAAACCTTGGCATCGCTTACAGAAAAGAAAGGAGGATTTATTTTTCGGAATATTGCTGCATTACTTATAATGAACAGATACAACCCTTAAAACCCCATATTATTACCAAATGTTTTGTGAAACATGCAAATTTTGATTTCTGTTAAGCGGACTCAAACTTAACTTCCGGTAATGGTATGAAAATCATTCAACCGTTAAATAACCGATATTTACAAAGTCGAAGATGTCCTCACTTTTTAGATGCAAAATTATATCCTATATATAATATTTAACCCTAAATAGGAAGTTACGTTTCTTTTGAGTTTCAGTATATAACAGCAGCATTGAAAATGAAAAAAGTGCCATGTATTCAATAAAACGACGAAAAGCAAAAAAAAAATATATATATATATATGGCGTAAATAGATTTTTCAGCAAGTAATCGTAGATTTGATTTAGCGCTTTCTGAATGTGCTTTTTATGAATATATATACACAAGGCATTTAGCGATGTACTTGATTTAGCAAAAGGTGCTTTCTGAATGCATAGTCAAATTTTCTACGTTTACAGTATTCATCATTAGGCAGTCAGAAGAAACTAGAAAAATAATTTTTATAGAATGCAAAAGATCTTTGAAATCTTATCATGCAAACTGACCCACTAAACTTAAACATTCCATCTTTGTTTAGGATTATCAAAGGTAAAGATATTGATATGCAGCATTTCCTTTAACGTCCCATCCGAGAATTTTTCACTCATCTAGAGACGCCAAATGAGGTAACCTTTATAAACATTAATATATCATATTTTAACAACCAGCGGTAACCCTTGCCTTAACTTCACATTATCTATGAAAGGTGTTCTGAGTTTAACTATATTTGTGTTAAGATATCGGAGGGTGACCAAAGGTTATCTTTATATAAGCAAAAATATAACATCATATCATCTTACCAGAGGTAACTTTGTCTTAGCATTATATTATCTATGAAAGGTGTTCCACTGACATATCAATACAGAGCCCAGAGGTCACTAGCTTTTTTTCTTATCAATGTTGAGACGAGAGATCACCTACTTGATATATCAATGCAGAGACCAGAGGTTACAAATAAGAGTACATCAATACGGAGAATACATGGCACCTTAACTAGAAGTCTATAAGGAGTCCAGTGTATCATTAAGGTCATCACAGATTACCTAGGATGGGATATCGATATGATGATACAATGTTAAAAAGCATTTCTATTTAAGATTTTTAGAATTGTACATACTTTGAACATAATATATAGATTTTGACTTAAGCTTAAGATCTTTTGAGTCTATAAGGGACACAGACTCTAAGAGTTCAATCGGTTTCCCTCGGATCATCCTTAGGGATATCAAACATATGTCCTATGTGTAATCTTCAAATTCCCAGTTTCATATACCAACATTTCATACGAAAAATTGAAAGAATGTAAGTTTCTATTCTGATAGAGATATATTTGACGATTCCGTTTCCGAACCCATGTGTTCTATTTCAAAATGCTCTGTCAAAATATGTAATACCTGTTATATTTTGTTACTAGCCCTTAGTTTACTAGTAATCTTAACGGACAGAGCTTCTATACCAAGATTTGGGAAAATCTGAATTGCAAATAATACTGTCTACGGAATAGAATGTACATTTTGTGGGCTTCTTTATGTTGGTGAAACCAAGGGTTCACTTAATAACAATCAAAACAATAACTTTTTGTAGTTATCTATTATAATAGTTTACTATAGTATTAAAGTTTTAACTATAGTAAATCAAAGTTTGTTTTTTTTTTTTTACCATGGATTACAGATTGTTATATTTTACGCTCACCAATTCATACATTCACATTTTTTTTAATTTTAAATGGAATTTTAACTTGTATATTCACACATTATTTCAAAATTTTACATCACTTTTATTGAATTTAAGAGATTTTAAGCTTTGAAATCTCTAAAAGTACTAGAGTAAAGTTTCATAGTTAATCAAAGTATCAAAGTTTTTTTTACTATAGTAAACTGTAGTTAACTATAGTATTTTTTTGTTATGGAAAACAATTTATTTTTTTTATTTAAATTATGACTTTAATAAAGCTATTATAAAAATTTCTTTTTACTGCTTCATGAACCTTTGCATTAATAAGGCAGTATTTATTCATTTATTCACAAACTTATAGGGGTATTCATGTTTCAAATGTTTTTTTTTTTAACTTCCAAAATACAAAAACATGCAGCAAGGCAATTTCAATAAAATTCATAATTTAACATCAAATGTATGATTTATTCTTACCTTCGGAAAATCTTTGTAATCAGAACAAATACAGAATGTCGTTTTGACACGCTGCATATTTTTGTACGCAAGATATATAAACATGCAATCTTTTAACCATCTGATATTTGTTTACTTTATAAAATCAATAGATAGATCTTATCACCTTTTTGATGAGACAATCTACCTGAATTAAACCATTTGCTAAAAATATGACAATGTACACCCTTTAAGAGTGTTTTTTTTTTTTTTCATAGTAGAGATACATTGAATAAATTCTTAGTTTACTTATCGGTCACATGAAAAGTGAAAAAAAAATCAGCTTTGAAACATATAATCATTGATTGTTTGCGTGAATAAAACTCCTAGATATGCTTTGTGCATTACAGTTGGGGTAAATAATTGTATAAAAGCGTATTCAGTTTTCAATATTCTTACTGTGGGAGTTCCCATCCCTTTCAGTTTCTCTCTAAATCTCAATCTCATTTTTTCCAGATC
This sequence comes from Saccostrea echinata, assembly GCF_033153115.1. Lineage (NCBI taxonomy): Eukaryota > Metazoa > Mollusca > Bivalvia > Ostreida > Ostreidae > Saccostrea > Saccostrea echinata. Next base: position 22,819,519 of record NW_026889761.1, read on the forward strand.
ATATATTAATGATACAGTTTTTAGAAACCTAATAAATATTTCTGATTTAGATATACATGTATGCATTTCAATTGTGGTATTTCAAATATTGGTTAATTAAACATTATAAGACAAATTTCATTTTATGTTGACTATATAAGTATGAAAACATCAACAACGGATATACCAATCAATATATTAAAAGCCGTTTGTTCGTACCTCAAAATACATACAAAACATCCCTGCATTTCATTAGCATTCGCAAACATATATTAAGTATACGAGGTTATTGGAAAATTATAATGATATACTCTTTATAGTGAGATTTGCAAGTTAAAAAAAAAATACGGATATCATGAAAAACGTTCAGATACAGAATTATTTTGTTGTTTTTTAAATAAATGATTCATTAAAAGATACTTGTTTTTATATCAATTCATATTCATTTTGTTATCATTCTAAGTAAAATGTTAAGATAACGAAGCAGCGATCAATCATCACAAATGATCATTCCATGGACTTTATAGACTACATCTGATACAATCATGAAACAAATGACATGACTGGTATATAAATATTCTGTATTATGATTATATAAAATGATTTAGAGGTGTCGGACTCTTTAGTGTCTTTATTTCTAGTTCACTTGGATATATAACTTGGATATATCAAATCGACGTATGAATGAAAGTAACTTTTATTGATTAACAAAACGTCGTTTATATATCAAAATGTCGAGTTAAAGCCACAGAGTTTTTTTTTTCTCAGGTAGACGTTTTTGAATAAGTTCAGCTTCATAGGAAAATAAAAACAAGTTTATAAAGAGGCACAATTAGTGCCCATCGGAATTGGATTGATTGTATCTTGTTTTACGTCAGATTCGAGAATTATTTAATCATATAGAGAGGTCACCATATACAACTTCAAATTTAAATTATTACTCGGGACTCAGGGCCATAAAGCAGTGAGGGTTTTTTATCGTGCCAATGCCTACCGTGATATGGGACCTCGGTTTTAAAGGTCTCATCCGAATGACCCGTGACTTTAATTCACTTCTAATGCCGGGTGCTTGGCGAAGGCACTGTCACTACCTATGTATACGTCTTAGGTCTAACATGGCGCAAATCGAACCCCGGCCTCTCGATCACGAAGCGAACGCCCTACCACTTGGAATTAGAAGACTTGGTCTCCAAAGACTACATATATACTACAATTCAAGAACTTCAGCATATTTTTTATCATGCTCAGAGTACATGTATGTAAAATCAGAATGATTTCTATAATGATATCTTACTTGATTCACTTGAACTAACAACTGTTTATTTCAGATTTTAGACAGTAATAATGTTTTTTTCTTCTTGAAATTATGTTTCATTTACAGTACAAGCATCAAAAATTGGGAGAAACCTATGTATCCTTTTCAAAATTGCATGGAAAGATGTAATTCAACTTTAAGCTCATTTGAGCTTTTCTAATCAAGCACCTGGTCTTTTTCAAACAAATTAAACATAAGTCCATAAAAAGAGCATAAGCTCAAACATTTGAGGTCCAGACCCTCTTAATTATAAAGGAAGTTTAATGACTAAAATCAAAAGTCCCATGGTCCTCAACCCTCACCTGAGTAACTATGGCCCTCTTAGATTTTTCCCCTTTCTATTACTATGTAAAACTTTAATCACAGATTTTTGCCCCACCCCGTTCCCGAAGGTCCTGATTTGAACAAACGCGAATCAACACTACCTGAGGATGCTTCCACATAAATATGACTATGTCTGGGTATGAAAGTTTTGTCGAAGACATATATATACTTTGCAAGTCTCAGGCGTTATAGCTTTTCGAACGTTGATAAGCACAGAGCATCCCCGAAAGTGTGTGTCGTCGTTATCTCACTGACGGCATTGTACGGAAAATCACGAATATGATGGATCCCCTTCCGAAGTGGCGGCCAGTTTGGCAATGTTAAATCTCCGTAGACTTTGAATTTGCCGCCGTGTCAATACACTGGTTGACCTAGAGGGTTCGGATAAATGCAGGAAGTTTGGGAAAAAATCAATCTACCTATCGAAATAAGGTTTAAGGCCAAGGTTTTTATATATTCTGAGATATCTTGCAAAAAGTGGGACAGACTTTAGTTGTATTTCAGATTCACTGAGGAATTATGTTTCTTTAAAAATGTGTGAGAAAATACAAAACGGAAATTTAGTAAATCTGTGTGTTTCATTAAAATCGACGGAGGAATAGTGTAAGAAAAATAAGCTAAACTTTTTAGACCGGGAACTTGTCCCACAAAAAGGGGGAAAGCAGAAAAATCACCGACAATGGGAAATGGACCGAGTCGTTAATTGTACATGTACTTATTAGTGTTTATGTTGAAGCACACCCAGATCAATCCCAGGGTTTACTTTAAAATATCCATACGGTAAGATAGGATTCTTAAAAAATCTCCAAACGACTGGGAATTGTATGATCAGCAATTTAGGCTCAAGAAAGCAAGAAATAGCTCTCTGATATGGGGTCAAATTGACAGTAAGCTTTAGATGGTATATGCATATTCTCCGTTTATCAAAACGCCATAAACAACTGAACCGTCGAAAGGCATGTGTTATGATTTCAATTACAACTATATAGAGTGTAAAAATTTAATTTCGGCAGACCAATATCAAAACAAAATTCAGTATATAATGCCAAGAGAAACTGATATGGGCAGAATGGTTGGTCTTTTCCGTTATCTTTCGCTGTCAAATCTGAAGATTTCAAGATTGAATACTGTTTATCTTCATATTTCACTCCAGTAGGAAATAAGCATCGTCTCTAAATCTAGACGGGGGTGGGGGTTGGGGGGGGGGATTATCCACCTGTCATACCCACATTACAATAGCTTCAACGACATCAAAGATAAAGAACTTCCATTAGTACTACTCTTCATTCGATAGTGCTTTCGATATGACTAGTCAGCTGGGTATATAAAGATCTTAATTAGGCAAAATGAACATTAAAAGACATGTATGAAATAGTACCTTTTCCGACAACAAAACGAAACTGAAGACTTTCCTTATTATAACCTTCAAAAAAAATCATTGATATTCAAGTAATAAGTTTTGCTTAGTTTTTTTTTAAGTAACTTTCGCTAATCTTTTCAAACTACTCAGTTAAAAATTTAAGTTCAGTGTTGAACAGTACAATGCTTTTTCAATTGGATAAAAAAATAACTCCATTAGACTATATGAAGTGTAACGGACATATGGTGCAGTCACTAACAAGGGTAGTTGACATTTTACATTATTTATAAATTTTGTGGACATAGAATGCATAAAGTCTTGATTTGCAATTATAGATCAAATTTAATGTATAAGAGGATATTCAATGTTTTGTACATGTAGATGTAATAATACATTTTCTTAGATTTTCCTTTGCCTCTGTCATTTCATAACGCAGTGTCATAGGCTGTCACGTCATAGTTGAGCGATTGAGACGTCATAGCTAAGCGATTGCGAGATTGAAAAACGTTGTAAACATGGATTTTTAACGACATATTTGGAAAAACTTTTGGCAGTATAACTATTAGTATCTGTCAGGACCAGGATGGTTCATTAACTCTATCTTATAACAGTCCATGATTTCTTTTTTAAAACACTCTTCATGAAGGGAAGGAAATTCGTAAGTTTTGCTGCACTTCTAATATTCTCACACTGTGAGAATACCCTTTCACACTGTGTCAGAATATCACTTTTATTGCAGCCCGGAGGACCGGGCTGCTCTATACATATAAGTTTAAGTGTTTGTATATGGGGATTGAGAAGGGAGAAGTTATTCAGAATTAAAGGTTTTCTAAACATTAAAAAGATTGTTAATCAGAATGTTCTTTCCCTTTATAAATTACAAGATACACAATATATTTACTTCCATAAAGTGAATCTGTAAAAATATATATGTTTTTCATATTTAATATATAAAGTTGCTTATCATTTACTATCGAAAAAACGACAGGTCCCTTTTTTTAGAACATCGAATTTTACTTATCGCATAAAAACGTAAAAATGTACTTTACACAGTTCGTGTTTTATATTCTTAAAGTGAAAGATATTTTTGAAAATAGGTGATGCATGTGTCTGGTTTCAAATTAGATTTTATGCAGCCAACATTTACTTGAGGAATTGATAAAGTTTAAAAGGGTATCGTTTTTGTTCGATTTTCATCCGACTATAAGTTTTCAAAATATTCTCGAGTATCGTCTCCATCATTTAGACGCATGCCTTTTTCACACATATCGAAGCGGTTTGATGATAAAGACTCATTTCCATTGTTTACTTTATTTATTTTCCGGGCGACAATTGATGGTTACATCAATGTTTTCTTGTTCAGTAAATAAATAACAGTATTTCACTGTTGAAAATGTAATAAAACGGATTATATTCAGGCCTCTCTGACAGTTGTTATTATGAAGAAGAAATTATTATGTCATTTTTTTGTGTTTGTGCATTGTTGCATATATACGGAAGCCGGTAAGTGCCAGGTGAAAAATATTTTATCTGGCGGCCGCCAAATAATTATATGGAGGCTGCAAGATAAAAAGATCTGGCGGCCGCCAGATAACTTATCTGGCGGTCGCAATATAATTTTCTGGCGGTCGCCAGATAAATAGATCTGGCGGCCGCCAAATAAAATATTTTTCTATCTGGCACCTAACGGCTTCCGTAGATAACTTATCTGGCGGCCGCAAGAAAATTATATGACGGCCGCCAAATATTTATCTGGCGGCCGCTAGATAAGTTATCTGGCGGCCGCCAGTTATTTATGCGGCGGCCGCCAGAAATTTATCTGGCGACCTCCAGATAAAATATTTTTCTACCTGGTTCCTACCGGCTACCGTACATAATGATACATATATCTACAATTATATGGACTGATCAATTATCGTATTTTTCTATAATAATCAAAAAAAAAAAAAAAACGAACATGTTAAGAATCTAATCTGCTTAAAATTTAGAAGCGGAAGTGGAGATTTCACATTTTACTTTTCTAAAACAAATTCGCTCATAAAGTAATGAACAAATTCGGTAACAGCGGCAATTGACCTACAAAAGTCCATTTAATTCCCTTAGGTTTCCCTAAATTTCTCTTTAAAATAGGAGGTTTGGAATGAAATATAGAGGTAACGTACAGTATTCAAGCTCAAAGTCCAATATACAATACAAAAGGGAGCTGAGCAAACACGGACATCCAAAAACATCAGAGGTGGGATCAGGTGCCATGGAGGAGTGAACATCCCCTGTCGGCCGGTCACACCCGCTAAGTGCTTCCTGTCATGATCGGGAAAAACGGAAAAACCGTAGACAGTTCGGTGTGTAAATAATGGCCTAACAATTAGTATGAAAAACGTCAATCAGCATTTGACATAATTATTGGTTGTATTTGCAGACAAGTCCTTGTATCTACCATAAAACTTGCAAAATGTTGACTTCAAACGAGTCTGATGATATCCTTGTTTCATAAACTTGTTTGTCAAAAGCTTGCATTGTTTTAGAAAGTGTTCATACGTAGAGCATGCTCTTGCAAATGGAATCAACTGGGAGTCAGAAACCCCATATGCAATGATAAGGGTATATTTCTACATAAGTAAGGGCAGTTGAATATTGAAAAATTGGAGTCATCATAAGGCTTTGTTGTTAGGACAACAATAGATACAAAAACATAGTGGAGATTTAAATTTGCTAAAATTATCAGTTTTTGTGGGTTCTCATGAGAGGACACCTAATAGAAGGGACACAAAGCGGAAATCTAATCTTATATTAACGAAAGGGGAAAAAATGTTGTTTTACATATTGAGCAAATTTATAGTCTGTACAGTTCTACCAGAACACTTGAAGCTTTTTAAAACCGTTTTATTCATGTTCAATGTTTAAATGGATACACATTATTAAATGTACAATTATTTTTATAAAAATAGCCTTTGAGAATCTCTTCATATATATCACTCCACACATAATAATTTAATGTTGATTTTCATGAAGCACATTCAAAGATCTGTACTCTCTTTGAAATTAAATGCAATTCCCTGCAAATAAAAATAAGTGTCTTTTACACTGGTGAACAATTTATATAATTGATATATTAATTTATCATTGATTTTAATATGAATACAGTACTTTGCAAAATTTTATTCAATAAAATGAATCATAACACAATCAGGATATGCATTGTTTATAGTAATTATATCTGTACTAAATTAAAGTAAAAAAAAAATACCTTTACGAGATCCTCACTTATATATTCAGTTCTATCATCTTCTTTAATCTGGATCTATAAATAAAATGAATTATAGATACTTTTTAAATATAGGAATATAATTCAATAATTCTTTTTTAAATCTTTTTTAAAGTCACATTTCTAATATGATATGGCTAAATTCACACTTACACTTGATTCAGAAGAGAACTCTTTGACGTAGGAGGACCGTGTATCATTACTTTCTAGTGTATAGAGTTTACTTCGTGTTTTCTCAGTTTTTTTCCTGCATAATTTCCCAAAGAAAGCTTTCCTGATCTAAAATTTAGTTTATAAGTAGATAAACATGTATAAATAAATCTAATGGGAAATATGTCTAAGTATGAATTACATGTATGTATATATTTACATAGATCACTTTTGTTGATATATAAATCAAGGGTAAATGTCACAACTTTCATAACTACTGATTAAAATATAATACCATACAACTTTCATTTCTTCTCTTTTCTTTTCATCTTTTTAAAAATAAGGGATATCTCTTTTATTATAATAGATCTTTAATTATTGTTTTATATTTACCTTTTTGTTCAAAAGACACTTTGAAATGAAAATGAAAAGTCCCTAGAAAGAATACAATATTATGCTTATAGCATTTTATTTGAAATTTAAAGTTGTAAAAAAAAAAAATAAACTGATTTTGAAAATTCGAACTCGATTGAATATGAATACCTGAAAAGAATTTAAGATAGCAAATATGTATTCAAACACAATGACATCATCACTGATGGACAAAAGGCCAAAGACCCACGTCACTCCAAGGACAGGTAACAGGATGGAGATTGACTTTATACCTGATCTAAAATTGTTTAAGGCAATATAAAAATAACTCTAGGTTCTCAAACCCAAGCTTGTAATTCAGAATCAGTTTGTATCATTATAACGCCATTTGTTATAAATTCAAAATCCATCTGTGCTTTAATAGATATGGAAAATAACTTATCATTCAAACGTCATGTATTATTAATTAAAAATTCAATCAGTTTCAATAAATATGGAAATAACTTACAGTGCCCGTTTCTTCGTTGTGCTATTAGATACTATCTTAGATGAGCATAGCGTCACACACAAAGTTATAACAATCACAATATTGATCTGAGTTTCAAAAAAAAGATTTGCTTAATTATATCTGAGGTTTCATCCAGTAACCATTATAATATGCTAGATATTTCATCCAGTAACCATTATAATATGCTAAATACGGATATTTAAACATTGCTGTAAACCATATTTATTTTCATGAAATATACTTTCTTTTGCGATTTCAATTAATTCAACCATACGCAATGTTCTTCAACGATTTTTCTATTTAAAAAAAAAATCCAATGTCCTTGCAAAAGTAGGGAATACTATTCACAAGAAAAGCTGGTTAACAGTATTTAGAGAAATATTAAATCAGATAAAATATGCAGAAATGAAATAAGATTTTTGAAATGCTATTTCTTACCAAAATAATAAGAGCTACAGGTCCTATGAAACCATACAATGCCCCACTTTCGAATGATAACCAACAACTGCAAAATAACAATAAAAGCAAACAAAATACCATGTGATTGCATATAATAAGGACGCGGTCTAAATATATAATTTTGAATTTAAAAAAGTATTTCAATCAAATTACAATTACCTGTTGTTTGTATTGTAGTCCTTGCCGGAAGAATATATTATTCCAAATGTTACAGCAGTGATCAAAACAGGCATTACTTAATAAAAAAAAAAAAGTAAAACATTCAAGTACTTCTTTTCGTTTAAATAAGATTATTCGGTCTTTGATTTCACCGAAAACTTTTTAAAGTTTAAAAAATTCAAATTTTTCAAATAAACTTTTTCTTATAGAGGTAATGGTTTAGCTCACCAAACACAATAGCCCATATAATTTTACTGAAAGTATTCGCGTCACTTTTTAATTTTGTTGCTTTGGAAAACGATATTTTAACCAAAGAAACGCTGACGAAATAATACATCCCAAGAGCCAACATCAGGAAAGATATACTCAGGAACAAACACTGTAAAACGGCTGCAATCACGATACACCCAACCTATAACAAATACATGGTAAATCGTCTTCGTGGTTTCCCTTTTACTTTTATTACAAATTCCATCTAAACTATTTTGAAGGAAGATATATGTATTTAAAAGTGTTAACTTACATTTGTTATTTTGAAAATCGTCTTTGGAAGAATAATAGTGATAAATCGCACACGTTATAACGATCCTTTACCTTAAATTGGGTTTTATCGATTCCTCCTAGAAATGCAGCATAGGATGCGGCAATACTGAGACAAAGGAGAACTGTTATCTTATCAATCATCCGGCTGATGTCTGATGTGATGGACCTAACAAGTTTTAGCAAGAAAAAGACATTAAAAGACATGAAGTGAAATGTATGGAAAAATCGAACAGTAACAAAGGTAATATTAATAATTGTCAAATATAATTCCCCTGTAAGATCTTACTTCCATAAAACAAGATATACAATAGCTGTCAGACAGGAAAAGAAAACAGATATTGAGCAACCAATGACGGATATCCAATTCAAAGCCTCTTCATCCTCATGTAGCTGTTAACAAAAGTACCAAGATATGAATCGTGCAGATCTGTAGTTTTTATTGTATATTAATTATTATTTTGAATCACTTTGCATATTTACCGGACAATGGAAAATAAATTAAGATATGTATGGTGTATTATAGTAAATAAAAATAAAACCTTTACATAAGGTCGAACCAGAACTGCAAAATTCGTCAAATGATCGCAATCACACTGTATGTAAAGATCATTTGTCGATTGTGTTTTGCATCCTTTTGTTGACCATCCACCATCTCCGTTACTGTTACAGAATCATTTAAAAATATTCTTAAAATATGCTTATTTCTTCAAATATTTTTAGTTTTAAATTCATATTTTTCTTGTGTTAATAATTCCATTTAAGTAACCTTTGTTTAAGAATAGTTTTACTTACTTGCTTTCAAAATCCCAAAATGCACATTCACTAATAGAGTTAGATAGATTCTGTGATAGGTAATGAAACAAAAAAAAGTAATGAAATGAATGAAATGAGACAATTAAAATATTTTTTGTTCAATAAGAAATGCTTCTATTTGATATCACTTACTTTCTTAAACATTTTCAGTTGTAAAGGTGGGTTTAATATTTCTTTGCGTAAATCTGCTTTTAAAGTTAATGCCAAAATGTCAGATACTACTTCGTATTTCGAAGTATTGTTCTTTCTGTAATTGAAAGAAAATTCATCTTTCAAGAAATAATGAATGTTTTGATATCAATTCATAGAAGTGTACACAAGATAAATGTCTTTTAAGATTAACTCACACCTTTTATTTCCATTCATAATATTGCCTATGGTTTTGTATTTCACCGCCAAATACGGAATACCTAGTGATATGGTCAAAAATAGTAAATATTATGTTTATTTGTTTAAACATTATTAATCGTACACGTATAATCTTATTATCAATATTCTTGATCTTCAAGAGACAAGATTCATTAAAATTGGTTTTACTTTGACTTGAACTGTGAAGTTGTGCTGGCCATACTAAAGATGAACTTGTATTGTCTTTATTTGGAAAAACAACATCATCATCTGCTGGTATTTTTGCGACGGTAAGAACTGAAAATGTAGGAATTTATAATCATTAAAAAATTAATATATAGACGATAAAGCAGTTTTTAAAAAAAATTAAAGATTTCTATATTAATCCACTTTCTGGTGTGAAGAGAGTAAATAATTGATTATCAAAACAAATACATGCAAAATTTAAGAACCAATACATCATTTATAGTCTCCTAGGAAATAAAAACATTGTAAATGAAAATTCATACTCATATTTTTCGTGGTGTTGAACGTAATGCTTTCGTTCTCCTTAACATTCTCCAAAATATGCATCCCAAATTTATCAACTGTCTTCAGAATTTTACTAACTCTTCCATTTGTCTGTTCATTTCAAATTAACATTGATTATATCGTTACCCGCTTAAAAAAGAATTCTGAGAGAACAAAATTAATTCTGAGAGAACGTATATATCAAGATTTATTGTATAATACCTTGCTTTTGGAAGTGTCTTTCCATACGTTGGTGTGATTTTCTGCCAGAAAGTTATCTATAGTAGTCACGACCACCTAATTATGACACATCTTTCTTTGAATTCTATATCTTATATAAATTATTTGAATGAAAACAATTAAATATTTTTTCATTCAAATGTTCTCTAAAAACGTACCGTCTTTGGTAAGGAGAGGTTGGACGCTTGGGAGACATCTAAAATTTTATCCAGTATATTTATAGAATTGTCTAGATCTGCTGGGCTCTTCTCCGTGTTCAGAGAGAATTCTTGTAATGAATTTAGCGTGTTATCAATTGTATGCTGTACCTCAGTCTTAGATAAATTTACTTGTAGAAGGGAATCAACCTTGTTAGGACGAAAGAGAAAAGTTTTATATTGATCTGCAAAGGGTTTTGATCACGTATATAATATTATAAAAAAAAAAATTAAAAGCAGTCACATTCTTGTAACTTTAAATTATCGTTTTACCGTTTTATAAGCTTGAAAGAAAGTCAATTGGGAATAAAAATAAATTTAGGTCCTCGCATTAAAAATATCCACAAATTAGATGGTGGTATTATGACGCCATAGGTATCATTTTTCGATGAGAAGATCTAAGAATAAATAGATCGAGAAAAAAAAAATTAAATGTAAAATAAATTCACTATACAGTAAAAACCTGAACATCATCAAAATTTCTATGTAATGTATATTCAATCATTTAAAGTGTTAACTTAGATTTTATTATTTTGAAAACCTCCAGTATAGAGAAATAAATTAGTAAAATTTGTAACTAGATACATCGACAAAATGTGGCGATTTGTTTATAAATAGGTTAAATTCTCAAATTATTAAAGGTAATGGATTATTTAAGTTCTCTTAATTCAGTTTTTCAGGAATTGGACGTATTTACGTCATTTACCGACGGATGGCGCTGTAGTATCATCGGTGATTACGTAAACGTTTGAACTTGTCAAGCGCTTGAGTCAGTGTAAACAGGTGGCAGAGGGTAATGGTGGTAATTCTCCTGGACAAATACCCCAAAATCAATTAATTTGTAAAGAATGCCAACTCGCTTACGTGTGCCAGGATGTTGAAGGAGTGGTGGCCATATATTTTTTTTTTCAGATCCAGACATTTGTTTGAGATGGAGAGTGACAATACATCGGTTATTAAGTTTGTTTGTTTGTATGTTGTTTAACGTCCCTCTCGAGAATTTTTCACTCATATGGAGACGCCACCACTTGCCGGTGGAGAGCTGCAAATTTTGTCCTATACTCGGTACTTACGTCCATAGAGAGTGAGGGATCTTTTTCGTGCCAGCACCTACTGCGACACGGGACCTCGGTTTATACACGTCCCACAGTGGGATTCGAACCCGCGACGTAAGGATCAACTCCTTACTTCGCGGCTTTAGAGGAGACGCTCTAACCACTGCGCCACGCGGGCGACTCGGTCATTAAGTAAGACTACTGTAAACGAACTATTATTCCCATCAACATTTATTCGCGATTCGTCAGTTTGAAATCAATCCGCGACGATTAACATTCGCGACTTAGGAAACATTCTCTACAAAAACAAAGCAAAATAAATGGTTCGCGGCGATTAATATTCGCGAGTTAAAGTAGGTCGCAAAACTCGCTAATATTTCTTGTACGCGAATAAAAGTTGGTTTACAGTATTTTAGCTGATGATGGAAGCTGAGTAAACACGACATCGTTTGCCTCCAGCATTTCGGAACCGGTTATAACAAAGAAAAGTGAAAATAAGTTCATTAACTATCAAACATGTCCACTTTGTCAGAAACTGAAAAGTGGACGCAGTTCTTATTTTTTCTTTCATAGACATTTAAACAATTTATATAGATATTGTCTTCAACGCTTGAAATTAAGGCAATATTCTTCATTTTAAAAATTATAAATCTAAATTTTAAGTTTTTTTAAATTCTGAAGTTTTTTTGGTTTGTTTTACAATTTGAGGGAAAATAGATAAAGACACAGCACTGCAAGTTTTAAACCTGATAAATGTAGCAGTATTCTTTTAAACTGAAGACTAAGAGAGTATGTGATGGGTTTATGTCTCCATTTGATCCACTAGATTTTTTAGTACTTCTTAATGCACGACGGTTATTTTCTCACAAGATACTACAATGTATTTCATCAAAAATATATTATAAATACAAAAAAGTCGTGGTCGGAGCCCAATAATGGTTTTAAACAGAGACAACGCTCTCGCATTGGCAAAAAATGATCATTTTTGTTTTCTTCCCACCAGAGTACTTGAAAGAATGTGAAAAAAGCTCTTTCTAAATCTTTCTTAGTGTACGGCTGAAAATTACACCATAATTGAATAAATTCAGTTGAATATTATTAGTTATCTAGGTCCAGTCAAGGGTGTACGGGGATTTATCCCGGGTTAAATTCTATACACCCTTAGGGTGTATGGAATTTAACCCGGGGTAAATCCCCGTACACCCTTAACTGGACCTGGATAACCAATTTATTTCCAATGTACCCAAAGAAATTCTTTGTAAACAAGTCAAATCAACTGTGTTTCAAGCTATCAATAAGATTTACTACGTCTTACAATGCATCGTGACGTCATATGTTTTTTTTTGTTTTTTATCATAGAAAAACTATGCATTGTGTCGTCATGTTTCTTACCCCCGGCTCAAGTCGGGTGTACGGAAATTTACATCCGAATTTTGTAGCCAATCATAGCTCGTGTTACAAACTACATAGGAAATAACATATGTTGCATAACAGGTATATGATATGTAATCATTGGTCGGTTTGGTATAAACCAAACGTGCCTCGCTAGACCATAATTGATACATATGACGTCAAAGCAATAGCATGTAAAATCCTCTATCAAAGTATGAAAATTGAAAATTTCCATTTTTGAGTTTCCAAAACGTCAAATGTATAATATTTTTATTAAAGCAATTTAAACCGATAAATTTAGAAGCTTGTAATTTCTTTAAATACAAAAAAAAAGAATCTGAAAGATGAAAAATTTTTTTTAAACGAAATAGACGCTGATAAGAAACTAAATCTATGTTTATTTTGTTGAGAAGGATTTTCGATAAAATTTATACATACCGACATTTTCAAATTTTCAATGTTACGAACACAATCATCGTTCGTGTTCTGACGATGACCGTGCTTATCACAATATTGATTCGATGCTACAGTATCTGAAAAATATATATAGTCATGTGTTCCATTTCATTCCGTAAAATGTAGAACACTTTAATTACATAACCATTTGCATATCAAAAAATACAGTTTCTTTTTGCATTTTGAAAAAAAGATTTTTTTCAAAAAACTAAAATCTCAAACAATATTCTGTTTATAAAGTTTTTTAACTTTATGGACATATCAATAATTAGTGAAAACAATGTTACAATACTTGTAAATCAATGTTACAATACTTGTCATGCCAAAAAATATTTATATCATTACAATGTAGAAACAGATAAGTGGAATTGATTTATTTTTCGGCATTTGTACGTGTGATGAACAGTCCACAGTCCTAGGCTTTGAAATCCGGAAGTACAAATATACGGAACACTAGTGGGCCATAGAGCTTATGTGTTCCTTTTAAGCAGTATTTGTCATACTTTGAAAATTATTCAGATATATATTAAATAAGTTGGATAAATTAAATATGGCTTCTTAAGTTTTAATCGTAACTTTATTTTGATAAAGGAATATACAAGGACTGTGTTTACCATTCTATCATTTTCTGTTTATAAACAATATAAAGTAATTTCTAAAAGAATATATTTTGAGGCGCGGGGGGGGGGGGTTAATCATTGATTTTTTTCAATGATGAAAAAGAATGTTTTGTTTGTGGCTTCCTATATTGAGATTTTTTGTCACTCATCCCTATATCCTTTACAATTATGAATACTTAATTACCTGTTTCACATAGAGTACCCGTAAATCCGGGAAGACATGAACACTGGAATTGGTTTATACCATCTATACATGAAGCATTATTATGGCAGGGATGGATAGAACAGTCGTCAATATCTAATAAAACAAAGCATATATCGAGGTTAATCAAGATCTGAGGAAATCATTTAAAAATCTCTGAACAGGAATACATGTATGAAGGGTAAAGGTTGAATTAGGTCTATGAGGTCTGTACAAAATCACATTTGCCCCCTTTCCATTTAACTAAACAAATATGTAATAGAGTTTGGCGACTAAATTGATGAACAAATGATATCGCAATCACAACAAATCAATATGGATTGACACTGAATTGTCGACGGATTATTCCGTTATTTCCCGATCATGACAAGGATCGGCAGGGGAAGTTCACTCCTCCATGGCACCTGATCCCACCTCTGATGTTTTAGAGGTCCGTGTTTGCTCTGCTCCAAAATTTGTGTTATTTAATGGACTTTTGAGCTTGAATACTGTTCGTTATCTCCATACATTTCATGGAGGAAATGCATTTGGACAACTGAATACAACAGAATTAATTAGGCAAATACTGCAATATGTATTCATGTGATTATAACTGTGAAGAGTTATTATTGCGTTTTCTGTTGCAAGGGACACTCATTGACAAATCCTGATGCAGTTCTTCATTTACAACTCCCTGACAAAAATGATTGCATATATGTACCGCTTCTGTCCTATATTCGGTACATATGTGATAAAGAATATTAATCTAACCTATAATTTTTTTCCCTCAAGTATGTCTTTTGTCACTCGTTATTTCCAAAAATTGGATTTGATGTGATCACTCAAAGTATTTCTTTATAATCTCCCCCTGAAGTGTCAACCAAAGGAATAATTTTTTACACATTCAGAAGTATATTAGAATTGTTGTGTGAGTATTGATAATGTATTATATAATCATAATTACCCAAATCACATAGAGTGCCTGTAAATCCAGGAAGACATACACACTGGAACTTGTTTATACCATCTATGCATGAACCATTATTATGGCAGGGATGGCCAGAACAGTCGTCAATATCTAATGAACAAAAAGAGAAACAGGGTTGATATATATGTGA
Source organism: Saccostrea echinata (assembly GCF_033153115.1). Classification (NCBI taxonomy): domain Eukaryota; kingdom Metazoa; phylum Mollusca; class Bivalvia; order Ostreida; family Ostreidae; genus Saccostrea; species Saccostrea echinata. The sequence goes on from NW_026889761.1 coordinate 22,834,883, forward strand.
GATAATCATTTACGAAGCTTTGGAAAGAAAAATATGTATAAAAAGAGGAAAATTCTGTTAAAAATGTTCTTTGCTTTTTCCATTTATATATTATAGACTTGTAAAATGAAATTTGCCAGCTTAAATTATGCCCCTTATGACATGACAATCACAAAGAAACACCATGGGGAGCAAGAAAATGAAAACAATTGCTGATATGAACCACTTTAACAAACAAACGAGTTAATTAAGTTTCCAAAATGTTACAGTGATTATAACTGTAAGCTGCAGATGGTATTATTTTTCTTTTCAAATAGACACCTATAAAATACTTAGGTAAAGATGATAAACAGTGATCGATGGCACTTCTTCATTAAAAAAAAGTCTTTTTCCGTCCCTTTAATTCGACATTTAGATACGACGACGTTCCATCAATTACCATTTTTTTATTCCCTACGTTGATTCGATTATCTTTTGAACTCAAAATAGAAGACACCAAAATCTGAAAAATCTGTTTCATATTTTGATATTTACTAAAGAAAGAGTTTGAGGCCAACTGTCAACTAAACTTTCTGATAAACGAGATGACTTTAGCTTGTGAGTGTCCGGTTGACAAGGGATGCTTACTTCTCCAGGGCACCTAATCCCATATCTAATGTTTTGAGGTCCATGTTTACCCTGCTAATACTTTATATTGTTTAATGGACTTTTGAGAGTAATTGCTGTTCTTATTTTCATATTTCTTAAATCCTGTAAACAAGATAACTGAGATTAAATGAGAAAAACAACCCCGGTAAAGAGCAGAAGTTTAGTCAGTAGCCAGAGAAGAGTAAGTATCCTCTGTCGACTAATCACATCAGCCGTAAGTCCTCTTTATTGATCAGAAAAATGGAAGAGCAAACTATAATGAATCTTTCAAATGAAACAATTACGTCAAAATCTGTTTTAAAGAAGGTCTGTCAGAATATGACCCAATGTTTGATAGTATTTGCAAAAATATCATGTCCAAAGAATATACAAAATGCAGACTTTAAAAGAGTTTGTAGAAGGCCTTGTAACATCAATTTATTCGTCAGTGGACTTTCTTAGCTTCGAAAATGACAAATCGTAAGAGGCGAGACATATTTGATATCATGCTTACTACTTCATCACCCTTTTGTTACTTCTGAGAAAAAATTCGAGTCTTAGATATTAGAATTGTTCTTTTAAATTTGTCCCTTCTTACTAGGTTTTTATTTTTCAGAAAAATGTTTATGATGTGATAACCTATGTAACTGTTTCTATGTTATCTTTCCCTGAAGTATACTTTTAACATATTTAGCAGGAGATGAATATGTGGAGTATGGGGTAAACGTAGTCTATTGAATTTAGTCATAATTACCTAAATTGCATAGGGTTCCCGTAAATCCAGGAAGACATACACATCGGAATTGGTTTATACCATCTATACATGAAGCATTATTGTGGCAGTGGATACCAGAACATTCCTCAATATCTAATGATCAAAGGCACACGTTAAGGTTAATCAATGATGAGTTAATAATTTACATAATCTTATATCTCTAAAATGGAAACCTGTAAAATCAATGCTAAAAGTGGAAATAAGTCTTAGAACAATTTCTAATTTTTCTGTCTTTAGAATTTCGCTTAATAGAATTGAGAACTTTAATATCATCTTTATGGAATAATTGTATGAAGCAAGAGAGTATGAAATCATAATTACCTCTTTCACATAGGTTACCCGTAAATCCAGGAAGACATACACACTGGAATTGGTTTATACCATCTATACATGAGCCATTATTGTGACAGGGATTACTAGAACATTCGTCGATATCTAATAAACCAAAGCCGATATTAAGACTAATAATATGTGTAATTATGCCTGTATTTTTTTTTTATCTGTATTGACAAAAAAGTGTTTAAAGATAAGTTAAATTTTAATTAAGCTTAAGAATTCTGTTAAAAATTCCTTTACCCTTTGCCATTTTAATAAGATAAATACTTTTATAATATGAAAATAGCAACTTAAATGATGTTCAAGACACATCACAATTACAAAGAAGCAACATGAAGGGAAAGAAACTAGTCAGTTGAAAAATAGTATGAATTCAGCAAACATTGCAATTTTTTTTTTTCACTGATAATTGGTATAACATATACATGCATGAAAATATATATGAAAGAGCCTTAAATGACAATTTTTTAAGACGTATGTCTTTTAATTTGGAATCAGAGAATTTCCATTGCTTTTAAAACACACTGATACCGAAAGTGCCTCTTAATTACCCAAATCCGAGGACATTGGGAAGAACAAATTCGAATCTAAGCTATTAAAATGTTCTACTACGGCACATGTATGTCACTCGTGATATGTTATATCAAGGATTTTTGAGAAGAATTTTTTAATAACTACTCATGTAGCATGACTCAAAATGGCAAAGAAAATTGAGGGTCAGTGTGTATCTTACCGAGCAACGGTACAATTAACTTGACCTTTTTGCACTTAAATTTTAACTTTTAGTTTAATCACTTTAACCTTTATCATATTTAACAAATGTAATCATAGCAATAAATATTACCTTATTTTATGTAGAATTGTTTGAGTAACATTTAATATTGAAACAATATTGAAAATTAATCCACGTTTAGTATTGTGGGACCTTTCTGCGCCAAAAAATTATCATATTTGGGGTATTAAAAATCTAGATGGGCAATAATATATTCTCTTGTATCAAGCTTATTATGACTTTAGTATTGATCGGTTAAATGTATGGTGTAATTTAAGATAATGAAAGAAAATCTGGGGTCAGTGATGTAAATTGTGAGATCTTGACAAAAATACGCGATTTTCAAGCGAAAATAATTTTAAAAATTATCTTGAATTCTTAAATATAACTTCAATATTTGGCGAAAACTGTTGAGTGAATGTGTAAAATTTGTTTTCAAAGTATCATTTGAAGCCTATATTTAATATCCCGAGCATAAAATAACAAAAAAATTCTCCGAGATAAAATATGTATTGCCAAAGTTCCTACTAGATATGAAAACAAACAAATATGTAGATTTGAACAATTTTCTTCTAAATATCCTTCCAATAAGAATTACGTCCGTAAATCTTGTTTCTTAAAATTGTTTGGGTGGTTTTTTAGTGAAATGTTGCATGTTGCATTGCTGAATACAAATATGTCATAACCATTAAAATGTAGTAGATAATTTTTAAGTTAGAGGTTCTGACAAAACTTTTCTCAAAATCTGACGAGTGGCATACCTTAAATTCAAGAACGACATCCACTGTATATAATCATAGTTACCCCGATCACATTTTTAGAAAAGTCTGCAAATCTATTTGATTTCGAAGACGAATAAGAGTATTTAATTTGTGGTCTCTTATATTTCGACTTTATATCTTTTTACTCATCCTTATATTCTAATTATAAATACCTAATATCGGCCGCGTGGCGCGGTAGTTAGAGCGTTTGCTCTAGAGTCGCTATGCAGGGAGTAAATCCTTAGGACGTAGGTTCGAATCCCACTGCGGGACATGAGATCGGTCCTGAGTGAGACCGTATAAACTGAGGCCTGTGTCGCAGTAGCTGCTGGCACGAAAAAGATCCGTCACTGCTCAATAGCCCTGAGTGTCGAGTATAGGTCTAAATTTGCAGCCTTTAGGTGGTGATGTCTCTGTGAGTGAAAAAAATTCTCGAGAGGAATGTTAAACAGCAAAGAAAGAAAATATGAGTACTTAATTACCTCGTTTACATAGGTTATCCGTGAATCCGGGAGGATGTTTAAAACGTCATTTTATTTTGATAAAGGAACAAACATGGACTGTGTTTACTATTCTTTCATTTCCTGTAAGCAATGTGAAGAAATTTCGAAAAGACGTAATTTTGTGGCCGGGGGATCCTTTTTTTTAATCAGAACATTTTTCAAATCTATTTGATTTCGATGATGAATAATAGTATTTTGATTGTGGAATCCTATATTGAGATTTTTTCAGCACTCATCCCTATATCTTATACAATTATGAATACTAAATTACCTCGTTCACATAGGTTACCCGTAAATCCAGGAAGACAAGCACACTGAAACTGGTTTATACCATCTATACATGAAGCATTATTTTTGCAGAGGTTACCAGAGCAGTCGTCGATATCTAATGATCCAAAGGAGAAGTTTAAGTTGATTAATTCAAGACAAAACCATTTCTACTATTTTTCTCTATTTTTGATGTTATTTGTTAAGTACTGCTACAATTCATAATATTTTGATGACTTGAACACTTTTCAAAGCGAGTTTATCCACTTATATTTTGTAATAAATAAAAAAAATCAGTTCAAAATATACTTTAAAGTTATTGCTTTAAAATGTAAGATGAGATTTTAGTGCATTTCATTGACTTCTTTAAAAAAGCGTTTCCTAAATAAATCTAGACTAAAATACCAGGCTTTGTCTTATTAAAATCGTGAAAAGGTCGTGTAGCGAGAAAAAAAATATCAAAACCGATAAAATTTTATTTCTCTTCAGTTACATTTTGTCATCAATATACAGAAAAAATCTCAAATAGATTTATGTTCAAATGAACAAAATATGAGAATGAAGTTATGCGCACGGATGATAACGTTAAAGTGTCTAAAGCAAAGTCACGTTTCATCTTTGATGAAAAAATCGGAAACCCCCATTTTTATTAGCTTTTTGCACAAATGTACATACTCGATTTCCCATTTATACCTACAAAAACAGGCGAGGGACAAATCTTGCACACACATACTGACACACTGGAACCTATGAATATTGTATTAATAAACAACAGTCTCACTTTATTCAACTAAATAGGCAATATTTTTGGACAGTCTGTGGTGATAGCGTCTTTCACCGTAGTTTTGTTCTATCCAGGATCTTGAAGAAAAAACGTCCTCTTACGAAACGCCTATTTCACTAGTATACTAAAGATATGATTTTTTCATATTTATCACCCCATGCGAATCAATACGCTAAATCAAATTTCATTTCTTTTATTGTATTTGTCAGTTATGGAATAATAGAAAAATGTATAACAAACGATTCATTGATTAGATTTTCGGGCAGAATACACTTTGTCGAACCCTCGAACCAAATAAGACAGTTGGTTTTGTTCTCCGGTCAAATAAAACTCATTTTGCCTGTGAACATAGTTTTAAATGTATAATCCTATTTCAACCAAATCAAGTGATGCTTGTGAATATCGTGATTGTGATCTTAACTGTGTGATAAGTTAAAACCTTTTAGTCAGTTCTTATTGAGAGTACATTTTTGTTCTTCTCTGCTTATCAGAGACGTCGCCCGCGTGGCGCAATAGTTAGAGCGTTTGCTCTGGATTTGAAATAGTAAGGCGTGATCCTTACGTCATGTGTTCGAATCCCATTGTGGGACGTGGACTTTGGATGAAACCTATAAATCGAGGCCTTCTTAGGCAGGAGGTGCTGGAACGAAAAAGATCCCTCACCGCTCAATGTCGTAAGTGCCGAGTATAGGTCTAAATTTGCAGCCCTCCACCGGAAAGTGGTGGCGTCTCAATGTGGATGATGAATGCACGAAGGGACGTTTAACAAACAAAAAACCACTTATCAGAGACAATTATTGAATACCTGTTTGACATAAAGCATCGGTAAATCCAGCAAGACATGAACATGTAAAATTATTTACATTATTTCTACAGGTCGCATTGTTTTGACATGGAAAACTCTGGCATTCATCGATATCTAAAGTGTACAGAAGGCCATGTTAATATGTATTCAATGATAAATATATATATATATATATATATATATATATATATATATATATATATATATATATATATATATATATATATATATATATATATATATATATATATATAAAGAGATAAAACTTAAAAATTATGTGAAGTATGCTTTATGTATATTGGGTCATTTCTTCAAGAAATTATTTTGACTGTTTTGCCTCTGCATATCATTTTTTTAGATAGAGTGCACTGTACCCGTCTGACACAACTTTCCAGTATACCCATTAGTACATGCACAGGTAAATCCATTGACATGGTCTTGACATACTCCTTGGTTCTGACATGGTCTGCTGGCACATTCATTGATATCTTAATGACAAAGAAAATGAAAGAAAATCAAGAAAGATTGAAAAGTTCATATATAGGGCTATTCTACATTGTACTTCATAAAGTACACTTTCTGTAACTTTAATATTGAAATTGTTTCTGTTTACCTGTTTGACACAATCTTCCAGCAAATCCACTTCTACATGAGCAGGTAAAACTATCAGAATTTTCATTGCATGTTCCATAATTCTGGCAGGGTCTTCTAGCGCATTCTCTTTCTATAGCACAAATTAGAAATTTATCTGCTGTAATACAATTTGCGTAGAGTTAACATTTTCAAATGCCGAATTCCTAAAAAGGGAAGATTTTCAAGACTGTACCAAACAATGATCTTGCTGTGTTAAAGTTTATTACAATAACTTAAAATATCAGTATGTTTTCTAAAATGAAAGGGATTTAAATCCATGTTTTAAAATGTCTCTAAGCAAGGTAACGGTGCTAGATATGAGTCGTTTAAAACTTTTTGATTATAATGAACTAGGTGAAAATAACGAAGACTGATCGATCTTTAAAAAAAAAGCCCCACAAACAATACAACTTTGTTAACATGGCATAAAACCGAAACCCGTGCACACGCCAGAGGACGAACGAGCTGCCAAGGAGGAGTGAGCATTTCTGTCGATTTTTCACACCCGCCTTGAGTTCTATGTTTTGATCAGGTAGACGGAAGTTTCCGTAGTCAAAATTTAGTATAAAAACAAATGCCTGACAATTGGTGTGAAATATCTCAAAAGAAAAAAAAAACAATGATAGATTACCATAGTTTACCATATTTGCTTTAAAGTTGATTATAACTACCATAGAATTTACAAAATAATCATGAATCCCTGAAATATCAACTTATCTGTCAGTAGCCTGCATCGTTTTAAAACTTGATTGTTCTCAAGGCATGCTCTTGAGTATAGAATATGTTGAGAGACGTAAACCCCATTTGCAGGTGATAACGGAATATAACATCATAAATATGGAAAGTTGACGATTGGAAGGGTGAAGTCCTATGTTTTTATACAATTTAGTGGTTAGTTGGCTTTTATCGTCTTTTGTAAAAATAAAACATCCGAATATGAAAAAGATGTGGTAGACTCTGCGGTGTCTTTTATTTCAAGTTCACTTGGATATATCGAGTTGACATATGAATGGAAGTAACTATTGTTAATTCATAAAAAGCCGTCGATGCATCTGATGTCGAGTTGAAGACTACAACAAGTGTCTTCCACTACTCATGTAGAACGGTTTTTTTTTTTTTAATAAATTCTGCTACATAGGATTATAAAACAGGTCGGCTAGCAAAGAAGCACAATTAGGGCCCATCAAAATTTCAACAGTTTCTTTGAAGACCTGGTCTCCGAAGACTACATACATGTTGTCAATAAGAAACTCTAGCATGAATATCAACTTCAGAGTGCTTGTGTGTGGAATCAGGGTGATTTTTAACTGTCATTTTGTTGATGACCAATCACAAGATAAGAAATTTTCCATGTTCCTTTCTAATTGAAGAAGCAGTTGTCGATGATGTCAAAAAGCCTAGTTTTTAATTTATTATAAAGAAGGGTTGTATAAAGTGTAAAAAAAAAATCATTTGTTGTTATTGACTTTGGAAAAAATTGATGATTTTAAATTTTCTAGAATTCTTTGGAATTTATGAGAATCCAAATCTGATCTACACCACTTCTAGAATATTCTGTAGCTCATTACGTCTGTAATTCCGAGAATTCATAGTATTGATAGTATTGATAATATTGTTCATTTTTATGCAGCACTGTTAAGGCTACATAAAAGGAACTGGACCTAGTTTATATGGGAATGGTAACTTTGACACAAAAATAGCAATTCCCCACACAACCAGAAATCTAATTTGTGATTCTAAGATATAAATTTAAAACTACATCAAAACTCACCATTGCATTCATTTTTGTCTCTCTCATTTTTTGTCTCGCTCAGTGACCGGAAGGTCGTGTGTTCGAATAACGGCCGTGACTGACCTAAGTCGATAAAAATATAGGTAGCAACTGTTCCATCGTCAAGCGCTAGGAACTTTGAAGGGAAAGTTGCGGGTCTTTCGGATGAGACCTTAAAAACCGAGGCCCCGTGTCACGGTAGGTGTCACGGTAGGTGTTGGCATGATTAAGAACCCTCACTGCTCAATGCCCTGAGTACCGAGTAAAGGTCTTCTACGGTATATGGTGACGTCTCTATATATCGAATAACACAAGGATTTTTAACATCTGATATCTCTTTAAAACCCCTAGTAAGGTATGCTGATTTTTTTTTCAAACGTCTGATGGTAATATGATTCAAAATTAAGAATATCTTGAAAAGTTATCACCTTTATGACCTTTACATGAAAAGTACTGCTGATGTCGTGAAATGTAGACATTTACTTACCAAATATATAAAATACTTGGTAAAGTCGCACGTGTTTAAATTTTAATCCAATTACTTAAAAGTAAAGAGTTAAAGCAAGGAAAAAATTTCACAGTTTGATGCACGTAACTCCAAACTCAAACTCATCAAATGAAAAAGTCCATAGGATTTCTGCAGCTATTTAATTACTCCTTAGAATATTCTTCTTAGCATTACACATTATTTATGCAAATATAAATGAATTATGCCATTACACCAGAACTGTTTTGTTGGTGTGTTTTTTGGTGTGTTTTATTACCTCGAGTAGTAAAGAAAAATGGCGTCATAGAATGACGCCATTTTTCTTTACTACTCGAGGTAATAAAACATAATGTTTCTGGCTATAACATGTTGTGGGTTCTAAGTATGTAAAAGAAAATGAACTTAAACTTTCTTTTTATAAAGGATATGCTTCTTATGCGTTTTCATAACCTCATTCGCATAGAAAGGCCTTAGCTTAGCTTTAACTTATATTCATGCTATAACATGTATTTCTACTACATATTATAGCAAATTTTGAAGATACAAATGAGAAATTTTAGGATATTGTAAATGAAAAGTTGAAGCTGCAGCATAGAAGTTTTGAATGCGTTCGCTGTGAGCGAAAGTGAAGAATGAAAGTCTTATAAATAGAAAACATCTAATACAGTATTGCTTTAATCATATTGATTGATGAAAGTATAAAAAGAATAAAGAGCCAGTTTCTGTTTAATTCTTTCATGCAAATGGATTTTCCTGAAACTTCATATATAAACTTGCCTTAATCATTCCTACTTAAACTTATCTTTGTGGTTTCATGGCAACGAACCTTAAATATATAAACATTTTTAAAAATTATCGTAAAATTTAGATTTTTAAAATTTATATAATTCCTCAATATAAATCAGTAATAAAAATCATCTACTGAAAAAGAGCTGAAGTCTATGGTCTCTATTTTCTGATTGTCCTGGGGCGCGAACCTCAAACCCTATTACCCTTATCTCAGGAAAGAGACTTCAAGATTCTGAACTCAAAACTGTTAGTTCGTGCATGTGCACAATACCAACGGCTATGTGCAGCGCTCTCGCACAAATAAAATCGTGCAGAACAAGTGTGACATTATTGTAAACAATCTTTCACTTTCTGTTTATAACTTACTTGAAAATATTTATTTGAATTATACATAAATTAACGTGTTAATTAGCTTAATTCTGTATCTCTTTATAGAGGAAATAAAATATGAATGAATGAATGAATGGCTGTCCTTTAAACAAGCTTTACGCATTATTTATTTTTTACAAACAAAAGCAAGTAATATCTCTCAAATTGTTTATTACTTAAGGATTATCAGAATGTATTGTTTTGATAAAGTGTACATAAATTGGTATATTTAAAATTTAGCGCCATCAATGGCTATGGAGTTGTTGGCGAAATCATGAATTAGCGCTATACATGTCCGTGCCGTATATTGTATTTATAAATGATTTCTTAGCGGTATTTATGAATTAGCGCATCGTTGTCTGCGCCAAAGCCGCTAAAATAAGGGCCAGCTTTTTTAAGTACACATACAGTAATTAGAAATATATGATCAACAATCTGTGTAGCATAAAAGTATCAACGTTTAAACAATATTTTAAAAAGTTTCTTTTTTAAGTTTTCTCACAGAGATAATATTTCAGTGCTTCAAAAGAATCATGTAGTTTTGCTTTTAGAAACTGTACATATTTTATCTATGGTATTTATGAAAGTGTACATATCAAAGTGTACATTAGTAATTTTGTTAGTCCAGTTCTAAGAATTTACCTAAGAATTGAGTAGTTGACTGAATGTCATTTAGAATATCATCTGATTTTTAAAGTCACTTCACAGTAAATGTGGCAACAAAGAAGACCATTTCGAAACTTATCATCTTATAATTTCTTTATTTATTTGGAATGAACTTTGTCACTATATGTAAGAGTAATTGCCAATAATATTTAGTTTACCTATACACACTACCCCAGCATCTTCTCTGTGATGACAATTGTGTTTTCCCCAACCAATATTTCTACACCGAGATAAACTGGTCTCATATCCATAACAATTCACATCGTCGAGCCAAATAGGTCCAGAACCCTCTCCAAAAAAAGCTGCACTCTTGGCTATACCTTTGTAACTACAGAAAAAAATAATTGATGGAAAATAATGATACAAATTACTATATATTTTATATGATGTTATTTTTTCCGTGTTCAAAACATTAATCATTATATAACGCAGGATAAAGTAATTTCGTAAGATAAAAAGTTCATTTATATCATTAATAATCAAAAGTGATTACATCAATTTTCTCTTCAAAAGTACATGTAGAACAAAGTTAAAATAATTTAGGCTTGTGACAGTTTCGATGTTTTAATACAGTGAATAAGTAAACCCTTACCTCGAATATCCAACCATTCTGCAGATAACTCGAGCTTCAGTCTGTGTCCAATGATCATCACATACTGTTCCCCATTGCCCATTATGATATATCTCCACTCTGCCCTCCAGGCGAGAGTGTCCACCCACAAGCCGTACCGAACCTTCCCGTGCTAATGTTACACAAATACAATACAAAAACTTTGCATTGAAAACATTGATTTATAAAAAAGGAATCTTGTTTTTATAGCATCTAGATCTGTTACTGTACTTAATGTGTCATTTTCTATAGTTAAGATTGCTTGAATTTGTTAAGCGTATACAGGGTAAAGAAATCAAGAAAACGTACAGCAAGAAATATATTTTAAGAGTACTATATTTATAGGGGTAGTACAGATTTAGAATTCAAGAGTAGTACAAGCTTAGCTTTTCGAAATACAATTCATGTTTTCAATCACTTTTGTAGAGTGTAATCGTATTTTTTTCCTTATAAATCAAAACAAATTTCTACTTACCCCAACCATACGTCTGTGGTAAGTATATCATCAGTATCAACAAAAAGAGCATTTTTCCATTTTCCATTTTTGGAGATATCTGTTAGTTTCCTTTAAAAATCAAACATACCGTTGAAAGCGTATTTTTTCATTTCCCTGCATTTTTCAATGAAGAAAGTTATTTAAAAGTACTTATACATCATTAAACAACATATTGCCTTGCTGATTTTTTCAACGAAATTTTTTTTTCATTTGACAAATATATTTACTTATAGCCAAAAAGCTTCTTACTTAAGCTTTAAATCCTCAGAAATTAAAACAAACGAGAATTTCTTTAATGAACCCTCGCTAATTTGCAGTTAGACACAATAGATAGTAACAACACAAATTTCAGTTTTAAGAAAGTAAATGATTTGGATAACATCTCTATCTAATGTGGATTATTAACTAAATTTAATAACTATGATATGCATGCTATATAGTGGAGTAACCAGAATTTTGTGATTTTGCAATTTTGTAGAGTTGTCTTTCCTTTATTAGACTTCAAGGGAACGAGTCTGTCTTGGTTGAATATTGTTTATTATTGATAATTATAAGAAAATTTCAATAATATCATTTAAAAGTTTGTGTTCATTTTCTTAGAGCTGTATTTTACTAGTATGTTCATTTCACCAGACATCGGACACAAATTAACCATGCATCGGACATTGTCCGCTGCATGGATAATTGCTTCCTTTATTGTAATGTTTTGTAATCGTTGAAAAGAATGGGGCTTAATAAGCCGCGAAGAAAAAAATATTTAAACATTGTCAGCACATCCAATTTGGATTACATTATGATTATATTATTAAAAAAATCTCAGCTATGAAACTACGTAAATAAAACATCAGAGTCAACGAAAACGGACAGGAAATGGCTTATTGATAAAACCAAAGATGTCTTCACGCAAGATATAACATACCAATTTTTGATAATCCTGGGATAGTACAATATTTGTTTACCTTGCCAAATCCGCTTAAGGATTTTGTTGTCTCTTATATGACAATTCCTTTTTTACTGATACACTGGTCCTCAGACACAGCTTGTGTATGCACATCTGACCTAGAGTAAAATCTTTCTAGGCTACATGTTAGTTTTTCAGGTATAAAGTAAACTTTGTGTATTTGTTTACTGATTACATGGAAAAATGAAAACTCATGTTAGTTAGAAAAATATTAGTGAGTATTTCATATAGTAATATAAAGAAGGGGCAAAGACAGTAAACAATTTTATCAATTTGATAACTATTTCATATACTTAGGTTATGGTTATTTTAGTTATCTTCATAAACTAAAGAGGACTTCTATCATTAAAACGTATAGCTTCTGTCAGTATTCAAACAGTTTATAATCATGTTTCTGCGAAGTTTGACACCAAATATCATCTATTTTTTTATTCGTATTATTTCACATTATTTTATTTAATATATTTATTTTATGTTTATTTATCTATTTAATCTAAAGACTTTCTTCACTAGCGATTTCCTGTTCTTGAACTTGCATGTTTATTGCCTATAATATCATACCCAAAACATAGGAATATAATGAATATTCATGAACATCGGATATATACCTGAAGGTAGGGTTTAAGTGATGCATGACCATCAGTAATCAATTTTAATCATTAACGATATTAACTTCAATATTTCTTTTTCAAGAAAATGAGGTAAAATGGTTTTATTTTCCATATACATTTTAGGACACTATACACTAAATGGATTTTTGACATTGAGAAAAATCATATTCAGTAAAGGTGAAAACATTAAGCTTATCTATTTCATTTTCAACATAAGGTACCAGCCATTTACTCCCAGGAAAAATTTTAAGTTGGGAAAATACATGCAAATAATTTTTTCATTTAATTTATCTTGACCTAATCAAAATGGTTTAACCTATTACAATTTAAGTAAGTAACACATAGTATATTTCTATTTATCTGATTTTAAAGATAGAGGCGGATTACTATAACTGCATAAAAATATCAGAGAATCCGAATATATAAGCTTCATATTTGAATATTCTACTAGAGAAAGGCATTGATCGCAAACTAACAGTTAAACTTTATGATAAACATCATGACTTCAACTGCAATTTCTCTTATTTATGTAGGGCATAGCAGGCGTTATTTGATATACCATTATCACACGCATATGGGGTGTATGTCTTGCAGTTAATTTGATACGCAAGTGCATGTTCTATTTACCAGCAATTGGAAAGCGTGACAGACTACTAGCAAATAGACTGATGATACAAGGTTATCTAAAGTCTTCTTTATAGTCACCATTTCGCAAATTCTAGGATCGATACAATGACCTTGTTTACAAATGTTGACTGATATCTTTCAAACAAAACATACTGAATAACCGTCACTGTTGCTCAGTCCGTAGAGCGTTCGCTCCGTGATCGTAAGGTCGTGAGTTCAAACCTCGGCCGCGACTAAGTCGATAGTAAAAATACGTAGCAACTCTTTTCCTTCGCATAGCGCTCGGCACTTGGAGTGAAAGTTCCAGGTCTTTCAGAGGTCCGCGTTTGCTCTGCTTATAATTTCTGTTGTGTCATTGGGCTTTTGGGCATGGTCACTGTTATCTTTACATTTCTTTAGTGAGCAGTGTATTCTATGGAGGGTTCTTTAGATTCAATGTTATTTTTTTAATTGGGGGAAAATTAGTGAATGTGCATATATGGCTATAACGTAACGAATTTATTGTTTCTTAACCATTAACCACATTATCTTTTTTCCCCCTGTTTTAAAATTAATATTTTTCTTCCAGCTGAACAATACTGCCATTTTAAACCTTACCTTCTTGTTTCCTGGACCCAAATCATAGCATGGTAAAAATGTGTCCGTTCACAAACAACTGATATAATATTTGTCACAAAACCCTGGTTTCTTTACAGTGTCTTTTGATAAGGGAGTAGCGATCAAAACGACGAAGATAAAAATTACAATCAAGACATAAATTTCAGATACCAACAGGAAACACATACCTTAAATCTTGCCAGTACAAATCTTTATCCCATTTTATTTGTTTATTCAGACATCCTACTTATATACTAGTAATACACAAATTTACAAGAGATTTTATAATTGATATAACAGCTAACGTTTGTCTTTGAGGCAGTTTGTCAACTGTTTGTTCCTGATCATGCCACGAGAATTAAACATAACCATAGATTGTGTTAACCAAGAATAAAGATCATATAAAATTTAAGACTATTTGGCTATCTAATGTTAGGTCAGGACTAGGATTTTTGATCCTCGTATGAATTCCAAACTCATTTCAGTTCAAAAATTATGATCAAGACACGGGATATATCATAGAATATTTTGCCCGAAGAATTCCTTTTTCTTAATGTTAACTTTTGATTTCGGGTACTATTTATTAAACTAAAATTGCTAACAAGGAATTGACGCAGTAAATACCAGGAATATTCTTAATCAAAAAAGGGTGACGTCTTGAATTCCATCATATTTCAAGTTGAAGTCCACACTTTGTATTTCTTACAAATATTCATCAACTATTGCTTCCAAAACTTTAATTAAAAAAAAAAACTCTTCAGTGCCTAGATATCAAACATCTGAAACATAATCCTCCTATTTGTTCAATGACATGTTCTTCATCACACTACAATTAAAGTCCTGCTGGACACGTTATTGCTGGCGATGTAAATATACTTAATAATAAAGATCTTAAATCACTTAATTTAGAAGGGTCAAAATTTAGGGAACCCCGATCTTTCAACTGGAGTTAAAATTTCATAAGTATTATGATTTTTGTGGAAGATTACGCCAGGCGATTGGCCAAACATGAAAAAGAAGACCTTGACACTTTGTCAGAATGGATAAAAAGTTATGGAATGGATGTTGAAATCTTGTATTAAACCGTTGAGGGGCAATATGAAAACCATCTTTCCTTTTGTCATCAATAATTCAGAAGTGAAAAAAGAATTAGATAGGTTATACGATCGATATGTACTTGTCTCAGGTGACAAAATGTCTTTGTTTGTTAGGTTAATTATTTTACGACATGACCCGTGTACACGCCAAACGTCATAACTGCTTGTATAAAATTGGGCGCGGATCCAAATACGTTATGCATATATTGGTGCTTTACTTGTTAGTCAACACTTCTCGTTGACCTTATATATTTTTCGTCTGACCAATAAATGCTTGTCCTTTATCTGAAAATATAACTGATTTTCCACTGTCTTAATAACGTCCGATTTTCGTTCTTGACAATTTCGACACATAGAATCTAATTAAGCCTTTAATTAAGGAGGTTCGATCCTGAGCTTTTGAGCAGATTTTGGTCTGGACCTTTATTGCTAAAATTCTGCATCATTTTTAAGTTCTAACATTAAATCTGGATTCTACAATGCAAATTAAACTATATCCAATGAAAAAACTGCGATTAAATTCCATTCAAATAGGATTAAGCCAGGAACTATATTTTGTGGCGGAAGGTTTTTTAGAAGAAAATGATCAATTTTTCCCTTTTGAAATATACTAGTATACAGTACTGAAAAGTTTAGATTCCTATTTTTCCATGCTGGTTGCAAACAGAGCTGTATTTTGCAGTAAAATGTTTCATGCTGGTTCTGAAATATCTATTAAATTATTTCTTATGAATTTTTTCATTATATTCTGACAAATATAGTAAATATATTCTGAAAGTCCAGGAAAAAATTGAGGCAATTTTAACATAAAATTAACACTTTTTTTTAGCAATATCTAAAAATTTAGGTCATAGACCCCCCACTTTTGTTTTTCTTTTCTGAATATATAAGATAACTTTGATCAATCTGCTGAAATTCAACAAAAGTTTAAGACTTTAAAATAATTTTCTTGCTGGTTAAATTTTAAATACAAGAAAAACCACATTTTGTGTGTGCAGAAAGGTCAAATAATTGATTATGCGAAGCAATTTGAAACTTTTTATTAGTCACAACTTTAATGTGTCTTTTTTAAATAGACGAACAGTTTATTTTGTCCCATGATTTATTTGGATAAAAACTTTGGAGGGAAAACGTCGAAGATGTGATTTTTGATTAAGACACAAATTTCAGTGCAAAAAGGTCATATTAAATGTACTGTAGCGCCAAAAGAAGAATATTGACCCCCATTTTTTGTTTTGATTTTTAATTAAGCTATGTGTGTAGAAACTAAAAATATACTTGACAAAAAAAGGTTAAGACTTTAAATATCAGGATCCAACCTCGTTAACAGTTCTAATATATTTACAATAAAATTGTTTAAAGTACGCCGACAACTTCTATTAAACGTAACAATTCTCCACGTGCTCCTTTGCTAAAAATAGTGCCACGCAACTTTTAATACAAACGGAGAGTAACTCTAAATCTTTGAGCATGATCGATGCTATCAAATTTTTAATTGACTTTTAATTGAAAAAAATATAATGACCAAAATAAAAAAAAAACAAAAAAAACAACGGGATGGGACACTTTGAGAGGGGCTGGTGGGGCCATAAGGAACTTATGGTATCAAATTTCATTGCAAAAGCTAAGTTACTTTGAGATATCGCCCCGAAACGAAAGTGTACACACAGACAGAGTGTATGAATCTGCGGCCTTGACCTTTGACTTTTTGACCTCAAAATCAATAGGGGTCTTCTTGCGCGATAGGGAGTGTGATGTAAAATATCAATGCATTCATTTCATTTCATGCCCGATCATGACAAGGAACACACGGTGGGTGTGACCGGTCGACAGAGGGTGCTTACTCCTCCATGGCACCTAATTGCACCTATGAAGTTTTTAGAGGTTCGTGTTTGCTCTGCTCCAAAATTGTATTGTTCTAATGGACTTTTTTACTGTTACCCACTGCAAAAGTTCGATAGTTTTGTATAAATATGTCTGAAAATATGTAGAACGCGTCCGTTATTAGTCCCCTACCGGTGAAAACCGGAGGGGATTATAGGTTTCCTCTGAGTCTGTCCGTCCGTCTGTCTGTCTGCCTGTTTGTCTAGCTGTCTGTCTGTCTGTCCCTCTGTCTGTCTGTCCATCTGTCCCACTTGGTTTTCCGCACTTGTTTTCTAAACGCTTGCAGATATTGAGCTGATTTTTGGTATGTGGGTGTATCTTGATAAGTTACAGACCAAGTTTGCATTTCGTTCCGCTTCAATGATTTTTGACGGAATTACGACCTTTTCAACTTTTCAGGGTTTTCCGCATTTTTTTTCTAAACGCTTGCAGATATTGAGCTGATTTTTGGTATGTTGCTTTACCTTGATGAGTTATAGATCAAGTTTGCATTTCGTTCCGCTTCATTGATTTCTGACGGAATTATGGCATTTTCAATTTTAAACGGGAACCAGATTACACTTGCCGGTAGGGGACTAGTATTGCTAATGCAATACTCTCAGAATGCTTGTTATAGTACACTAGCCCACCTCTCAAGTGGGTGCCAGGCTAACTCTTTTATGCTAGTCAAATAATGTATGAGGACTAACCCTAAACGCTATAGTTAGAGCAAAATTGACCCTAATTAGTCATATAGTGTGCGAGAAGTAACTTAACTTTTAAAATTAGGTCCCTGACAAACCCTAATCAGTCTTATATTATGCAAAATTTACCTTAATAATCTCCCGAGTGAGTACTAAAATAAACCTAATCATTCGAAAAGAGTGGGAGATCTAACCTTAATCTCTCGGTTGTGTGTAATCTTCACCCAAATCAGTCAATAGTATGAAAACACTTACCCAAATAAGTTGAGTGGTATGCGAGACTATCCCGAATCAGCCGATAAGTCTTATCACACTATCCAAATCTGATCAATTCTAAAAAACGGACAAGGACGCTGGGATTGACGTTGGAATATTGTAACGTCATAAACGTTGTTTTCCCCCGCACCATTAAATGTATCGGACCATCTGACGTCTGCGTTACCAATGGACTTTGAGGTCTTACATACATACTTTTTAAAAATGTTAACAGCATCGTTCTAACCATCACTGACTCTTTCTCTCAGATTACCCTAAAAATCGTGATATTTCAAAAATGTTCTCTAGAAAAAAGCTTAGACGTGTATGCTTTCAATGTAAGTTCCTTTTTCATATGTTATGAGGAATGATATTTCCGCTGTCATAACATCTTTCATAGTATTATTATTTTTTTTGTACGTGCAGCGATAACAATGAGAAAAAGTCATTAAGTAAGATGATTTAGATATTCTTTATTCGACTGTTGACATTTTTAACAATCTGTGTTTCAAGGTCTTTAAAAATATCTAGATATGCATTTGAAAGTAATAAAAATGTTCAGACTCTTTTTTTTTCCTTTTTTTTTTCTTTTTTTTAAATTTTTCTAGATTTTAGAAACGCATACTAGTATGGGATTGAACATATGTTCAGGGCAAGTTTAGAAAAGAAATCGCTTTGGAGTAAAAAGTCTTGAAAATTTTAAAACAGTTTTGGATTGATGATAGATGAAAAATGACTATTCTAGGAAAACTTTTTATTCAGGAAATCTTTACACAGAAGCATTTCCAAGCCTTAGTAACGGTGCACAACTTCTCATAAACTCCTAAGTAAGTAGTGTTTTTTTTTTTTTTCTATTCAGTTTGTAATAAAAATATAAACCACAATGTAACGATAACATATGGCCATAATTTCAATATAATAATCATGATAATGTCAATATTTAAGTCTAATTTTTAAAGAATACTGGTATCGAAAGGGAAATTTGAGGAAAAAGTCCATTACAGGTATTATGTAAATCCAGAGAATTGCTATACAAAATCAAGATTTTACAAGCCTCAAATAGTGTAAACAGTTTTATTTGAATTCACAACGCTTGTATTTCTCTGAATATTATTGTCTAAGTTTACAATACTCTACAGATGCGCCTGCGTGAACGGACCGGCAGGTTTTTTTTCCTGTGCAGAGAAGAGGTCCGTTTGCGCAGGGCCAGCGTATAATCATCAGGTTTGATGGAACGCTGTATTATGTAGATGTAGACATGTAGATGTAGAAAATATTTAAGTTTTAATGCTCATTTTAAAAGAGATTCATTGATTTTCTTTCAATGATAAAAGGTCATTATTCAAATTACCCTGTAAGAAGAATTTTACAGGAATAAGTTCGATAGTTAGTCTGCTTTTTGCGATATGACAACAGATGGCGGAGGATGGACGGTGAGTAGTTTTATTAGCTACCCAAACGGTTACGGGATTTCTGTTTTCCGTGATATGACAACAGAGGACGGAGGGTAGAAGGTGAATAGTTTTGTTATCTAATCAGTCGGAATTCCTTTTTTTCTGTCACATGACAACAGAAGACGGCAGAATGTGAGTACTTTTGTTATCTCCCAAGATGATTACTTGGGAATTTGTTTTCTGTGGCATGACAACAGAGAAAGAGGAGGGTTGATGGTGAGTAGTTTTATTATCTGTCAAGAGGATTAAATAAAGATTCTATTTTTGTGATTTGACAACAGAGGACGGATGGGCGAACTGTGAGTAGTTTTGTTATCTACCCAGATGGTTACCCGGGAGATGTGACAACAGAGGACGGATGGTGGACGGTGAGTAGTTTTGTTATATATCTTCTCACACTGTCTATTGTAATGATTTTCCTCTTAGATAAAAAAAAAACCCTGACGTCCCCATGTCAGTCCCTGAAATATTCCTGTTTCCCCCTGACTTTCTACTATGATCTCCTGTCGTTGTCCCTGACTACATTAACTACTCACTGACGGCCCCTGACTTTGCCCCTGTTACCTTTGTAAACCCCCCCCCCCCGTCCCCTTACATTTTCGCCCAGATGTCTCCTGACTAAGTCCCTGATTTCCCTTTTCACCCCCTGACGTCCCCTGACATCCATTTTGACCCAGAAGAATGGTTAAAATATGTTCTTTTTGCTATTTACTTGTGAGAAATACCAAACTCTTGGCAATTCTCAATTTTTTGTGAAAATATAGATTATCTATTAGTTATTTGTTTGAAATATCTTTAGACAATTCTTACTTAATATGATTGTATTGATTGTTTTAGCTTGGTACATGTAGCCTTTCAGATAAATCTTAAGGAGAATAAATGCCAGTTATTTTGAAAAGCATTAATTACCAATTATTGCGTCTTGTGTATCATGAATGGCATGTAAATATATATATATATATATATATATATTTATTTATTTATTTATTTATTTCTGTATTTTTTTATATTTGCTATATTCAATTATTAATCAATTATATATCTATTTATTTATTTTATCAATTCATTTTATTCAAATTTATCAATAAATTTTATTTAATTCAATTCATCCCTGTACTTCCACATAAACAGTCTTCGGGTAAAACAAACTATGCTTCAAACTGTTTTTCAAGCATATTCACATTACTTTTGATTCTTTTAATTTCATGATGGGTATCAAAATTATCGTCTTATAACACGCAATCTGAATTTGGAATTTGTTTTATTGCTTCTTTTACTTTGGTTCAAAAAATCAAAGTAATGTGAATATGCTTAAAAAATAGTTTGACGCATAGTATGATGTATAATGGCTTTATCAATGGTATTAATTAAAATACAATTATTTTCAGGTTATTCAACAGCGACAAGACAACTCAACTGATTTCTACAGGACTTGGGTCGAGTACAAACAGGGATTTGGTGAACCTGGTAAAATCATTGGATAGGTAAAATTTATATTTTGCATGAGTAAAATCGCACTACGGTTGGCTATTCATGCAGTACAAAGTTCGTATGTTCATTTTCCCAAAAGAATTTACAGGACTTTTTAAAACCTTTTATTTGGAATGCTCATTTATACTTAAAGAATCGCCTGCACTCAAATAAATGAATGAAGACTAACTCAACGTCATATCTCAAAAGTTAGTGATAGCTTTGCCGTCAAGCTGCACATTTTATCCTGCGTAAGATAAAGAAAAAGAGAAAGAGTTATTTTAACTTTTTTACTTTTTTAACTTTGTAAGGTTATACATGTACAGAAATTAATTTCAGTCTATTTTAGGAATGACTCTAATTCTTGGCCAAATTATTCGAGTATAACCTGGTGTGGGTCAGTTTACGCTTTATAATCCGCGAAGCGGATTATAAAACAGCGTAAACAGACCCAAACCAGGTTATACTCGAATAATTTGGCCAAGAATTAGAGTCATTCCTTATAATTTAATTTTAAAATCATTAAATAACTATGGGTGTAAAATGTCGTTGCTTTTTATTAGTTCAAATTTGCTGCTCAATAATACAACCGTAGTAACGGAAGTGATGGGGAGTGAGGGGAGGTAAAAACTGATACATAGGCCTAGCAGCCTTGTTATTTGTTTACATGTGGTAAGATCGAATTATTGTTTGAAGTTAAAGGTACATTTATTAAATCTGGAATTTTCCATGAATCCCGAGGACTGGAAATGAGAGGATTGTATGGATACAGATGATTCAGCTGGTTGTCGGGGGGGGGGGGGGGGAGTCCCCATTACAAACCAGGTTATACAGAAATAATTTGTGTTCCTTTTTGGATATTAACCAATCAGAGGCTAGAATAGTACACTCTCTTTTCAATGAGGCAACATACGCTCAGAGGTGTGATCAGGTGCCCTATGTATTGACCTGGACGACGGAATATTAGATCCTTAAATTTAAAACAAAAACAAAGGCCTACCAAATCGTATGAAATATGTCAGTCAAAATACGACCAATGATAAGTTATATCTGCTAACAAGGTCATTATAACCACCATAGGATTTACGAAATACTGACTTTAAACAAAGTTGTTGAAATCCCTGCTACATCACCTTATCTGTCATAAGCCTCCCTCCGTTTATAAATTGATCGTACTCAGAGCATGCTCTAAATCATGCATCGAATACGTTCGGAGTCATTAACACAACATGTAGTTGATAGCAGAAAATAACTACACAAATAAGGAAAATGAAAAACTGAAGTTATCTCGTTTGTCATACAGTTTTGTTGTTAGTTGGTCCTTATTGTCTATAGTCAGTAAAACATCCGAATATGAAAAAGATTTGGCAAAATCTATGGAGTCTTTTATTTCCAGTTCATAGGATAATTCGAGTCGATATACTATAAAAGTAACTATTGATAATTGATGAAACGTTGTTAATATATTTGAATGCCGAGTTGAAGGCCATAGCAAGTGTTTTCTTCTCATGTAGAATCTTTCGAATGAATTCTGCTTCATCAGAATATCAAAACATGTCGAATAAGAAAGGAGCACAATTAGATGCCCATCGAAATTCCAACAATTTGTTGCAAGAACTGGTCTCCAAGGATCACATAGATGTTGTCAATGAGAAATTTCAGGATCCTTTCTCATCAACTTAAGAATAGTTGTGTGAAGAATCAGAGTGGTTTTTTAACAAAGTAATCTTGTCGTGAACAATCACAAGGTTCGAAAATTTCTAAGTTCCATTTTTATTGAAGAAGCATTTGTCATTGATATCAAAAAGCCTAGTTTTTAATTTATCGTATGGCATGGATGTATGAAGTGTAAAAAAAAAAAATTCATACATTTTGATGTTTCTAGCTCGTGAAAAATATTATGATTTAAAATTTTCTAAAAGTTCTTTGGAGTTTGTGATTTACACGAGAATATGCTGTAGCAGTGGATGTCTGAAGTTTCTCCTTTACAACACTTACTATTTTTGTGAGGAGTAAGGTGCTTTATAGAGCAATTACTGGACCTGACAATGTATCTTTGTTAGGATTTTTATGAAGTTTAGAAATCCATTGTACGTAGGGTAGATCGAATTTACCTTCAGAAACAATAAAAAGAAAAAACAGAATACTCAAAGTAGTTTTGTATTTTGCTTTTTTACTTTTAAAAAGGGGGAATACAATCAGGCACAAACCATCAAATATGATTAACAACTGTAAAATATGAATAAAGTAATTCCTACCTTTCAATACGCTTTAATCCTGTAATTAAGCTATGTACAGTTATTGCTGTTGTAGACTACAAGATGAGTACAATTTTCATGGAACCCAATTTGTTTTATAATATGATTCTTTGGCTCTTAAATTCAATTCTTGAGAAAACTCCAAAATCATCTGATTAACTCCTTGTTGAAGAGAATGAGATACGTGTGATTTTTTTCAAAAAACAAAAATAGTACATAATCTACAAATCCCGAACTTCCAGATTTGTTTTTGTCCAATTTAAAATAAATTACATGTTCTTGTCATCTGCAAGGTTGGGAAAAGGTGAATGAAAAACGATGACCTCAAATTAGAGAGCTAGAAAGCATGTGTGACATACATAATGACTTCAACTTGCTTTTTTATGTAGTAATATTCCAGTATCACCTGTATATGGTGCTTATATCTCCTAAATGATTAGATATGGAAGCGCATGCACTGATTTTTTAAACCGAGGCAGGCTACTGACAAGTAAGATTTTTCAGAGATTTCAACAACCTTGTTAAGAGTCTTTATTTGGAAAATTTATGATTGTTATAATGACCCTGTTTTCAAATATAAACTATCGATGTGTCGTATATTGTTTGGTCGTGAACATGGCTCATATTCCTCGAGACAATATCTTACGTTGGGTACTAACATATTTGATTTGCATTTGAGAAAGTTTAACCTTTGCTGTAAGTTGCCATACAGGGGCATCAGTGTTTCACAAACACATCCTGTTTTTTAATAACATCAAAATTTTTGATAATCTTGGA
The DNA here is from genome assembly GCF_033153115.1 of Saccostrea echinata. Taxonomy (NCBI): domain Eukaryota; kingdom Metazoa; phylum Mollusca; class Bivalvia; order Ostreida; family Ostreidae; genus Saccostrea; species Saccostrea echinata. The sequence continues at coordinate 22,858,987 of NW_026889761.1, forward strand.
ATAATAAATATTTGTTTACCTTGCCAAATAAACTTAAGGACTTTGTTGTCTCTCGGATAACAATGTCTTTTTTTATTGATTCACTGGTCCTCGTACACAGCATGCGTATGCACATTTGACCTAATGTAAAATCTTTCTAGGTTATAAGTCAGTACTTGAGATACAAAATAAACTTTGTGTATTTGTTTATTGATAACATTGAATATAAACAATTTGTGTGAGCAAGAAAAATAATGAAGACTATTGCACACAGTTAGATAAAAATGAGCAAAATCAGCAAAATAATGTAAAAAAGAAAATAATAATGCATCAAACACTCAGTTTCCGAACAGTCATCAATTGGCAGTTTTTAAAAACATGCTTTATTTCTAATTTGACTAGAAATACCTATCCTATGAGAAACACTAAGGCTCCTGAGTGTGTGATGCATAATTTCCTACATACTTGTATTAAACCTAGAGGGAATTTTCTGTGCATAGTCAACAATTTTTGTACTTGAACACTTTTTGTACAAAGAGATGGAGAGAATAACTAATTTTCGCGGAGTGGAGGTAATTTTCGTTCTTTTTAAGATATCCAGAGACCCACTTATTCCTTTCCTCAACGTAGTGTAAAATTTAGATATATAATAGTAAAAAATAGTCTTTTTGGTTGAAAGTGAGTGACAGAATCTAACAAAATCATCTAGAAATTGCTGTGCTGTTGGATCGTGGGCATTTGATTTTTTTTTTTATAACAAAACTCCCGGTAGACCAATAGTAAGTGAATATGTATATAATTTCTCAATTTTATTTTGACTTGATTTTGTGCAAGTTTGTTAAAATATCGATCAGAAGTACGGAGATCATTAAGAAATGCAAGCACGGAGACAAAATGGATTTTGACGTTAAGGCGGTGTATCGAGCATAAAAATTTTAGGCAGCGCTGTGGAGAACTTTTGAACAGATTAACCGACCTGCGAAAACAATAACAATGCAAAAAAACATGTCTAAGAGCTTTGTTATTTTTTTCTCATTGTTATTTTTTTCTTATAAATCATTCAATCAGAGTAAAAACAAAGGCTCGATTATCAAACATTACGGACTAAATAACGTTGACCTGCAATGCAAACATCTGTGCTGCATGATACTAAATCAAACTGTACATAACACTTCAAGTAATTTTACACTAGCAACAACACAAATTTTATTATATTTTTTTAAACGAATCGTTTAAGAAAAGAGAAAGTTTTATTTCTAGAATGTTATATGTGATGACAGAAAAAGAAGATTAAACGCTTCCTGATCGTTTCAATATGAGAAATGATCTACGGTTAGAGCAACTGCTTTAGAGTCGCGGAGTAAAGAGCTGATCCTAGCGTCGCGGGTTCGCATCCACTGTGGGACGTGGAGACCGGTCCTTCGGATGAGACCGTATAAACCGAAGTCCCGTGTCGCAGTACGTGTTGGCACGAAAAAGATCCCTGCTAAATGGCCATAAGTGCCGAGTATAGGTAAAAATTTGCAGCCCTCCACCGGCAAGTGATGGTGTCTCCATATGAGTGAGAAATTCTCGAGAGGGACGTTCACAAACAAACAAACGACTAGCGTGACGTTAAAATGAAGTAGCGATGCTCCTCAGGGTAATAGACATATGCAAGTTTATGATTTCACCAGGACTTATCTAATTATCCTATTAATTAGATTTTTGTCTTTGGATGTCAGTCCTTTCACCACCACCCTTTCCTTTAAAGTTAAAGTTCATCCCGCGTACTCATTCGGAAATTTATAATCAAACCAGCTAAGATTAATTGGGTTTTAAAATGTACTTCATATTGTACCAATCTAAATAATTCTCTCAAATAAATTTATAGAAACTTTAAATGATATTGTTTTATTGACAACAGTATTTTCATATTGGCAGTCTCGGGTACGTCAGCAAATGGTATAAAAAGCGTCGGTCAAAATATGACCTAATGATAGTTTATATTTGTTAACAAGATCATGATAACGACCATAGAATTAACGAAATGCTAACTTTAAAAGGAGTTGTTGAAATCCCTGTAACATCAACTAATCTGTCAGTAGTCTGTCTCGGACTCAGAATTGATCTTACTCAGAGCATGCTCTTGAGTCTCGAATAAGTTGAGAGATATAAAGACCATATGCAAATAAAAGCGGAATATTACTACATAAATAAGGAAAGTTGAGGATGGAAAAGCTGAAGTCAACTAATTTGTCATACTTTTTAGTTGTTAGATGGCCCCTATTGTTTAGTCAGTTAAACATCCAAATATGACACAGATGTGGCAGACCCTGGCGACATATTGATGAAAGTAATTTTTGTTAATTGATAAAACCTCGTCGTTTTATCTGAATGTCGAGTTGAACGCCCAGCAAAGGGTTTTCTTCTTCTCATGTAGAGGTTTTTGAATAAAGTCTGATTCAGGGGTATATAAAAACAGGTCGGCTAATAAACGAGCACGATTAGTGCATATCGAAATTCCAGCAGTTTGTTGGAAGACCTGGTCTCCGACGACTATATAAATGCTGTCAATGAGGAATCCGGCATCCTTTAATTTCAACTTCAGTGTACTTGCATTGTGTGTAGAAATGAGAAAAAACATCTCAAGTTTAAATTTTGCTCTCACTAGTATATCAGTGGGATTACAGAAGAAGATTACAAAGGAATATTAAGCGGAAAAATTATTACAGAAAGATAAAGTACAGTCAGTCAAATGCATGTATATATTCAAGTAGTTTACATTTAAGTTTCTTCAAATTTTGAAATCAGAAATAATGAAGTATTTCACAAATGTTTTTCCTTTGATAACTTGATCATTATTTGTGTCTTTGTTTGTTTGCTTGTTTAACGTTCCTTTCATCCATATGGAGAAACCACCACAGGCCGGTGAATGGCTGCGAATTTAGATCTGTACTTGGCAATTAGAGCCCTTGAGCAGTGGTCGAGGGATCTATTTCGTGTCAGTAACTAGTGTGGCACGGGACCTCGGTTTATACGGTCTAATCCAAAGGACCGGTCTCAGCATCACACACTGGATTCGAACCCGCAACGTAAGGATCAACTCCTTTCTCCCCGATAGATCGAACAAACGCTTTAACCACTGCGCCACGTGGGCCACCTCATTTGTTATGTCATCAGTAAAGCATGAAATATAATAAATATGAATATACTTGGTTCAGGGTGTACACGTTTTGTTTATATAATATATCATCCTCAAAAGGCCTTAATGCAAGGATGAATATCTACATTTTTTTGCTGGACAAATCAGCCAAGCAGTTTAATGTGCAAATGCACAAATGGTACTAAAGCAAGCGATAAAGTGGAAGAGAGGCTATATCTTTTCCTGTTTTAACATTTTACCTTTATAACAAGAGATTGCTTTTTTCTTTGAGCTTAACAATAAAAAGATTTAAGTTTAATTTACTCTGTATTGTGCACCCATGGCATAGCGGTTTGGAAAACATACGTCCGTTCACTAATCTGTAAAATTTACAGATTTATTGTTAAAAGTATACAGATTAAAGTGTAATTTTTATAGAGTTAAGATTAAAGAGTGGAAACCTTTGTATGAATTACTCAATTTAATATTGCCATAGGTAGGGTGTAAAGATATGCACATGACTATATATTTCTTCCTGAAGATTTTGGGTTTTAATGTTAAATTGAGATTAATTTACAAATCATTGATGGTGTAGTTTTGTTAATCTTATAATTCTCATAAAATCAAACAAAACTTAGTTGTATTGTCCATTTTAAATATTAAGAACTTCTTTTGTGTGAGACTGCTTTCCTAGAGCAAATATTACCACCGATATATCATTCATTTATATTTTGTAAATGTATGAAATAAGTGAAGGGGTTCTGAAAATGAAGGATCTGTGCTTATCTATACTCAGGACATTGTTTTACAGAACCCTTTCACAGAAGAGAATACAATGTTGGTATCAAAGACCTACTATATAAAACACCTTATTTACTTTGAATAATTGATGCAATTTCGCTCGTTTCTTAATCCTATTGAATTTTAAATGTTTAAATAAATAACGAATCTTTCTGTGTATGGTCAAATTAACGACTAGATTCTCTGTCAATGATATACTCAGTATCTAGGCAACATTGATTGTAATTTGTTATTTTCCTTTTAAATTCCAGTATCAATATTTGTCAATTTAGGACTTAGCTTAAAAACCAAAGTGCTTAATGATAAATTTAGATATGCTATGAATTACATGCAAATACATTCACTAGTTTTAGTATTTAGACAGATTTATCGAGTTTAGTGCATTTCCTGTTATTCTCCCGACTTTTACTGATTTCGATTCTAAGATATTTCTACAGAGACCTAAAAATCCAAACCAAAACCATATTTAAAAAATCGAAATAAATAAATAACGAAATTACAAAATAAAATAAAAACTGTCAAATCAACATACAAAACAAGATGTGTTTGTGAAACACTGATGCCCCCGTATGGCAGCTTATGGCGAAGGTTAAAGTTTCTCAAATGCAAGTCAAAATCCAGGCCAAAAAAATCAAAAAATGTTGGTACCCAAAGAAAGGTCTTGTCTCAAGGAATATACCTGTGAAATTTGAAAGACCTAGCTGCAATTGTTCAAAAGTTATGGCCAAGGTTAAAGTTTTTCAAGAGTAGGTCAAACTCCTATGTCAAGGTCAAAGGGTCAAAGTGGTTGGTATCCAAAGGAAGGTGATGTCACAAGGATTACATATGTGAAGCATGAAAGCCCTAGCATCAACCATTCAAAAGTTATGGCCAAGGTTAAAGTTTTTCAAAAGTAGGTCAAACTCCTATGTCAAGGTCAAAAGGTCAAAGTGGTTGGTATCCAAAAAAGGTCTTGTCAAAAGGATTACATATTTAAAATATGAAAGCCTTAGCATCAACCATTCAAAAGTTATGGCCAAGGTTATAGTTTTTTCAAAAGTAGGTCAAACTCCTAGGTCAAGGTCAAATTGTCAAAGAGGTTGATATCCAGAGAAATGTCTTGTCACAAGGAATACACACGTGAAGTTTGAAACCCCAAGCACCAACTGTTCAAAAGTTATGGCCAAGGTTAAAGTTTTTCAAAAGTAGGTCAAACTCCAAGGTCAAGGTCAAAAGGTCAAAGTTGTTGGTATCAAAAGGAAGGCCTTGTCACAAAGAATACACATGTGAAGCTTGAAACCCCAAGCACCAACTGTTCAGAAGTTATGGCCAAGGTTAAAGTCTCATCAAATTTTGCAAAAGTGGGTCAAACTCCAAGGTCAAGATCAAAAGGTCAAATATGATGGTACCCAAAGAAAGGTCTTGTCACAAGGAATACACTGTGAAATATGAAAGTCATAGCTCCAACCAATCAAAAGTTATGGGCAAGGTTAAAGTTGACAACAGACAAACAGAAAAATAGACAAACGGACAAACAGACAGACAGGACAAAAACAATATACTCCCGGGATCTTTTGATCCGGGGGCATAAAAATTATTAAAAATAAGAAAAACCTTCAAGACATAACATATATAAACATACTTTTGAATATTCAGCTTCCCTTAAAGGATCGTCCTATTTTAACGAACATTGTTGTACATTAAATAATGAAAGTCACCCTATTCCAATAATGGTATCTTTGATAACTTTTTTTAAATTTTTTTTTATACTTTTCGACGTTTATACGAGACTCTTTGACATAAATTTTATTCAAGCAGACTTTTGTGATGATTAAAATTAACATACATTCCTCTACCAAAACTGCGCGATTAAATTCACTTCTGTGAGAAGTTCAGGTCCTAAAATTTCATTTCTGAATAAGATAAAGAATCTATAAAACTTCGATTTACTATTTCTCTATTCTTATCTGTACACATTAGCTATTGACTGTCAACCTCATTTCTCAAAGTTGTATACGATTCTGTCCGCAGAAATTTTCTCTGTAATGAATGATGTCTGTACCAATATACATATATACCATTAATGGACATTAATGAAACATTATGTATAAATTATAGATTTCTCTTTACCTATATCAAATAGAGTATAATTAAACGATACATCTATTTAACTTAGATACTGAATGGTGACCATTTTTTGGCTTTAGTTTAAAAATCATTAATCGTCAGGTGAAAATAAATATAAAACAAAATATTTAGACTATAATTGTTGGCAAAGTATTCGGAGAAATTTAGAGTAAGACAGGAAAAAAAGGTCAAGAAAATTTGTAAAAAAAAAAAAAAAAAAAAAAAAGAAGATCTAGAGTCATAAAAATCTAAACAGTATCGTATTTCCCCTACCTTTGCCTTAGAAATGGAGAAAACACACAAAGAGGTAGATAAAAATCATGACAAATTACGATAAAATGGTGATTTTACGTTGAAAGATAAAACAGAGAAAAACACTGACATAATAAGTCCATTTTGAATTACTCGTGTTGATGAAGATTTATGTTTTTGTTTTTATCATCATCCAACTCTTTTGTAATGGTTCATCATACTTCCAAAAATACCAGATCATGTAGTCCATGCCAGTCACATTAGGGTTGCCGTATTGTCCATTGAGGTTTGAGTAGCCACACATGTGGTACCACCAGGCCCCGTGGTGCTTCTCGGCACAGTTTTTGGCCTCGTAGATATCGTTATCTCGGTCTTTGGTGGTGAATTTCTTACCATCGTTTAGAATCATACCGTTACCTGTTTCAAAGTTTAAAAAACTAAATTTAAAAAATCATTGGTAGCAAATAAACTTAGAATGGATGTTTTGCATATTTTCTAATGCTATTTAAGCATGATTCAGCTTAGGATTAAGCCCATTTTAGGACCATATATGTAACCGTTTACTACTTGTGCTTTTGATTTTAAGTACCAGTCCGCACAAAAATCAGACAAAAGGTGATTCATGGGGGTTCTCAGAATTCGATGATTTTCCACACATAGATTTCTCTTGCACTATGATCCATGAATTTAAAATGAAAAATGTTTTGGATCATGGTTACTATGGAAACCTGGTCAAAGTAATTTCCTTAGCAACCAGCCAATTTTTCCATGTGAAAGGACAAAAAATCACTTATTTTTAAAGCCTGAAATTATATATAAAAACTTTAACAATTATTCTTATTTACTGGTATAATAAAGACACACACTTTAGGTGTTTAAACAACACAAGACATTGATATTTTATTCAAAGGTAGTACTGTGGTAGCTATTAGAATATATACATGTTTTTGCATTTTTGCTGACTCAGCATTTTCCTCGATTTTGGCAATATTGAAAGTCAATTTAAAATTAATACCAAGCAAATACAGCTGTTGTGTTTATTTCACATGAAAGGGGAGGACTCCCTCTTTAAGACTCTAACTTTGAAAACGCGGGTTTTTTGAAAAATCCTATCCGTTGCCTAGCAACAAAGTTGGATGTTTTGATAAAGAAAAAGTGAAAAATGGTAAAGAGTTGAGTCAAAATCTTATAAATTGTTATCTTTTAGTTGTAGATACAATTTTTCAAGTAATAGAAAATAATTCTCATTCATTTTAAAAATGAATCAATAATTCATAATTATTTATCTCTTGGCAACAGCAAGTTTTACATAGCAACAATGCAAAAAGGGTTATTTTTGGCATTTTTGTATAGAGTTATAATGGAAACAAATAGATAATTATTCTTAAAATTCCAATTTAGCTATTGTCAATTTAATATGGGTCTGATAAAAGTAAATTTTACTTAATTAACCCATGGCAACAATTCTGAATACCTATAGCTTGCAACCAATTTTGTAACCACTTTACCCTTTTACATACAGGCATTTTTTTTTTTTTTTTTTTTTTTTTTTTTTTTTTTTGAAGCTCTAATGAGATTTTCTGAAAAAAGCCTTCTGAATGAAAAATAAACACAAATAGATACAAGTAGTATGTATCAAAATATCTTTGTTGATGTAAAGATTCCATAGAATAAATAACTCTTGGGTTGCCATGGTAACACGTTCCACACTGGCCAGAAAACAAACTTTTTGTTTGCAAAATACTTGGCCCCAGTTTTTGCTTATTATTCAAATTGGCAAAACTAACTGGTTATACAAGTAGCTTTAGCATACCTGTTTCTTCAGATAGTATATTTTTTATGATTACCGTGGATATAGTACCTTAAATTGATGTAGCTTAGCTACCATTCCATATGAAAGATAAGGACTCTCATAAAGCTCTGTTAAATTTTACATGTAAGAATCTCTAAGAACTTTTGTGAAAAGATTTCTCTTACGGTTGAAACTTATGGCAAGATTTTTTTTTCTTTGTGAAAATGTCTATTGGTTTTGAAAATATCTGGAAATCAATTGATTATTTATTGTTGTTTTAGACACTAAAGTAATAATTTACATCCACGTTGATAAAGACCTTCAAATTTACACCTTTACTCAGCACTCAGACCCACTGATCATTAAGGGTTCTTTATCTGCCAATGCCAACCATAACATTTAAGGTCAGATCCAAAGGACCTCTGACTTTCACTTCTAGTGACGGGTGCTTGGCGAAGAGGCAGTCACTACCTATGTTTATGTTTTAGGTTTGTAGCAATGCAGCAAACGAGAATCGAACCCGGGCCTTCCAGCTATGGAAATTATATTAGGACTAAAACGTATTTAAGGGGAACTGGAAGTATCTTTATTGAATGTTAGACCATCCAATATTTTTAAACTCATAATAATGAGCTATGTACCATGACTAAAGTCAAGTTATTTTGAGTCTCATCCAAAAATGAATTTAAGACGTCCTTGACTTCCTGAAACTGTTCTCATCCTATGCTTGTGTATTTGCAAGCAAGACTGTGAGTGTCAAAGTACAATGCATTAATCGATGATTGATCACGGCGTCGGGGAAGTTGCTAAAAGTACTTTTTTTCTTCACTACTCATAAGTATTTGAAGTTACATTACGGTGAAGCTGGGATTTTCTTTCTTGTCTCACTATATCTTGGGTCATTAAGTCAAACTACATGTGAATATAAGGATAATCACAGATTTTTTTGCATGATTCTATATAGTGAAAAGGTCACTCATCCAGTACTTATGCATGCTTGCTGTACCTTGAAATGGAAGAAGACATTTACATATCACTATTTTCTAGTATTTACAAACCAGTCTTTAAAACGATAGGTGAACTAGCGCTGTAGCCATCATGAAACACAGAAGTAGATATCAGAATCATTGGAACTTTAATTTGCTGAATCGATTGATCATCAGTAAGAAGGCACGGTGGTAAACTGGTGTAGTGAATGGGGGGGGGGGGGGGGGTCAATTCAGAATGGTGAATTCTAGAGTGGGCTTCACAATGACACAACTAATTAACTCTGCCTTAAACATTCTGTAGATTACTGTAATTTCAATCTGGGGTGAAAAATAAGACATCAATAGAACCAATGGGCACCTACATGTAGTTTAAAATATTCCAGTGCGGTACTGTTTTGTGCAATCGTATCTTCTTGGGTCTTTCCGGCAAGCTTGAAAAAAAATATTCTAGGATATATTTCTGAACTTGCCAGAATGATCAAGTGAGATAGTAAAAGCTAGGTATTTATTATAATTTTAGAAATGACTGATCTCATCAGTCTTGGCATCATAATATCCAAGAATTGAATGAAAAGGGTGAAGATAAGTAATATAGAAGTAATATCTCATAATATCTAAGTAACTGTTACTTTATATACATTTTTGTACAGGTTATAATAGGTAAGACAATAAGACAGGGAACTTCAGATCATGTGTATTTTCTGCTGATATAACGGAATTTACATGGTACAGTAGTATTACTAGAATGCAGTACCGTGATGCCGAGGATGCGTATACTAATAAAAAAGACTAATTGCTAGCGCTTGCTTGAGAGCGCTAGCAACTGAAAAAGATAGCTCCTTAATAGCGAGGCGATATAAGTTCCTTGCCGCATATCTGTAGCTCGCTGACCTGAAAAAAATTGGGATGATGACTCCAGTCTCTTTTTTTTCAATATTTCCCCCACAGAACTACATAAGTTCCATATGCACTGTTCACTACGGTACTCCCTCACAGTGCATATGTAAAGGAAATTTACTTACGGAAAAATATGTATGATTATTTGTTGGTTTGATAATTATATGAAAAACGATACCAGGTATCGATCTATTTATGTACAGTCAATTTTCCAATATGCGTTTTGATTTCATATTAATTTCTTCTGAATCATTTTTTAGGAGAGAGAAGTGTGTTATTTTGTAGTAAAAGGAACCAAAAGGCCCACATTGCTTACTTGAGCACATTTGCTTGGAAAAAGCAGAAATCATATCAATATCGAAAAGTTTATGGGCGACAAACTTAAATTTACACTACCTCAGGATGCTTCCATTTCAATATTAGTAATCATGCTTTTGTTGTTTCTGAGGGGAAGAATTTTAAATATGTTTTCCCTATATATTCTTAAGTAAAAATTTGACCCCCTGTTGTGGCCCTGAACTACCCTTGGATGTCATTAAATGTACACTATGTAAGGATACTTCTGTATTAATATGACTAATAATGGCATTGCTGTTCTAAAGAAGAAAAAATTTTAAGATATTTCCTATATATTCCTATGTAAAACTTTGGGCCCCTTTTGTGTCTGCGCCCAACCCCAATGGGTCATTATTTGAAGAAACTTGAATATACACCACCTGAGGATACTTCTCTATCAATATGTCTAATAATGGCTTAGTTGTTCTTGAGAAGATTTTTTTAAGATACATGTACATGTATTTCCTATATATTCCTATAGTAAACTTTTACCCCCTGTTGTGGCCCTGCCCTACCCACAGGGGTAATGATTGGAATAAAATTGAATCTACACTACCTGAGAATACTTTTTTCTCGCATTATTTTATCCAAAATAACGACATGCCATTACCATTGAAAAATTTAAACTTTTAATTTAGCATCCAATTAAAAATCTGAATACACCATCAAATAAATCGTACCTGAAAATGGTTTACACAGTAAGTGTAAACTCAGAAAATGAGTTTCAGTCCACTTAAATCATTCTGAATTAAATAAACTGGATTAAAAAAAAAACGATAGCGTAACATTTTAGAAGAATCCTTCCGCGACCTACAAATAGTGCCATTTAGAAAGTGAAAATACGACAGTCTTTTGAATGAAAATAAGTTTGATTAAATAAATAAAACAACAACATTTTAAGAATATGTTATTTTTTTTAGACATTGTTACAAGTATTATATAAGAAGGAATGTTTACGTTACCGTTCGCAGCGTAGTAATACACAGTGTAAGACACAAAAATCTCACACTGCTGTCTCACACTGGACAGATCTATCTAACATTGGTGATTATGCGAGAAAAATAATCATTCATTACATACTCGTGTGGGATAGTGAAATTCCACCTCGGGGCCAAGATTCACTGTCTAGGACTCGGCAAAGCCTCGTCCTAGACCGTGAATCTTCGGTGGAATTTCACTATCCCACACTCGAAGTAATGAATGATTCTATTAATGACTAATCATGGTTTTGCTATTCTCGAGAAGAAGACTTTTAAAGACAGTTACTCTACATTCATACATAAAACTTTGACCCCTTCTTGTGGCCCTGTCCTACCCCCGGTGGTTATGATATGGACAATCTTGAATTTAGAATACGTAATGAAGACTTCACATTTTCATTTTTCCTTGTCCAGTGGTTCTTGAGATCAAGATTTTTAAAAGATGCCACCAAATTTTCACGAATTCTTGATTATCTCCCCTTGAAAGAGGGCGTCGCAATTCCTGTGAACAAACTTAAATCCCATTTATCCAAGGATGCTTTGTTGCAAGTTTGGTTGAAATTGGCCTAGTGTTTCTTGAGAAGACGGCTCAGGTGAGCCAAAAAATAATAAAGACATTTATTATATGACTCTGTATTTTTAATTAAATGTTAAATATATTTCTTTTTTATATAAACATAGTCTGCGATGTTACAACATTTTAGAATTATCTTAAGAATCTCCTAAGTATATCCAAGTAAGCCCATTCCTAAGGGAGCTTCTGGGTCTATCATATAAGATCTAGCTGTCTTAGGACCATCTGAAGTTTTGTCCTCAGATATCTCTTAAGTTATTAAGTGGTTCATGAGAAGATCCTTTCCTATATATTTCCATATTAATCTTTGATCGTACAGTAAGGCCTCATCCTACCCCCAACCCCCTCCCTCGGAGTCGTTTTTAAACAATTTTATTTGAATGTACACTACCCAAGGATGCGTCCATATAAGTTTCGTATATTCTAGCTGGCCTAGTGGTTCTTGAGAAGAATTTTAAGGACCCTCTTTACACTGATGAAAAATGTTTTTTTGGACTTTGAGAAAATTATACAGCATAAAGATGGATATTTGAAATCAACTAATTAGTTTTTAGCTCACCTGAGCCGAAGGCTCAAGTGAGCTTTTCTGATCACATTTTGTCCGTCGTCCGTCTGTCCGTCTAGCCGTATGTCTGTCCGTCTCTCTGTCTGTCTAGCCGTCTGTAAACTTTTCACATTTTTGACTTCTTCTCAAGAACCACTGGGCCAATTTTGACCAAACTTGGTACAAAGCATCCTTGGGTGAAGGGGAATTTAAATTGTTAAAATGAAGGGCCAAGTCCCCTCACAAGGGGAGATAATCAAGAGAAGACAAAAATAGGGTGGGGTCATTAAAAAATCTTCTTCTCAAGAACCACAGGGCCAGTAAAGCTGAAACTTATATGAAAGCATCCTGGGGTAGTGTAGATTCTAAATTGTTCAAATCATGACCCCCGGGGATAGGGCGGGGCCACAATAGGGAATCCAAGTTTCACATTGAAATATATAGAAAAAATCTTAAAAAATCTTCTTCTCAAGAACCACTGGGCCAGAAAAGCTGAAACTAATGTAGAAGTATTCTGGGGTAGTGTAGATTCTAAATTGTTCAAATCATGACCCCCGGGGATAGGGCGGGGCCACAATGTGGAATCAATGTTTTACATAGAAATATATAGGTAAAATCTTTGAAAATCTTCTTCTCAAGAACCACAGGGCCAGAAAAGCTGAAACTAATGTGGAAGCATCCTGGGGTAGTGTAGATTCTAAATTTTTAAAATCATGACCCCCGGGGGTAGGGCGGGGCCACAATGGGGAATCCAAGTTTTACATTGAAATATATAGAAAAAATCTTTAAAAATCTTCTTCTCAAGAACCACAGGGCCAGAAAAGCTGAAACTAATGTGGAAGCATCTTGGGGTAATGTAGATTCTAAATTGTTAAAATCATGACCCCCGGGGGTAGGGCGGGGCCACAACAGGGAATCCAAGTTTTACATTGAAATATATAGAAACAATCTTTTAAAATCTTCTTCTCAAGAACCACTGGGCCAGAAAAGCTGAAACTAATGTAGAAGTATCCTGGGGTAGTGTAGATATAAATTGTTAAAAGCATGACCCCCGGGGGTAGGGCGGGGCCACAATAGGGAATCCAAGTTTTACATTGAAATATATAAAAAAAAATCTTAAAAAATCTTCTTCTCAAAAACCACTGGGCCAGAAAAGCTGAAACTAGTGTAGAAGTATTCTGGGGTAGTGTAGATTCTAAATTGTTAAAATCATGACCCCTGGGATAGGATGGGACCACAATAGGTGTATTACATGGGGGAAAGTCTGGTGAAGAACAGCAGGATCAAAGTTACTCAGGTGAGCGTTGTGGCTCATGGGCCTCTTGTTGATATAGGGAGTGTGCCTTTTTTTTTATCTAGGAAAAATCTGCAAAAACAATGAAGTAACGAAAACGAAATAACTTTTATTTACTCAAATACAGAATACATGTACATACACATTGTAAAGTCTTCAGCTACTCTATATAAGTCTAATATAATGTTTCGAATACTTATTTTAAATTATGACATATAGTGCAGATTACAAATTATTCTATTTTATGTCAAATGGTGGGTCAGTCTAACTAAACAAAAGTACCCTGAAATTAGGGTGCAGTGTAAAGAGGGTCCTTAAATTATGACATAAAATTTTCATTCATTTTTATTATCTCGCCCTTAAAGAGAGTGTGGCTCTTTCTTTTTACCAAACTTGATTATCCTTTATCTAATTATACTTTTTGGGAAGTTTGGGTACAATGGTTCTTAAGAAGTTACAAATTTAATGTGAAAAGTTTACAGACAAACAGACAGGCAGGTACCAAACAAAATGTAATCAGCTGAAAAGCATTCATACACCACTGAAGTTTCTAGACTGTAATGCTGTAGTATTTTTTAGTTAATAATTTTAAAATGATGAATTAATCTCAATTAAAATAAGTTTTCTCCCCCAAACATTAGAAAATTTCAAAATTTGGTTATATTACACAGTTGCTAAGCAACACTAACTTCAAAGTGTATCCATGGTAACCATAAAAACATACAGTTTCTCAAATTATGAATGTTAAAGTTTCCTGAGTGTTTTGCTTATTTCAATGCAAGCAAAAAGTATGAATACTGAAAGCCAAAATTTCAAATAAAATATTTTGGTCACAGATAGTTTCCTTTCTAGCAATTGTGCAACATGTTGCCATGGCAACCCAAGTATTATTTGATTATGGAATCTTGTCATCCATACAAACTTTCTGATACATAATAATATTGTATCTTCAGATATTTATTTTTTATTTAGAATGTTTTTGTTGAAAATCTCATTTCAGTCCTTAAAATTTAGCCCCAAAAATGACTGAATGTAAAAGGATATTGTGGTAACAAAAGTGGTTGATAAATGTTCAGTTTTGTTGCCATGGGTTAATAAAGTACAAAAATACTTTATCAGACCCATATTAAATTGACAGTTTTGCCAAATTGTATTTTAAAGAAAATTATCTATTTGTATCTATTATAACTCTATACAAAAACGCCAAAAATAATCCTTTTTGCATTGTTGCTATGGAAAATTTTCTGTTGCCATGGAGATAAATAAATATATATAATTGATTCATTTTTTAAATAAATGAGAATTATTTTCTATTACTTGAAAAATTGTATCTACAACTAAAAGATAACAATTTATAAGATTTTGACTCAACTCTCTTCTCAACTCTCCAACTTGCTAGGGAACGGATAGGATTTTTCAAAAAACCTGCGTTTTCGAAGTTAGAGTCTTAAAGAGGGAGTCCTCCCCTTTTATGTGAAATAAACACAACAGCTGTATTTGCTTGGTATTAATTTTAAATTGACTTTCAATATTGCCAAAATCGAGGAAAATGCTGAGTCAGCAAAAATGCAAAAACATGTATATATTCTAATAGCTACCACAGTACTACCTTTGAATAAAATATCAATGTCTTGTGTTGTTTAAACACCTAAAGTGTGTGTCTTTATTATACCAGTAAATAAGAATAATTGTTAAAGTTTTTATATATAATTTCAGGCTTTAAAAATAAGTGATTTTTTGTCCTTTCACATGGAAAAATTGGCTGGTTGCTAAGGAAATTACTTTGACCAGGTTTCAATAGTAACCATGATCCAAAACATCTTTTATTTTACATTCATGGATCATAGTGCAAGAGAAATCTATGTGTGGAAAATCATTGAATTCTGAGAACCTCAGTGAATCACTTATATATTACTTTTGTCTGATTTTTACGCGGACTGGTACTTAATGATTGTGACTCAAAATAATTTATATCAACCGATACGATCAATGTTGGTGTTGCCTCTATGATACATGAAAATGTAAGTTTTCAGGGGTTTGGTGGGTTTATTTAACGTCCCCTCGAGAATTTTTCACTCCTATTGAGACTCCAAAACTTTCCGATGGAGGGCTGCAAATTTAGACCTGTACTCGGCACTCACGGCTTTTGAGCAATGAGGGATCTTTCTCGTGCCAGCACCTACTGCGAAACGAGACCTCGGTTTGTTTCTGGATTTTTTCTCATCCGAAAGACCAGTCTCCACGATTCGCAGTGGGATTGAAACCCGTGACGTAAGGATCAATTCCTTATGCCGCAACTCTTAGAGGAAGAGCTCTAAACTATGCGCCCCGCGGCGACGGGAGGATGGTACACGTATTTATCAACGATTAGTCCTTATGAAAAAAATTACCTAAATTATTGTAAAAAAAAAAAAAAGAAAAAAAAGTTTCTAGACAAAATCTGTGTATATTTTGCATTCATTCATTATTACTCATTAGGCTTGTTACTGACTTTCCACAAAAAATATTGCGGGTTGTTCAAGCCGTGGTTGGACTTTTTTTTTTTTAAATGTTTCTATGAACAGTCAGTATTTTGTTCTGTCGAGGACCAATAACAGTTAACAAACCTATCATGATCAACTACAATTAAACGAATTTTCTCGTCTGTGCAATTTTCCTCAACTCAACAGGCCCGTAGGAAGCAATTTCAGTTTTGGGGGGGGGGGGGGGGGCACAACCATACATTTTTCAGTTGACAGTTGAGGGGGCACTACCAAAAATTTCCTGACAAGCAAAAAAAAAAAAAAGAAAAAAAGGTCATCAGACGTTTTTATTGAGGGGGCACCAGCATATACTACCTATGTTGACTATAGTAATCTATATATCGGCAAAATTATCGGGGGGGTGGGGGGGGGCGTGCCCCCCCCCGGTTCCTACGGCGATGCTCAACATCTTGTTGTTACTGAAAAGGAGCTGTACTCTAAGTGTAATCGCAGCATTGTTAAATCGGTAAGAATTTAATGAATTGATCGGTTTCTATAGCGCAGCGCTGGTATAATTCTTTCTTTAAATTTGGAAAACAAAGCATCATTTTGTCAGCAATACTGCCGTCCAGATTTTGTAAATCACCGGCCAAAGATATATTGAAAGCTGACACGTGATGTTCGTTACCCAATCACAGAACGTCATTTTAGTCAGAGACAAAACAAAATATTTTCAGTGAACAAAATCATCACTGACAAGGTGTTTTGCGTTGGCTTATTATTATGCATGTGTTTCGTACACATATATTAGTATACTTACCAGCTGTTCCAGAATTTCCAGACAAAGCGAGTATATAATTACTCGCCTCATCCCCGACATCAAATGTGGCATACTCGGTATACGCTGTGTCGCCACTGAAACTCTGAAGATTAACCCGCAGTTTCTGGTTCTTTCCTTTGGATAAGTGATATATTACGTCATTTCCTGTTCATATAAGCAAAGTATTTATTTTGCTTCAATACGGCAATATAACAGATATATATATATATATATATATATATATATATATATATATATATATATATATATATATATATATATATATATATATATATATATATATATATATATATATATATATATATATCTTTGCCCAATATCCATTGAAAGACTGCAGTTAAAGTTCTTCAGATGGCTTTAAAAATCCCCTGATAGGAATAAAAACAAGTGTTGTTCCTTGTGTTTCTGTTATCATTTTCAAAACGATGGTATATGACCAACTTTTCAAGCTTGTGACGTCTGAGTTAATTACACAAAATATCCCCATGCTTTAACTTTTCCATTATGATCAAGGTTTTCTTTCTTAGCAGAATATATCAAGTATTAAAAAGGTTTAGATAATGAAATGTTATGGAAATAAAGATTTTGTTGCTTAATTGAAAAAAAATAGAGTTTGAGCAACGAACTTATTAAAATATTTCAGTCCGAAATTTCTATATCAATTTTCTTAATTCTATTATTTTTTATAATCTAATGTTTCAAAAAATTCTATATTGAAAACTTTTAACTTTTCATAGCCTCATTTTACTTGTATTACCCTTATTTTACTGGTATCTGGTAAAAAAAAAATTAATTAAGATCAATGATCAAAATTTGGTAAAATATGTCATACTTCAGATCTTATCCGTAACGCCTTCGGATGATCTGAAATATACTTCTTGAGTTTAAACAAACAAAATATTTTCAAAAATGGTATTAAAAAATCTGAGAAAAGTAGAATGTTAGGTGAATATATGTGGGAAAATCAAGTATGTAAAAGATATATTTTTTTTATTTTAAAAAATTGTTCAAATTTCCTAAGCACAATATGATGTCTTTATTTGATGTTGCACATTTGCGTCAAATAATTAAACATTAAATTCTGATTTTGATATTCATTTATTACATGGTTATTTTGTCCGTCTAAAACATTTTTTATATAAAGACGTTGAAGTTTATAACAATCTGTTCTGTCGATTAAAAACCTGGTTAAACGTCATCTTTAATTATTGTTTTTGTTTTATGCAAAATTAAGTAACAAGTTACGTTCATTACTACATCCTAGCGCTATGATCGGCAGAAAACCAACATTTCGTTCAATCATTTCCTTATATTTACCTGCTACAGACCTTTTAAGTGATTAGAACTTTTTATTTATTTTTTTTAATTGAACCAGACATTGGGAATTTGCAGATTGATTCGATTTGTTATGTTTATTTTAATTACATTTCTATCATTCTGTTCAGGTAGGACCTAAGCACAGTTTTGAGAAGTTTGCATTGAATTTGAAACATGGAGTTAAATAGTCATATGATAAATTAAGACGGGCTTGAAATTTGTACTCTAGGTGAAGCCAAATCATCGTATTGCACTGAATAACAACAATAAAATTAATTTACCAGATTAAAGTGCATTTTCAGTTTTTGGAGGAACTACTTGAAATATAAATTTTACCTATCATTTACTTAGACTATAAATTTTACCTATCTTTTATTTAGAATAAAAATTTTACCTATCCAATGATTTTTACCAGGAGTACCAAATCCCTGTTTGTACTCGTTCCATGTCCTGTAGAAATCGGTTGAGTTATCTTGTCGTTGTTGTATGACCTGTAAATAACATGCGTCTTTTTATTTGGTAGCCAACATGTCAATACAATTTAAAACTGGAGTGTTCCAAGAAACGTTTTTGTCGCCTGCTTTATAGCATCGTTAAAATTGCAAAAAATCTTTAACTTGTCAGTGTTTTTTATTTTGTTACTAGCATTATAGTTCATACATTTACCTGCGCGAAAAAAAACACCACAAATAGTAAAACCGTGCTAGAATCAGAAATATGATTCCCCAACACTCAGAGTTAAAATGAATAATGAATTTGAAACTATTCAAAATAAGTATGTATCATTTTTATTATGTGTTTAAGCTAACAATTCCCCATATTTACTGCAACTGTCAGCCTAAAACCACCTAATTTGGTATACCGATCCCGGCCTCAAGACCATAAACTGAGAACAGACTTGTCTGGTTTCTGACTAGATGAAATATTCAAAGTATATTTGCTTATATGTCTAATATATTTAGATGTAAGGGATTTAAAAGATCATGATTTTCTTTCCTCAACATAATTGTACAACTTAAAAATGGTAAACTGAGTTTGAAATCTAGCAGGGACTATATTTTTGGCGGAACGGCGGCGTATAAAAATATCTCCTTTTCTGCTTCTCAAAATTACTATAGAACAATGAATTTACTTAAAATTTTAAAACAATCAAAGACTTGAAGAAAATTTCAAATGTAAGTAAAATCAATAATAATGGACTGGAGCTTTAAAATATATCAAATAAATATAATTTCCCAAACAGACTACAATTTCGTTTACTTTTAAATGCTTCAAATCTAAGTACAGATTTGAGCAAAAAATCCGTAAAAAGTGTTTTTCTCTCTTAGTAAACGGTGAAAAAAAAATGTTTTTGTATCATTTTGTATCTTTATATGAATACTTTACCATATGTGAAAATTAAAAAAAATTAAATATACGAAGCATATAAAAATAACTAATATATCCTAAAAATCTAAGAAAAATAGAGGAAATTCGGATTAGCCAATATCTATTTTAGTTAAACTATTTATGTCAATTTGGTAGTATCATCTGATAGACCTTATATGGTTATATCTTTTTATGCAAAAAAAAAACTAAGCTTTTGAAATAAAAGTAGGCATCGCATGATTGGCAACAGCATTTTTTTATCCTTACAGTCAAGAAAAAAAGACAATGACCTTGACCTGACCTTGTTTTTAAAATAAAACGGTCAAATTTAATCTAATTGATGCCATCACTTAATGATAATGTCTTCGTGAATTAATGAAAATTTCATTAATTTTTAAATACTAGAAATATGAGAAGAATCCCTCCTAAAGTCAAAATTTCAAATGAATATATATTCTGAAACAATTTTGATAATCAAACAAAATTGTCATTATTAGTTCGTATTTAGATAGTAAACAAACATGCAAATTTCGAAACACATGTGCAAAATAAAACTCAAAATAATGAGAATCAAAATTTTGACTTAAGTCTATTTATAGTTTATAAGTATGTTCTTGGGGCCCAATTTATTTTTATATAACTTAATTCTGATTGTAACGCGCCATCATATTGGTTAAAAAAAATTACTTCCTATCGTATAAATTGGGTTGCCTAAGACACAATGACTTGCGTCAAAATGTATCGATCCGCCTGACGTTACATTTAATTTTTTTACAATTTGAAGTCATTTTTAAGGGTAATCATCTTTTTCTTACACTAAATGAATGAAAATTAAATTATAAGGAATGAAATTAATAGCTACCAAATTTATACGGTATAAAGCGGGTTGGAACAGTTTACGCTTTTTACAAACGGGTTCGCGGATTCATTCCTTAAATAATACATGTACTTAAGTTTAATTTTGCACGGTAACTGTATGTCATACAGTTTCAAAATACAATGGTATAAGCTCTTTTACGTTTAATATAAATGTAATTATCGAAACCCCGTCTCTAAAAATTCAACACACATAAGTTAAATTAACCGTTCAGAGTATTTTTCCAAAGTAGGTCAAAGGTCAAGAAAAAAAGATGTGTAAAGCTGGTATTTTTTCTTAATATTTTACGACAAACTTTGCATATGCTTGATAGCATAAACGTACCTCTAAATTATCTAGAATATGCTATATATCGGCACTATGAACATCGGCCCATGAACTATTTTGAAAAGTAGGTCAAAGGTCAAGTTCAGGGTTCACAAGGTCAGTAACCATGGTGATTTACAAAAGTCATAGTGCTAAGCAATATATGTGCAAAATATCAAATCCATACCTCTTACAGTTCTCAAGATATAAGGTGTAAGAACAAAGACCTATCTTTAGATTTCTTTGTTTTTCTTTTATTCGTACCATCTGTGATCTTTCTTAAGATAGAATTAAAAATGTAAAACAAAGTGATATTAAAAACATGCCCTCATCTGTCGCTATAAGACAGAAAACGAAATGCAAGCGTAATCGCCTGGGTAAATAACTACTCACCTCACCATCTACCTTTCGCTCCTTGTTGTCAAATCCCAGAAAATATAAAATCTCGTGTAACCGTTTGGGTACATAACAAAACTACTCACCGTCCATCCTTGGTTCTTTGCGTCATATCACAGAAAAAGGAAATCTCGTGTAACCGTTTGGGTAGATAACAAAACTACTCACTGTCCATCCTCCATGTTCTGTTGTCATATCGCAGAAAGCAGGAATCCCGTAACCATCTGGGTATATAGTGTATACACCGTCCACTCCCCTTTTGCTGGAGTTCTTTTTTAAAATTGCAGCACAGTCTTGGTCAGCTAGTTAAGATAGGGGGAAAGTCTATAATGCCTTTATTATTTTATCCGTGAAGGCATTTTTAAATGTCAACTCAATGTACTACAAAATTAAATTTTTTTTTCATAGTACATAAATGGTGGTCAACACCAACTCTTTGTTAAAAAGTTTAATATTTTCTGAAATTCACAATGGTGTTCTTGTCATTATCTCTAAAATATCTAAAGAAGTGCAGTTTTATAAAAAGATTGGAACATAATAAACAAACATTCAGTGCCTGACTGTTTTAAGAATAGTGTATAGAAAATGGCTGGTTTTGTATTACTTATTGCTCTGTTGTATATAAACTACTCAAAGCTACAAAATATACCTATGCATCTAAACAAAGCTGGCGTCCATTTTCCGTTGTCCTGACAAGTAGTGTAGAGTTCTCCAGATGGTTCGTATCCCTCTAAACATGACGAGTAATTGTATGTGTAACCCACAGAAAATGGACCTGATGGTGAGGTTTGTTCAGTATTTGGGACAACAGGAGGAGAGCCACAGGTTCTACCTGTAAAATAAAATAGCAAAGCAATGCCAAAATATCCCTTATGTTCTATTTTACTTATCTACTTTTCATACGACTGGACTTGTTATTTTATGTTGAAATTTGCTTTCTTTGATATTTATATATAAATTATCAAATACATTACCTTCCAGTACAGGAACACAGTTACCACTGATACACATAGATGTCTTATCACAGGTATGGTTGAAGCAATCGCCCGCCACTTCCTAAAGTAAAATTGTTTTAAATTCTTTAAATATCAACACATGACATAGCTTTTTTGCATTCAATTCAAATATGCTATATCTTACATCTAGGAGAACTTCACGGTCCACATGGATGGTGCTTGGTGTAGTTACGAGAAGACTGGGGTAAGCGGTGGCAGATCTAGTGTTTAACCTGCAGGTTCTGTAATCTCGGTTCCAGTCAGCTGATTGACACAAAGCAAACTTATGGCAGAGTTCCATGCACATCCAAACATCAACACTGAATAAAACTTTAAAAGCATGTCCCACTCCAAGTGAAGTATTTTCATCATTGTTACTTGTAAAAAATTTAGGAATACATTGAGAAAAACAGGGTTGCCTCAATCCTAGAACAAGTAAAATGACATATAAAATGTTCGTCATTGAATTTGCGACTGGTGCCATTTCTGTGAAATGTATCTCTGAAAAAGTTTATCTTGACCACTGTCGGCACAATCCTCTATTGACCTGCACAAACACCATCATTGTTCGTTAGAATTTACTTTAACGGTTCATCATGAAGCCACATAAACGACTTAATATCAGACTTGTTTACAGTCCATATTTGATTATCATATAGCCATTATTTTCAGGTATTATTATGATGAACATTATTTTGAATTTTGACCACTGTCCACACAATCGTCTATTGACCTGCACAAACACCATCATTGTTCGTTAGAATTTACTTTAACGGTTCATCATGAAGCTACATAAATGACTTAATATCAGACTTGTTTACAGCCCATATTTGATTATCATATAGGCATTATTTTCAGGTATTATTATGATGATGAACTTTATTTGAACTCTGAAATTAGTTAATGTGTATAATCCTCCTGCATCTTCCTGCTTCTGGAGATATAATAAACCGTCAGGTATACAAAATTTTTATGAGCTGTTTGTGAGTATTAGGTAAATAGCAGCTCACGCTAATCTAAAAGAGTGTAAATTACAAAGTTACTATGTACTGAATTTAAGATTTGTATTTTTATTATCATGTAATTTACGAATAAGGTGCCCGTAGATACACACATTAGCAAAGTTTGATTTCAATATAAGGGTATGTAGTCCCTCTACGGAAGTTTGTAAATATGAAAGCATATTAAAGGTTTGATGGTTGACCATATTACTGTCGACCATATTAAAAAGTGGACTGTTTTCCTTCTTATAATATACCCAAGTGTGTATCACTCAATTCTACTGTAGATTTCGTACAATTACGTGACGGTGTGATCCGACTTTCTGGATCACCGCACTGTGGTTTTCTGAATCCATATCACCCCTCAGTACACAGAAACATGACGTTATTTTTCACGTGCATCAAAGAGTTCCTTGACAAAATGCTTTGTTTAACGGAAAAATCTTATATAATTAATCTCAAATTTTTTTAAAAACTGTATTTTGCTAGTTGTAAAGGGGGTATATAATAAATTTATCATTATAACAGTAACTTGATCCGAAGAGCCGTATCACGTCTCGTTGACAGGCGCGGATCATCAGATCAAACTCGACGCTTGGCGTCTCGTTTGATCTGATGATCCGCGCTGTCAACTCGACGTGATACGACTCTTCGGATCAAGTTACTGTTATAATAATGTATATTTATCTACTGTCTACAGTTGACAATTAAGCAATTCTATTCTTTTTTACCTAGCTTCCTGGATTATTGACGCCACAATAGGAAACATTTTAATCAAATCGATCAGCGTAGAGATGCAACGTCAGACCGGGTTAGTCCTCACATACTGTTCGACAGATTAACGTTAGTTAACCCATGAGATTAGGGTTAGTCTAGTCGCAGACTGTTCATGAAATAGTAGATACTGCACACTGGAATATGAAAAAGACATTGTTTTCATACAAAATGCATTTTTTTAATCTGCAAAACATCATTTTATTCAATGTAACTGGATGCACAACTTTAAAGTAAGATATACATATTTAAAAAATGAATAACGTAAACATTTACATGGTACAAATCATATCAAAATTTCGACAAGCATCACAATTAAAAAAAAGTATCAAAAATTAGATTTCAAACAAATCTCAAATATAAAATTAAATCGTCAAAATGAACTTGGATCCATCTAAAACATTTTAAAAAGGGCAGTTGCTTTACATATCATATAAGTATGCTCAACATATCGTAAGCTTTGTCCACTTATCACCAGATTAAAAAAGAAAACGATCTGCATTGGCTATATAAATTCAGGTTACTTAATTACATAAACCATACATTGTATGATTGAAGCATTTAAAGAACTGCTCATTTAATAATTTGATCTACCTATCGACATATCGGAAATTTACAACTTTTCATTTTACTATTTATTCGAAAAATAAAATTTATCTTTAAATTAACGAGAAATCTCCTATTTTAAAGAGATATGTTTTTCAAATCGGAGATATCCCTCAATTTAGAGAAATATTTCTCTAAAAAAAAAAGAGATATTTCTTTCTTAGACAGATATCTCACTGGCTTAGAGAGATAAATCTTTTACTTAGAGAGCATATTCTTAGCGAAACTCTCAGTTATTTGCATATTTTGTTCAATGAAATATAAAAGTATTCATGGCAACTGTTTTCGGATTTCCTATGTTTAATCGAAACTCTTGGTCTTCAGTATTTACGTCTTTTAGACTCGTTTGATTCATTTCACAGTGATCCTGGCTTTGTCCATTGACTTTTTATGGATGACTTTTTTTATGGTGTTCACTTTTACTGTAGAGATCTAACTTTGATGAAATCCCAGTCTTTTTATGCAAAATTAATAGAATGTGGTACGCTTCATGCTTTGGACTTTAAGCGAAATATTTTAGAAGGCATCACACCGTATAGTAAGAAAGTTGAATGCAAATGAAAAATGAGACAGAGAATGAAAATTACTAATTTATGTTGATCTATATTCTACATTTTTACTTAATTATTTAGAAAATATTTAACAAACTATCGATAATGGTTAGGATTATTCATCTGATTTGAATTCGCTTCTGAGTTTTATGAATTCATTCTTCATAATCGATTATTGGTATTTATCGACGATCTCTTTAAAATATCATAATAATGAATGATTAAAATTGGACAAAATATACATGTAAAAATAAAGAATTTCTAAATCCACATAGTTTTCTTGATGTAAAAATTGAATAAATTTCCACACACGCTATCCTGTATTTGACGCGCACTAAGCGTAAACCAGAAAAAATCCCACAAAATAATGTCAAAGAAATTGTGACGTCGTTTTAATCTCGCAGTGACGTTATATTTTCTGTACACTGACGTCGCAGCCAGAGGGTTAAACATGTTGGCACTTTCTTCAAATTCTAAGCCTTAGAAGCAAATATACCACACTAAATTATACTATTTATGTGTGCACGACCACTGGAAGTAAAATTCAGCCATTTATTAAATTTTCCCTTCATAAAAAACAAGTATGAATAAAGAACGTTTATTTCAATAAAAAATATTTAATCATCTCTGTAAGTTCGAAAGTTGTTTCAGTTTTCCCCACACTCTTATAGGAAATAAAAACTGTGCTCTACACAATGAAAAAAGGTGAAGACAATGAACAGTCATCAATCTCATGAATCCAATTAACAAAAAAAAAATCGTGAACAGGGCAAAAAAAACGGACCCCTGGAAACACCAGAGGTGGGATCAGGCGATATCTATTTTTGGGTACAGAAAAAAAGTTTATTTCTAACTTACATTAAAAAGCGAATTGTATGATCAAACAATTTATAAAATTAGTTTGTATTAAAATGAATATAGTAAAGTTTAAGCAGAGCATTCATAACATGGCAAATAGTGATACAGATATTTCTCTCTTTCTCTGAAACTATGGTATTGAATAGTTCCGTCGACTTTTTATACATGTGTATGTTTCACTAACACTATCCAACATATTCCAATAAAAGGAAAATTTTCATCATTCTAATCACTTATTGCAAGGAGTTTATTCATAAATATAAATCAAACTCAGCAAAGTTATAGACATAATTTTCAATACCTGAAATTGGGAAAAAAGACAACAATGGTTCCTTAGGCTTAAGCAGTCAATTTTCTAAAATTAAAAACCGGTCGCGGTAGCCTAGTTGTAGGGCGCTCACTTCCTAATTGGAAGGTCGTCGATTCAAGTGTAGATAATGAACATCTCTTAATACCGCCCCATCCCCACCCCAGAACACCTAACTACTTAAATATAAGGAGTCTCTATTTCTCGAAAATATGTTATTTCTTTGTCAATTCCATCTATATGTCATTATGCGCAATCGGTTTTTACTCTTTTTATGGTTTAAAATTTGGCCATATACGGTATAATAAGAATACACAAGGTAAGAAACAAAATTATTTGAACGGGGCATTTCCCACTTCGAGGCTGATTTTCAAGCTAATTAATCATAGTGAATCATATTTTTGCAAGCACTCTGTCAGGTAGATATTCTCCTACTAGTCTCTTTAATCTAAACCACATCCTTAATGTTTTATATCCTGTAATCAAACGATTTATTAAACGGACACATAACATTTTTAAAGAAGGTTTTGATGTATGCCGATCTGTTTTGCTTTATCTGATTAGTCAATAATTTTTAAAACTGTATTCCGTCGATCAATCAGATGAAGCGAAACAAAGTGACAACATCAAAACCTCTTGTATCGCTGCCAATGGAGAAAATGTTGTGTCTGTTTAACAAATAGTCTGATTACGTCATATACATGTTTTATATATATGTTAATAATTCAAGGGGGTCCCGTGGGTTTTTTTTTTCTTGTCCTGTTTACGATCTATTCTTTACTCGATTTATAAGGTAAATCACTATTTGTTTTCCTCAACCTATTCATTCTCGTTTTTGCTAATGAAAGGAATATTTTTAAATCTCAAACATCTTAAGATTTGAAAACCTTTTCTGTCTTTGACTCCAACGTCAGACAATGGTGTCGTGTTTAAAATTGTTGTGTATGATTAGCACTTGTCATGCAAACCTTTGGGAGATAGAATCTAAATTTCTAATTGTTCTAGACATATCGTCTTTAAGTAAGATCTGCTTTTAGCAAATATAATGTTGCCGATCGTGAGATACTTCTGCATTTCACATTACTTTGGCATAATTTACTCTCCAAGAACATTATTTCAGAAAAGTGTTTCTACTTACAATTACATTAACATGGAAACAATGAAATACACTTAAACGATTTATGTGCATCAACTGCAAAATGACAGAATCAAACACATCTAGAAAACCTTGTTTCTTTAAAGATTCATATCTTTAATTTTGTCCAGTTCTGAAATTTCTTATCCAATGTCAGTAAGAGCACAATTCATTCAGCATTAATTTGAAAAAGACATTAATGGTAATCTAACAAACAAGCTCTATGATAAACGTGTTGACTTTAACTTTTCAATCGTCAACTTCCCTTACTTATGCAGCAATATACCTTCATCACCTGCATACGGGGTTTATATCTCTCAGTTAATTCGATACGCAAGAGCATGCTCTACGTATGTACAATTTCTAAAACGAGGTAAATTATTGACAAACAAGTTGATGAAACAAGAATATCAGCAGTCTCGTTTAAAGTAATCATCTCGTAAGTTCTATGGTCGATACAATGACTTTATCAGCAAATACAATTTATCATTGAGTCAAATGCTGACTGACGTTTGTCATACTAATTGTTAGGCCATTATTTACACACTGAATTGTCGACGGATTTTTCCGTTATTTCCCGATCATGATAAGGAGCACACGGCGGGTGTGACCCCTCACTCCTCCATGGCACCTGATCCCACCTCTGATGTTTTGGAGGTCCATGTTTGCTCTACTCCTATTTTGTATTGTTTAATTGACATCTGAGCTTGAATACTGTTCGTTATATCCATATATTTCATTTTATAACTGTTCATAAGCTAGACTCTAGAAACTGTATCATCTTTTCGGATATTGGTATACATCTTTTGAAGAAACTGTTTTTTCAAATGTGAGCTATCTTTTATCATTGAATATATCAAGATAAATTATTACACACTTAGTCACTAAGTTTAACTGATAATAAAAGTGGTACTTACCTTGGATTAAAGAAATATATGTTGTAGATTTTTATTTCATTTCGAAGTTTATTATTTTTATTCAAGTAGTTCACAGGGAATTTGTAAGACATAATTTTTTAAATTCTCATTAAAAGTTCATGTTTTCCTTTAATGTGAAAAACATTTGTTCTCCACATTTTACGAGGTGATTTCAAGGTATGTAACGCCATCTACTTATCCGCAGTTATACAATCATGGAATTTAGCTATGGGTCACCATAAAGTTGTATTTCATGTTAACAAGTGGGCCACTTAATAACTCTAGGATTATCATAGAATCATCTCCTGAAGTCTAAATGCATCGTGAGACGTCCCGCCTATTTAGAGCATGTGTGAAATTTTTATGGTGCAGTCATGAGCTTCATGATCTCAAGTCATAATTTAGCCACATCATTCTGTAAGGCACTACAAAACAGATTCTTTTAGTATAATGTATAAACTCATGATCCTGATTTTCATTCGATGGGTCTACAGGGGATATATACCACTGGTATAAGCTTAATGTATACTTATAGATGAATATTTTGACAGGACAAAAATCCGATGATTTAATTCCAAGGATATGCCTTATGTATAAAACAGGTGAAGATAATGACTTTGAAAAAGTAAATCTAAAATCTAAATGCATTGTTAAACACAACAATTAAAAATCTTTAATGGTACTGTACAACAACATTTTGGTTTGTGTTAATCAAACACGGATACTTAAAAACTCCAAAGAACTCTTAGACATTCTGAAATCAAAAAAAAATGCAAAATTCAAAAACAACAAAACGTATGACTTTTCAACACTTAAAACAACAATGAGGAGACAGTTTGATATCACAGACCTCCTTTTTTACTTTTATGCAGCTGAATTTATTCAAAAGCTTTTACATGAAGAGAAATCTATTGTTGTTGCCTTCAAATTAGACAATGTAATAAATCGACGACATTTTATCAATTAATAATATTCATGTATCATTTGTATTCATATGCTCAGTAGATATATCCTGATGAACTCGAAATAAAAGACTCCACATATTTATGTTAGAAAATACAGTGATGGCAAAATATCAACAAATAATATGATAAACGTGATAATTTCAAATTTTCTATGGTAAACCTTCCTTATTTTTTAGCAATATACAATTATCACCTGCATAGGGTGTTTTCATCTAGAATTTGATTCAGTAAGGAAAAGCATGTTTCGTTAGCGAACAACTTCTCAACAGTGCCAGCTTACTGATAAATAAATTGATGGTTCCAAAAGTATCCTGTCGTTAAGTTGCATGTTGTTGGTCGTATTAAATATGGATTTTTTTAGTTTTGTGAGTTTTATTGGTGCTTAAATCACAAGGACGTATATATATTTCCTGAAGCGCTCCTACGAGCAAGTTTGTGTGATTTACACACCAATAACACGAGTTCACAAACTGAAAAATTCTTATATTTACAAACAAAAATATACTGACGATTGGCATTTATGCTACCCTATTTCGTTATATTTTTGTCACCATCTCGTTAACTTCTTTTCGCACGAGTTTCTCTGTGTATATTTCTACGCGTGACCATATACAAAAAATGGCATTCAAAACAATTTTATGGTTTGTTTAGTGGGAAAAAAACACAAAAAAAATGTAAATATTACAAATTGAAAACCATTACATCTATTTTCACACAGAATTCTCTAAGGATTACTCTGTTTACCCGTATAAGAAAAAGGGCTCACGGCATCTGTGCCTGATCCCACCTCTGATGTTTTCGAAGATCCCTGTTTGTTATGCTCTCAATTTGTGTTGTTTAATTGGACTTTTTAGCCTTGTTGTTGTTCGTCATTTCACATTTCGTTACATATATTGATGCATGATTGCTGTATGATGTGATTGATTCTTTGTGCGCAGCGGTAACACTACACAATTGAAAATCACTTTATGTTATCGTAATTCTAAAAAAACAAATAGCCCCTGGGCAATGGGATGCCCTTTAACTTTAAAAGCAACCCAGTCTGATTTCGTTAATCAAAGCCAACTAGCTACTTTATTTGTGTCATTTCCATTGATATTGGCATGTGTCCAAAATAAGTGCACTGAAATGGAACATAATTATATAGATTCATTTAATGCATTGTATAATTGAATGATTCCTTCCATGAACAGTGGAGTGTTTTACTAAAATGAAAATACATTCAATGAGCGACATGACTTGTGTCTTTCGTTCTGTTATTCATTTCTTTCTTTTATAAAAAAAAATAAATAAATAAAATAAGACGCATATTTCTCAAAAGGCTTTGATTGGTTTGCTTGAAATTTTTAGGAATAATGTTTTTCTGACTGATTTATTATTTCATTTGTGTAATCTTTCACTTCCAGCGTCTAGACAGAGTTAATTTTCTGATGTTTGGGTACCTCTTTGTCAGCACTACTCCTCAATAACTGCAAGAGATGAGAAGTGTTCATTTGTAGAATACATGGTGGACACATTGTAGTTTTGAAACTTCCTAATATTTCATGTATACAGAGTTTTCACAAATTTTTACCTATAAGTAAACTTAGTGGTCATTAAATTGGAATAGGGGAGCAAGAAGAACGCTAGAAGAAAAATATTTAGTTTCCATGGCATCAAAAGATTTAAATTCCAATTTTAATAGAAACAGATCCCGATAAACTGTTTCGCATATTATCATTAGATATCATGTCTAATTAGGCGTTGGTCGAGATATGGAAGCATCTTTAAAGAATGGCCACTACTAAGGACTAATTATGAACATTTACCGTGGCTTTCACATTTTCACCTGTACATTAATTTAGGCAACTAATAATGTAAAAGCTGCCTAGAATTATAGGCTTACTCAATGAGGCTGAAAGACCCCTGGATGTCATCGTAACAAAACTTTTAAGAATATTTTGATTTCAAATTAATACCAGGGTATATTCCAGTTTTTTAATGATGAACATTTAAAATGCACACGCTCGGTCGCTTCTTCGTACGTTAAAATAGAATGGAAGATTAATTCCTTATGGTCATGGAAACAAGACCATTCATGGAATCTCCATTTTAAGTCATTGAAAAAAAATATTAATTTTGTTTGAATGACCACGACAAAATCAAACAATTATAGTCTGTAAATTAAGATTTTACTTTTCTTTACAAAAGATTTTCATGAGAGTGTAAATTAAAAATTAACCTTCAAATTTTAAAAAATGTTTACAATAGATACCTAAAATTAGATATTGATAGTTCATAGACAAGGCACTCAACCTAAACAAGCCACAATGGTTTGTCGTTGTCTATTCTTGTGTTTCATTTACATATTTTAAAAAAAATTAATCATTTCTATAGATTTAAATATGCTACTTCTTAAAAAAAAATATTATACATGTAAATGCTAATATATATGTAGATATTTATTTCTCAAGATTTTTATTTCTTAAACGTATATAAAACACAAGACCATTTGATATTTCTAATTAAGAATACATACAATTCAGGGATAAAATACTACAATAAACGAATTCATTTACCGATTTGTCCAATGATTAACATCAGAAATATGTAATCATCTTGAAGATTTAAACAATACTTTTGCTCGTTCATTTCATTATGCATCTACAGTAATACAAATTATTTTGCTTTTCAACTCAAAATACATGAGTAAAAAAAAATCTACGATACATCGAATTTATTTGGCATTATCTATTATCTTTTCGAATGGACAAGATGTTAGTAAATTGATTTAATTAATCAATTTACAAAATGAAAATCCAAAGAAATTCACATCATATTTTGATCAAGAAACATCAGCATTCCACGCCAAAAAATTACACCATGTGCCGTTGGAACCTGAAGGATCGGCTTGTGCGGGTTTATAAAGAAATCATTGACGTGCATAGTATGTAGCAATGTCAGCGAACACTGTATAGTGTTTTACAGGACTTGTGGTAGATATTTCTATAACAATACTCTTACTTATATTTCAAAGGATTTATTCAATTATTATTAAAGGAGCTTCTTATAATTGGATAATTGTATTGAAGTTTTAGAATTCAGACAAATGATATCCCTTGAATCGTTGTGATTTTTTTCAAAGTATAATCACCTACAAGTCGTTCTAAGCTAAGGTAAGTAGTACCGGATGATGAAACAAAAAAAGTATAGTAACTAGATCTCTTTCAAGACAAGAAAAATTCCTTCTTTATTTTTTTTTTTATTTGTCAACTGTTACAACATTTAGTGGGAGCTACTAACGAGTTATTATATTTCATTATCCCAAACATTATTTTTCGAATTCCATGTTACTTTTCATATGCAAAACCTTTAAACTATTTGATTTCAGAGTTTGAAATGTATCAAAAACTTTTCAGAAACAGTAACTAAAATTCTCTTATATATTTAATTAATTTTATTAGTAAAACTTACGATTTCAATAGCTTAGGAGTAAAGAAATATAAGTTACCAAGGTTTTTATTATCAAAAAAAATCCATAACTTAATTTAAATATTTTTATCTTTTATTTGACATTGCAGAAAAAGTATCTTGTTTCACATGCAAATTTCTTTGCACTTTATTTTTTGAGTTTCAAAGAATAAATGTAATATCTATAATATAATTATATACTTAAATATTTAGCACTGGATTGCTAATAATGTATATATTTCAGGAAAATATATCAAAACTAATATATATATATATATATATATATATATATATATATATATATATATATATATATATATATATATATATATATATATATATATATATATATATAATCCTAGATGACTTTTTATCAAATGCAAACACCTTGGATAGGTTATCCTCCATTATTAATCAAAGCTAGCTGTTATCTCACTTATCTGAACATCAAGGTGTTCTACGCTCTGCATGTAGTATTTGTTTTATCCTAGATACCTTTCGTAATTTAGCTGTGTTTAATTATTATCTTACTGAAAGAACCAGGAGGTAAGAAATCATCTGACATAGTAATTCAGATTTCCTATTAACTACTTAGTTCCTGAAAGGAAGAGCACCTTATATTGTATAGTAGGGCATGACTGTTAATTCATTTTTAATCAAGCAGGGATATTTTGGGCAAAGTTGAAAAGAATTTTGCTGACGTATTTAATGACTGAAAGGTACCACATTATAAAAGTGAACTAATCTCAAAAGATGTTATTATGTTCTGGTATGATGTTTTATTGGCTTTAGCTCAGTTCTGCACTACTTCTCTTTCTGAAATTTTGATTACTATCCATAGTCATCAGTTAATATATAACAACACTCAGTGACTTTTATTTGGATAAGGAACCGTTTATTCGACTTTCTTTTTAAAATTGAGTCACATCGCCCACAACTTAGACATGACCTTTAAATGTGTGTTTTTGATTACAATCAGTGTATTTGAAGGAGATAAGTTGTATTCCAATGTGTTCTCATGAAAACTAAAGGAGAGCTGTAAGGATTTGTTTCTCAATCTAACAAGAACTTAAAACATTTTATGATAACTTTCTCTTTAAAACTGTGTAGCGCATTTCTAGATTTATAAACAAATCATTTTCTAACGAATATTTGAAACTTCATACACTATAAGTACATTGAAATTAGGAACAATCAATTATCCATATAAAAAGTTGATAATTTTTTTATCTCGTTAATATTTCGGAAAGGAAACGTTTGATATTATTTATTTGTAAACCAAAGGATTGTGTTCGTAAGCATTTTCAGAGATTTTATAATTAATAAAGAACTTGTCTTTTTAGGAGATTGGTTTCAGTATGGTCCTTTACCTGGCGTTAATGTGTGTTGTTTTTCCCTCCATATCTGTCTCCCAAAAAAGTAAGATTTCTCATTAGATTTGTAAACAATTTGATTGGAGTCATATCATTTCATAGATATATCATAAATGGTTATGTTTATGTTTTCCCAGAATGTCTCTCTTGAAACCAGCTTATTAAATCAGGGAATTTACCATTTCATTGATATAAAGCACTTCTCTATCTTCTTGATCTATATTAATTCAATAAATTGCCTTATCAATAGGTCATATTGAAGTTAAATGTTATGTCGGTTGTAAACGCTAATTTAATACATGTAATATTATATCATTTGATCACATCAATTAGGCAATGCACAGAACGAAATAGTAAGATTGGTGGACGGTAAAAACCCATATGAAGGGCGGGTTGAAATCTCCCATTCTGGTATCTGGGGGACCATCTGTGACGATAAATGGACGGACAGAGAAGCCGGGGTCATATGTCACATGATAGGGGCAATGAGGTACAATGGCCATGTCACTTTGTCTTAATTGTGCTGTTAAGATATCAGCCAAACATTCAGTCCAAACATAATCCCTGTGGATTTTTTTTTTTGTAATTCATGCTCTGCTCCAAATTTGTATCGTTGCATTGGACTTTCGAGATTGAATACTGTTCGTTATCTTCATATTTCATACAGAAGTTTGATGATGCTTTTTTTGCTAAATGTATAAAAACAAATCATAAAAATATTATTTTGTAGTTCCCATTGACCTTGACCTCCATAGATTTAGTTACTGATTCCAAGGATTGTTGCGTTATTTGTTTTATCTATATTAATATTTTCACAATTCCTCCTTAGAATTTATTGAAAATAATTAATTTCAGAGAAAATGCCTCAGTTAGGAAATTTTCAAAGTTTGGAAATGGTGTCGGAAGCATATGGCTTGATGAAGTCTCTTGCATCGGGAATGAAACGTCCATCGTAGATTGTTCTCATACAATGTGGGGAATCAATGACTGCACTCATGCGGAGGACGTCGGCGTCATTTGTGTCCCTCACAGTGGTAACTTACAATAAGGAGGCAGCATATGCAATAATTCCTTATACAGATATTACCCCAGAACAAAATTTACCATTAATTATTATCCTAATTTTCAACAATTCTATAAAAAACGTAATTTTCTTGGATCTTTTATTGAATTATGTTCGAACTATTTATTTAGACACAACCATCAATCCTTCTCCCGTGACGACACTTCCAAAATTTTATGTCGCTCCGCAGGAAAATATAGTTCCTTGGGGACACTCTTTCCAGCTGATTTGTTTTACACCATCAGATAATATTCCGACATCATATGGTCAAATAGTATGGTGCAAAAATGATGTTATATTCTTCAACCAATCCACGGGTAATTTTATCCAATTTTTAACTCAAATATTTTATGTTCTCTTCTAGAAAAAATGTTTGCATATTAGAATAATATCGTTTTTTTAAGAATCACACAACTCCACCAGCCAATGGACTTACAGTGTTGACCACGCCTTATCAATACATACAGCTACTTATACATGTGGATTTGAACAATGTCAAAAGTCATTGGCAACCGTAGAAGTCACAGGTAAGCCTCTCATGTATTATTTTAAATGTCAATTTGCATTCACTTTAATAATGCACTTCAGAGTAATGCTCTTTTATTGAAAATAATTAGAGATTCCAGAGAATGAATGCAAACTGGTCCAGGTCCAGAGACCAGATTGTGAAATGGACAAAATAAACGAAGTTGGAGCAGAGGTGACTATCTGGCTACGTGTATAAGATACTTTTATACTTGTGCATGTTGTATTTTCAGGAGGAAATAATACATTTTAATATTTAATAAAAAAAAAAAAAAACCTTGGTTTATGAGTTTAATTATCGTAACAGATTAATCTCCTCGCTGAAGGAATGACAAAACCCAGTGACATTCATCACGTGATCAAGACGGCGTTACCAAAAATAGCCGCCGTTGTTAAGGACGGTATAACAAATGCTCAGAGCTTGGACAGAACAGTGGACATTATACACAAAATGGCTACCAAAGCAGAAGCCTCAAACGTGACATTGCATCCCAAGGTGCTTCCTTTTTATTGCATGGTTAAATATATCAAATATCAAAAATCAACAGTACTATATTAAAGCTTGTATCAAGGTACCAGTAGTATACTATCGTTTTCCTGTAAGTATCATCTTATTTCTGTGTTTTGTTTATTATTGTATTCACAAATGTACTAACATAAAGTTTTTTCGTCCTTTTAGACGTTTGTGACATTAGTGGATCACTTATTGTCTACCAATCGGACCACTGCCTGGCAGAACAAATCCACACCGGTAAGATGATTGATTGATCATTGTGTGTGTGTTGTTTTACATTCCATTTGAGAATTTTTTCACTCATATAGAGAAGTAACCGATGGAGGGCTTCAAATTTAGACCTATTTTCAGCACTCAGGTCCATTGATCAATAAGGGTTTTTTTTATCATATCAACGCTTACCGTATTACGGGACCTCGGTTTTTAATGTCTCATCCAGAAGAACCGTGACTTTCACTTCTAGTGCTGGGTGCTTGACGAAGGAGCAGTCACTACCTATGTTTACATCTTAGGTTTGACACGGCGCGGTAAACGAGAATCGAGGCCGGGCTCCCGATCATGAAGCGAACGCTTTACCACCGTGACCGATCCGGAAAGATGAAGCAGTCTTCGCGTTCAAATTGATGTGTAGGGATATTAAAGCTGAGAAGTCTTTAATGCATGTAAATTCATCCTGTTCATTTTTACATACCCTAAGAAAGAAGCATGTATTAACTATTTTAAATAGGAATGTAAAGAAACACTTCACAAAAATGATGGCTATAAAATTTGTTTTCATTGTTTTCAATTCATTTAAATAATTCATATAATTTGAATCAGCACTTCGTATTTGTTTTCCTAATTGTTCCTCACTGTACTAAGTTTTTACCAATTATCAGAAGTATTTTAATTTCAGGAGCTGGATATACTAAAACTGATTTTACTGTAAATTCTTTCAACAATATTTATCATCAATAAATCTTCTGTAAACGTTTTTCCTCGTAAATTTTAATGTTATACAATAAAATATGAACATTAAACTGAGAAAAATTTCCCCTGAGAATTAGATTTGATAGATGTTATGTTTTTATCGGAATAGCTTCTTTAAAAATTATGAAGTGAGTCGGAAAGCCAGTGCAGGAGTAATGAAGCGGGAAGGAAATTATGCAAGTTATTACCATCTGAAACTAATGCACATTTAACAAATTTAGAGGCGATCAGGTTCACGAAAAACAATTCTACTGAAACTGAGAGAGTTTAAACTAATTCACCTAATTCTCAGACTTTCTTCATTATACTGCAATGTACATAATGTTGACTTTCGGGGATCATTGTGTTTGTTTCTTCTCTATTTTTTCTCTCAGATATTTTTTTCTAATCTTTCATTTTTGTCTCAGCTAAATCTTTAAAATGCTTTTGACTAAGATTTTATCAAAATCGATTTGAAGAAGCAGACATTTTATTTAATGTAGATCCACCCATCCCTTTTTCTCATTATGATCTCATTATTGTTGTCTTTGTGGATAATTCCACTTAATGTGTTCTAGGTGTAACTTCTCATGCCCAACTAACGTATCTTTGACATTCTATGAATCATTCAATTTGATGAACTCTATTTCCTTTTTCTTAACGTCTCATTCATTAGTCTTTTTGTTAGTATTCATTTATTAAAATCATTTATAATATGGTCGATCAAATTGGCGTTGCTCCCTTTTAAAATCAAAGTTTCTGTCTCTTCTTGCTACAAACGTTTTTAAGCAGCAAATTGCTTTTGGAAAAAATATTCAAATGCATATTTTTTCCACAAAGAGTTGGTAAACAAAAAAAAAGAAAAGAAAAGAGAAAATAGTCACTGTCTTTTCTTTTTAGGTTGAATCCAGTGTTAATAAGATATTACAAGCTGTGTCGACCTTTGGTAATGTAGTAGCGAAGACGGTCACGCTAAATGAAAACGTAACGTTCACTACGGATAATTTTGGTAAGACCTTTGTAGAACACGCACACATCAGAGCCAGAGGGTTTAATACATATTGTGTTAAAAATCATTTACATAACGGAAGACGAGTAAACAAATTGTTAAAAGCTAGATGTGAGTTCGGGACGAAACTTAATATAATGGAATTTAACAACAATAAAACTGAGTCAATTATTTTAATAGCATATTAGTATTTGGCAAAATTAATTCAGATCTATTATATTGAAGTGTACCATGTTATTGCTATTATGTTATTATTATAGTGATCATTTGGAGTAGCGTATTATTATTACATCACTGAATATTTGTAATTTTTAGTTATGACGGTAGCCAGGGAGACTAGGGACAAAAGCATTCAATTCCCGGAAGAGGAGGAGTCTGATGGGACATATTTAGTGCTCCCCCCACAACTACAAATCAACCAATCAGGTAAAAGCAGTATCCTAATCGACTTTGCAGTTGTATTTTTAAAATTTTCCATCCAATTCCATATAAACATATCTGTAACTAACTGTTCACATGATGAGTTCTATTTCATTGTAGATTTCAGCTACGTAGCTACTAAATTCAAGTCAATTTCAGAAATTCTCTCTGGAGGTGCAACTTCAATGTAGGTTTATATATCATTAAATGGTTCATTTTGCAAGCATGTATATTTGTTTAAGGAGTTGACAATGATTCCATAACTATAACTACAGACACAATATTGTTTGTGTACAAGTACCATTAACATAATGTAATCTTTTATAGTATTTGACATAAAAAAAAAAAGTTTCAAACGGCTTAATAAAAAAGACAGCTTTTCTTTTAAGAATATAAATTAATATAATTTGTAAAAGTTTTCACTCAAATATTGAAAGAATCCCATTCCTGAGTCCTTTTATTTCTTTTCTACAGCAATACTATGGTGGACGATTCGGTAGTTTCTGATGTCCTGGCCTTGTCTCTAAATGGGGAGAAACAACACTTCAATCTAAAACCGGGACTACATCTGAGTTTCACCCATCCTAAACACGCAAGAAAGAGTTTCTTCCATCTTAAACACGTAAGAAATCAGTTTGGAAGGTTACACAATCATAGTCTCTTTACTCCGAAATTTTTTTAAGTAGAGATATCTGAGTATGTTCATTTTTCCTTTAACCAGTCATTAGACAATATAAAGGCTTGTTTTCTACATTTTTTGCATTTATGACAATACATTCCATCATACAATATAAAGGCCTTAGGTAATAGTTAACATTTTGTGGAATGTGCTGTTGAGGCTAAAAGATGACCAAACTTCTTCATATAATTAGATCAATTGGTATCGTTTAAAGTATTTATGAGACAGATCTCTGTTGTTTATTTTCACCTTTTCGTATATGTATTTCGTTGTCAGGATATGACTAAAGCTGGTACTGAATGCGTGTACTGGAATGCAAATAAAACGTAGGTTGATTATGATTTCTTTAGAGCGATGAAATGTGGCAATGGCACAAAACATACGTTTTATGTTAATGAAATAAAGAAGAAATACTCAGATAAAAATATTCAATTTTTATTGGTACAATAAACTTGTTGTAGGGGTACATTTTCAAGTTTCATTTTTAATTATACAGGAAAGGAAGTCATTGGTCAACAGAAGGTTGTGTAGCAACCAGACCAGGGGAGAACGTAACAGACTGCTTGTGTGACCATCTGACTAATTTTGCGGTACTTGCAAGGCCATACCAAAAGGTTTGTCTGTTAAGACCTGCTGGGAACAACACAATTTTACCATGTGATTACATTTGAATACATCCGCCAACTAATAATTTGATTCTCTTTCAAACTTTTTTTTTTATCTCATAATTGATTAATAAATAGATTTGATGTATCCTGACGTTATCTGATTGCACTTCTGACTGACATTTTAATTGTCTTTGTTAATTTACTTTGTTTTACATAGACGGCATAAATCAGGAATCTGTGATAAATTTATGTATAAAGAATACAAAACCTCAATTAAACGTCGGTGCCATCTGGCTTTCTGTATATATACCTAACGAAAGCTAGACACAATCAACAATAATAAATTGTAACAACGAAAAAATACGTTTTCACAAATAACTTCTTATTTCCGCCTGGAAGGAAGTCTGATATTTACAAACAATGAAATAAATCTCTGTTTTTCGATAATGATCAAGATGTCGACGTCTAGTTATTGTATACTGCAGTACTTTAAGCCATGTTTTTTTGTATGCATTGTTTAGGAAACAGACGAACCAGAGGCCCTGAAGTGGATTTCTCTGATTGGATGCTGTATTTCTGTCTTTTTCTGTGTCATCACTGTTGTTATTTTTCTAGTGCTTTGGAGGTTTGTGTGACTTTCTGTTAATTACATAGAAATTCTCCTGTAATCCACTCC
This sequence comes from Saccostrea echinata, assembly GCF_033153115.1. Lineage (NCBI taxonomy): Eukaryota > Metazoa > Mollusca > Bivalvia > Ostreida > Ostreidae > Saccostrea > Saccostrea echinata. The sequence goes on from NW_026889761.1 coordinate 22,899,596, forward strand.
GACAGATTAGTCAAGCATTCAGAGCATATGTTCGTGTAATTACAACATATCACCCTTGCCATCTGGGAAAAGTTTGAGCACCAAATTCACTCAGACGAAGACGTATACTTTTTTTCATTTTAACATATAAATCATGACAATGTTGTATTTTTTACATGCAGATTCATCAGATCTGACATGAATTTACTGGTCATTCATCTGTGTTTGAGTATCGCCCTGGCCTACACGCTGTTTGTTGCCGGCGTGGAAAGGACAGAAAATAAGGTAACTCAGAACACTTATTATCCGTGATCTTAATCATTGATTACGTATATAATTTAGCCGTTTGAAGCAATGTACCTGTACAAGAAAGCTTTTAGGTTCCTTGGTTCTTCATTTTGAATATTCCTAGGCAAAGTATTACAATCGCCCTGGATTTTTGTGAAATTTCTTTGCTACACAAGTGGCTTTAAAATACCCTGTTAAATACTGTTCGCTGTTCTTAATCTTTTATAATTTCAGGATAGTTAAAGACAATAACACTTCTTGTTCACTTCTGTTTTATCACAAACAAATGTAACCGATGTTACTCATTGTTTTGTTAGTGATACTTACATAATACTCTTACTGCATTTCTAAATGTTCACTCAACATCATATACCTAGTTGCAGAATGCATGTGTCACTTAGTTGATAAACAAAATGTATATTTATAAACGATAGTTTTGTTCAGCCTGTTGACATGTATAAGCAAGAACGAAAAAAAGTTGCCTCTCAGGCTTTCTATTTGAATGACTTGTCTGTCTCACATTGTTCTTGCTTCTCTCCTCACGAAAATATTAACAGCACGGAAGGAGAAACCCCAGTGGTACTGTAAAACAACGTATTCGAGAAGTGGTGTTAATCAAATATGGATACTTAAAAACTCTAAACTTTAAGTAAGAAAATCTGAATTCAATTTTTTTTTCTCCAAAATCAATAGCATCAAAACATACAACTTTTCAATACTTAATGCGGCCATTCCCAACGACAACTTAAAAACCAAGCTATTTGACATCATACATAACTGCTTCTAAATAACATTGGAACTCGGAAATTTTCCTATTATGTTATTTGTCATCTACAAACTTACTTTGTAAATAGCAGATCTATTTTTGCATTCATATTAAGCAGAATTTATTTCAAAACTTCTACATGAAAAGAAGAAGTCATATGCTGTTTCGTTCAATTCAACATTTAGATATATTGACAACGCTTTATCATTTAACAATATTCATATTCATTCCTACATTAATTCGATATATCCCTTTGAACTCGAAATAAAAAATATCACAGAGTCTGATACACCTGTTTCATATTTGAATATTTTACTAGAAAAGACGTTAATGGTAACCCAGCAACAAAACATTATGATAAACGTGATGACTTCATCTTTTCTATCATCAAATTCCCTTATTGTTGTGCAATATACTATTGTCACCTGCATACTGAGTTTATGTCTCCCAGTTGATTCGATATGAGCTTGCTCTACCTACGAACTATTTCTAAAATGAGGCAAGCTATTGATAAATAAGATTATGAAAATTAAATATCAATAGTCTCATTTAAAGTCAAAATTTCGTAAATTCTATGATCGATACAATGACCTTGTCTGCAAATACAATCTATCATTAAGTCGAATGTTGACTGAGTTTCATCATACAAATTGTTAGGCCATTATTTTTACATTGTCTACGGATTTTTCCGTTTGCCCGATGATGAGAAGGAGCACACGGCGGGTGTGACAGATCGGCAGCGGATGCTTAATTATTTATGGCACCTCATCCCACCTCTGATGTTTTCCGAGGTCTGTGTTTCCTTCTCTCCAAAGTCGTATTGTTTCAATTGACTGTTGAGCTTTATTACTGTTCTTTATCTTCATATTTCGATTGTTTAAAAAGCGCATTCTGATTTTGCACGCAAGAACTCTGAAATTGATATTAAAAGATGCTTGTGTTTTTCATTGACAATATCTATTTAGTCATTGGAGACCTCCATGGGTACCCTATTATTAGCAGACCTATTTTTGTATTTTTATTCAAAAACTTTTACATGAAAAGAGAAGACTCTTGCTTTGGCCTTTAATTTAACATTAAGATATAACAACGACATTTTATCAATTAAAAATTATTTTCATAACATACCTTGATTTGATATATCCCTTTGAACTCAAAATAAAAAGACACAACTGCTTTATATCTGGATATTTTACTAAAGAAAGGCATTGATGGTAAACTTAACTTTATGATAAACGTGATTACTTCAACTTTTCTATCGTCAACTATTATTTATGTAGCCATTATTTTCATATTGAGTTGTCTACGGATTTATCCGCACGGCATGACAAAGGGCCCACGGCGGTATGGCCGCTGTCGCATAATGTTTGGTCGTCCGTCTCGTTTAAAGGTCCGGGGGGACCTAATACGATAACATATAAGGTCCGCCTTTTATAAAAAATAAAAATCAAAAAAAAAAGGTGAGAAAAGGTCCGCCTACGTATACGTTTAAAGGTCCGGGTGGTGCAAAATATTTTAATCATGTTTTGCGACACCGGTCGACAGAGGATGATTACTCCTCCATTGTCCCTTATCCCATCTTTGATTTTTTTTTTTTTTTAGAGTTCTGTTTTGCTCTGCTCTCAATTTGTATTACATTATTGGACTTTTGAGCTTGATTACTCTTCGTAATCTTCTTGTTTGATTCATATTATGCTTCTACAGTAACTGATTTTAATAACTGTTGTAATCATGAAAATAAAAACCAACGATTTTACTCAATTTTTTAATCCACAGTTACTATGTTTGACGATGCGACAGTTAAAGTAGGGACAGAACATGTAAACCACACAATATGGGTATAGATAAACTATAAGTAAGGGGCTGGAAATAACAATACTGGAAGAATCAAGACCCAGTTATTTCACTATGAGTTGCATTGCCAGGGCAAATATCGAGTTACATTATTAAGAGTTGTATTGCCAGGACACATATCCAGTTATTTCATTATGACTTGTATTGCCAGGGCACATACCTGTACCCAGTTATATCATACCTAAGAGATGATTCAAGACCTCACACCTCCTGAAATTCTAGACAGGTTGTAATAATGAACAAACAGGTGCAAACATCATAAACCCTAACTTAGTTAATGGAAGACACCAACCCAGAAATGGAAATATTTCGAGCAAGACCAGGAATCGAACCCAGAACCCTTTAGCTCTTAAGTAATCTATTTGATCTGAACTAAGATTAAGTACATGTAAGAAATGTCAGTTAGTACAGAACGTTTAAAGTCGAGTTACCATTAATTTAGCCTACAGAAAGTATTCTGTCGTCGCCTGAGAAAAACAATGTTCAATCTGCATATTACAGAATTTTTTTAAATGTTAGCACTCAGGGATCGGTTAATTATTTCTCAGAAAAAAATATAATTATACCCCCGCTCCGAAGGAGGGGGGGTATACTGTTTTACCCATGTGTGTCTGTCTGTTTGTCTGTCTGTGTGTCTGTCTGTCCGTAACAAATTTTGGTCGCAGTTTTCTCAGCAACTACTCATTGCAGATGCTTGAAATTTTAGCATACTCTTTGTTTAGGCATGCCATACGGTGGGATTCATTTTTTTGCGAATCCGATGTCAACTTCCTGTTTATCCGTGCGTCTGTACATAACTGAACTTGTGTATTCACATCAGAGCGGGGGTATTATTAGTGAGCATTGGCTCACAGACTTCTTGTATTTTATCTCTCCGTAGTAAAATAATTAGGTTTTTTATGTTTGATCCTAATTATTTGTAAAATTCACTTTACATTAATTTTAGAAACGTTGTCTTATTTGATTGTTTAGTAGGATTTTAAAGATGAAACTGAAATGTGAATAAGTTTAAATTATTTTCAGACATACCCAATGCATGTCATGTAACCACTGGTAAACATTATGATTTGACAAAGGAAAATAAACTTTTTTCTAAATCTTAACAAATCTTCATACATATAGAGGAGATGAAACAAACTATTACAGATTAAATCTTCTTTACTTTTTACTATTGGTGAGATAAAAAATCAAATGCAAATAAATTTCAACCAGCAGATTCCAAAGACATTAAAAACTCAGTTCTGATTATTTTGGCTTGCAAAATATTGTAATTTTCAGGCGACGCCATGACAAGGGTAAAGCAGGTGCAAGTTTCTGAAGTCGGGAACTTTACAAGTATATGTACTTTATGAATATAATTTGAAATCAACAGCTTGCACCAGATCAAACTATATCATGTTGTGACATGAACGTTTTTCAGTTCCCTAGTTTTTGTAATAAAATCTATAACTTTATGGTAGAATTGTATAAACACATGGTTATATTCGCTGTCAAGGGGCTCTTTTCAGAGAGCTCCACCCTACCTTATTAAACAAAATTCTACTTCCTTTATTTTTGTAAAGAATACTCACACTTTAGTTTACAAAAACAGAGTTTCTTAACTTGTTGTTACTCATAATACTTTTCACTTACATACCTAATCTCTTTTTTCAATACTTGTTTGGTGATCACAGAACATGCACAATACTTGTTTCTAATCACTCTATTTACAGGTCACGTGTTTGATTATCACAGTGTTTCTACAGTACCTATTCCTAGTTGTCTTCTGCCTCATGTTGGACATCGGGATATACTATTTTGTACACGTGACCCTTGTAAAAATATCCTTTCTCAGTGCCAACAGATTTACATCCAAATCCAGGAAGACCCTATTCCTTCTCATTGCTTACGGTGAGTGCACGATATGTTTTGGGAAAATGAATATCTTCAAATTATACTTTCGAATTTACCCTGACAAACATATAGGTTTTTCCATCAACGATAATACATTTACTTGGAAGTAACAAACATGCAGTAAAAAAAATTTTGTATATATATTGGTCAAAGCATTACATCAATGTTTTAATGATTATTAATGCATTTGCACTATAATAATAATTGATTAAGGCATATTTTACGAGACCAAAAAAATCTTTGATTGGATATGAAGTATAAGGATATAAAAAAAACTTGATTTCTCTTTCCTCCTTCAAACACAATTTTCACAGACACTTCTCTACTGGATATACACAGTTTACAGTTCTTTGTGACAGCTGCAGGATAGCTGAGATCTTCTGTTTGACGGATTTCTATATTTCAAACATGAATGTATAAAAGTTTTTTGTACTTGACAATATTTGCTAGCTTTTAGATATCCTTCTTGTATCATGCTTACGCATTTTAGCCTTAAAATTTGTCAAATCATGAAAAACAGAAAAAGGTAATTTCAAGCATACAACAGGGAACGCCATGATTACAAAAAAAACTACACAACGAGATTTTTAGTAAAACTTGTTCGTATTTTCGTTGTTTTTTTTTTTAAATCAATAATCTTAAAGAGTTATTTTTTCTTTTTAAATTGAGGTCTTTGTTTCTTAAATTGTGGTTTTTCAATTACTTCTACTGTTTAAAAGATAAAGTAATATTGAGATCATTTATAACAGATACTGTGTGCATTCAAAATTTATTTGATAAATACAAAAAAATCTTATTTGATATTTCTTGCAAAAAATCATTTTCAAAATGTGTTTTGAAAGTCTTTTTCAAATTTTTCAAATTTGAAAGTCTTTCGTTGTCTTTGATAAGAAAAATACCTTTCATTTATGATAGAATGATGTCTTTGATAAAATTGGAGCTTTGATCAAAATTTGAATTTTTAGCTTATTGATATCATTAACAGCAAATGAAGTATTGGATAAGTACATGAATGCAGTTATACAGATAAATTTTAATAAGTAGATGGTATTCTTTTAAAATTAATTACCTGAATTCACTCTGAAAATGACAAAGCTATCAATTATTTTTTTTTATGGAGGGGGGTGTTAAATTATAGTATACTTGAAAACTGAATCCATAACCTTAGCCTTCCTTTGCTGATAATACTTTAGTACAGGTGTAAAGACTCTGAAGTTTTGTAAATGCACTTATTGAGAGAATTCTCAGAAAACATATTTTGTGTTTGGTTACAAGTTGATTTTTTAAACGAATGACAGGTACTCTCATGTGAAATATAAATACAAAGGCATCATATATTCTTCTAAGCGAATATATTCAAACATTGCGAGATACATGTACTTGTACGTATTTACGTTCAAACAAATATCAAAGTCTTACTTCTAAGATAACACGTCTTTGATGGACACAGTATACCAGGCATACATTTCATACCACTGCTGTGCTAAATACCTCTTATTAAGAATAAATCTGACATAAGCAACAAAAAACGCTTTATGACATAGAATGTCTTTAGATTTTCAGGAAATATGATGAACATTATATGTGTGTGATTCACCTCCTTAGCTTTCATCTACTAGTATTACCATACGTTCGCCGATATACATTGTTGAAAGTACAATAAAACTCCTATAATCCAAATTCATTGAATTTCATCCTGATTTTTCATGCTTCTTTTGAAACTGCTTTCTTTCTCTTGTTATGAAAAATCATTCATACCGCGGAACAACTAATCCTGATAAAAAAAAAACAGGTTTCAAAGTGAAAGTATGAATAACAGGTGCTCTATTTTTTGTAGGTCTTCCCGCTGTTATTACTGGCATCACATTAAGTCTGACGTACCCATCTAACTACCATCCTAAAAATATGTGAGTAAAAAATCTTTTGTAGATTTAGGACGTTAATATCAAAGGGAGATAATCATTTTTTTTCAGAAATGAATTATCAATGAGAAAAAATGATGATTAACAGGAGAATGTATATCCACTAAGTGCGACAAATATACGTTATAATCATAATGTAACAAAACTAACAATATATTAAAATTATAAGCAAATATGACACCTTGGATCATACGATGTATAGAAAATACAGAGACTTTAATGACAAATTTTGGATATTTTGTATTCAAACTGCATACATGTATTTTATAATGAACACTTTTTTATTAAATTCAATTTGTCCTGATTGGATCCATGTTGACCATGCCTATCAAATCCATTAGCGTTTTAGGAAAAAAACTTATTTAATCCATAGATATCTTGTAGAAAACTCAATTCTTTGTGAGAACTAGAAATCTTTTGCTATATTAAGGAATTTCATGTCCTCTGAGGTTATGATTCGGGCACCATGGTGTGCTTCAGTTGATTATATATCCTTCAAAACTCTGGTATACTTCGCTGACAAAGTTAAAGCTTGTTGAAAATGAGCAATGAGACTTCTGCCAGAGCCATGGTTTTCAAGTCTTTGAGATGAAGGTTTCGTGCTTAAAGGAGGGACTTCCTTTCAAAAGTGCACTTTTCTGTACCTTAATTTTATCTAACAAAATCTTTGTTTATTCTCTAAAATGATGAATTGTTAAATCCATGTCTCATGGCACTAATTCCATTTCCCTAGAGTAGCTTTAGTTCAAAATACATAAAATCTTCGAAAATTCTTCTCTCTATTCCTGAATGTATGGCAGACAAACTGTCCATGTGAATATGTTAAGGAATGTACCAGCACTCGTTAGGAATTCTTAAAATCATGTTCTTCTGGTCTCCGCTTTTTCGCACCAGAATGGTAGGCTAAAATGCTCCTTAAATTTTAGCAGAAACGTTGTTTATTTGATAATATTCTTTTGTTTTTTTAGAATGCCTCAATTCCAACTTGCTGGCCGTTTGAGATAACTTGTCTTTTCTTACAAACGACTGATGCCTTGTCACCTATTATTTATTTAATCTTCATAAGTTCTTAATTTTTCATCGTTATTTTTGACGTTTTCACAATTATGTGTAATCACCTAATTCTGAATTTCCTCTGTGTCAGATGCTGGTTATCGTATGACACTGGTGCTCTTTATGGATTTCTAGTTCCTGTTGCGTTTGTTGTTTTGGTAAGTATATATTCCATATTTCTCTTTCCCAGGCGAATAATTAATGTAAATTGTGAAGATAATGAACAGTGATCAATCTCATAAATCCAGTATAAACAAAACAAATTGCGAACAGGACACAACCCCCTGGAAACATCAGAGGTGGGGTCAGATGCCTAGAGGAGTAAAAATCCCCTGTTGACTGTTCACACCCGCTGTTAGCCCTGTGCATTGATCAGGTATGCGGAGTACTAATTAGTAAAATAATGACTTAACAAATGGTATTAAACATTTCAGATAAAATACAACCGAAGACTATTATAACGTCATTATAACGACCGTAGAATTTCTCCATTTGAAAACTTAGAGCATACTCTTGCGTATCGAATCAGTTGGAGACATAAACACTATATGCAAGTGATGTTTGAATGTTAGAACTACATAAATAAGGGAAGTTGACGATGGAAGAGTTGATATTTTTCGTACATGACTTCAAGAACTTCACTCAATTCATAAAATTATGATCTGGGAAGCGAAAATTAAATTATGTACACAAATTTCTCAATTTGGTTTACAATGTGAGGCACAATGTGCTACATGTTTAGAATTATTTTCATGTCTTCTGTTCAAACACTACAAGTCTTAACTAGAATCTTGAAAAAAAAATAGATGTTCTGATCGATTGCATAGATGTAGCAATACAAACGCATGCAGATGGAATTCAAAAAGTTTATAACTCAGAAAGTCATATCCTTCTTGTTGTCACTCAAAGTTCTGTCGCAAAATTTCATAACAAATCCATGCAGTTTAAAACACATTAAATAAAATATAAAATCCTGGATGTTCAGGATTCAATGGCATACTTGATATTATATTGTCCTTATTACCAGAACATTATTGTAATTTTTATGCAGTAAAAAGTACAAGGCAAAGCAAAAAGGCAATACTTACTGTCCAGCTTTCAACATACATATAATACCTTTGAATACTTACAATTTCTTGAATTGCATGTGCAAAACAGCTAAAATCTCACATTCAAATTCGAACGTTTGGTGCAAAGCAAAATTTTCCGACATATACAATTCTTTGTCAATTATAACCTTGCATCATTAATCTATTAAAAAAAGGGGCATCCCGGTATTTCATAAAATATGCAAAGGTTTCATAATTACAATTTAAAGTAGGAAAATCTTACATACTTCATAACGACAAACATGAAAAAAAGAAATAATATTGTAATTGCCGTGCTCTTTTTTCAAATCAGAGGTAAAACAACAGCCCAAGTCCGACAGTGCTTAACAGTGTGAAGGCAACACTTATTTTGAGCATTAGCTTATCCAAACTTCTACTCACAAATTTTTGTCCCAACATCTGATCACAGCAGGAAGGTAAAGTACGATTTCCATCGTCTAGCATGTCGTCAAAGATTTCTTTTTCAGAGGTTTGCTCTTTGTCATCAACATCATCCTTAACATCTGGTTTGTATTTATTTTCCTCGGTGCTCTTTGTCTCCATGTTAAAATTTTTATCATGGGGGTGATCTTTTGAAGATTTATTCTTTTCTGGTGAATTCTGGAATGCCTTGTTTTCGTAATCTTGTCGAATGACGACCTCTTTTTGAACTGTAAATATTTCTAGTTTCTTGATCATTATATGGTGGCTTCTGATGACGATGACTGACACAAATATAGAAAAAACACTAGAAATCAAATGAATACAGAGATATAGGGACAAATAAGGAATGTTTGTAGATTTCCGCGGCATATTTTCTTCAAATAGCGTCAGAAAAACAGTAAACGCTAGCAGGACTGTCAAACAATATGTCATTCTTTCACCGGAAGTCACTGGAAGACCGTAAGATAAAGAACTGAGGATGGCCAGTAACACGACTGGGAATACAGTACTCATCATAGCATATAATGGGCGTCTTCTTAGAAATATCGTATACCTTACTTCAGTCATGTTGAATTCGCGAACAAAAACAGACTTCAAATCAGTTTTAATGAACTCCCATTCGCCATTTTCTGATATCTGTTTCATTTCATTAAATCTCCTTTTGGGGAAAAGTTTTTGCATCCAGTCAGTCGTCTGCCAGGCGGCGATACGCAACTCACATGACTGTTTATCAAAAGGAAACTTCTGGATATCCAGGAGACACTCTATTGTGTACTGGTCACCGGGATACCATACAACCAAACCGCTAGAATAAACGGAAACGAACGGATTCACGCCCAGATCATGTGTGTTTGTCTCCGAGAAGTAGAGACTGATGTCAGGGACCCAGACTTTGGTATATGGAATATTTACCGATCTCAGTCCTACAAACTCTTTTTCATCCCACGACAGGAAATCGTCGTACCATGTGACAATGAACCAACCCATGAAGGTGATATATTGATAGCGTTCCTCCACTGTCCTCAATGAGTTCATGGTAAATGTGAGATTGACCAGCACCGACTGAGTCTGGTCTCGTCTAGGTTTGACGATGGTGCTGTAGTTGGACAAAAGTCTCTTTTCCAAAAGTCTGGCATCAGCACAGAATGATGTTGGAACAAATAGAAGGATGATTATCGCTGTTCTCCAGGAAATCATTACCGGTACTTTGTGTATGACTTTTAGTCAATGGGCACAAAATAATGAAGTTTTTCATAAGCCGTGAAAAGAGTTAAATATGGCAATATAATAATATTCTAATCGGGAGTGTCGCTAGGCTTCAACATCATAAACCTAACGAACTTGTTTGTAATTTAAATCTTCCATTTGAATCTTAATTATCCAATAGATTCGAGATTTTTCCCTTGTTACTGTCACCAAAGACTTTTATCTCCTGAACAGCAGTAAATTTTTATCTTGCTTCATCCTGTATCTTGGAGAAAATTTTCTTTTTTATCAATGACAATGAAGCAAATTATTCGACCTAACGATCATTCATATAAATGTTCAAAACAAAACACAGCGTCTTACGACGTTAAGACAGTCTCTACCTGTCCTAATGACCGATTCTGTGTAATTTCTTTAACAAACGATCTGTTTTGTCACGCCATTCATTGAATCATTGAAACTCAATTATTAAACAAAAATAACGTAAAATACGTTAATTGACCTTTTTTTCCTAATTCAAACAAGATGGTTAATTAAATTCCATTAAATTTTTTTTTAAACTTTGGAAATTTTTTGTGCAACCGTACGGAATAATTTCAGAAATTAGTGCATAGAAGATCAAATTATGATACTGGGTAAAATCACTGATGTTTAAAATGAATGCTCTATAACTGGATTCTGGACATATTCATTTCCCTAACATACATAATGTAGAATTACAAAGGAATGAAAGAAAAACTAACTTGTAATGAAAACGGAGGAGAAAATACACACTCACAGTCTATTCAGTCGTTAAATAAGAAGGAGAAGACCTGAGCACTATCAGAATGAATCAAGTATTTTAGAAATATATTGAAGAATCGTATTAGAAAGTTAAAAGACAATGTGATCCATCTATCCTTCTGTTTTCACTAAATCGAAGGTGATACAAGAATTAGAAAGACTACATGAGCAATAAGTTATCGTTCATCGTTTTTTTTTTTTTTTGTATGGCTCATAATTAATAATGCATTTTAGAGGACTGGGTTTTCATTCTACGTCTGGAAATCCAACTTATACTCACAGTTCACTTTCTAAGAATGAAATTGACGTTTTTCATACTAATTGTTAGGCCATTTACACACTGAATTGTCGGATTTTTCCGTAATTTCCCGACCATGACCGGTCAGCAGGGGATGCTCACTCCTCCATGGCACCTGATCCCACCTCTGATGTTTTGGAGGTCCGTGTTTGCTCTGCTCCTATTTTGTATTCTTTAATGGACTTTTGAGCTTGAATACTGTTTGTTATCTCCATATATTTCATTCTTCAAAATCACATTTCATTGTTTAATACTAGTACTTTAAACATTCGAGTCAGGCAAGATGAGTTCGGTCTACCCTATCTATACTGGATTCATTAACTTCATGACAATTCTTACAAAGATACATTAACGCGTCCAGCAAATGCTCTACCAAGCCCATACCTTTACTCCTTACAAAAATATAAACTGCTGTAAAAGAGAAACGTCAGATGCACTGTGCTACAGCATATACTAGAAGTGGTGAAAATCATATGTGGATTCTAAAAAATTCCAAAGAAAGTCAGTAATATCAAAACGCACGACTTTTCTACACTTTATACAAACATTCCTCTCTATAAATTAAAAACTATGCTTTTTGCATATCAGAGACAACTGCTTCTTCACTATAAACAGAACTCAGAAATTGGTCATCAACAAAATTACATTGTTAAAACGCCCTCTGATTCTGCACACAAGTACTTTGTATAGTTGATATAAAAAGGATGCGGAGTTCCTTATTGACAACAATTATGTAGTCTTTGGAGACCAGGTCTTCCAACAAACTGCTGAAATTCCAATGGTCACTAGTTTGGTTTCTTTATTAGCCGACCTTTTTTTATATTCTTATGAAGCAGAATTTATACAAAATCTCCTACATGAAAAGAGGAAAGCACTTTCTATGGCCCTCAACTTCAATTTCAGATATATCGACGATATTTTATCATTTTACAATAGTTGCTTCCAAACATATGTCGAATCGATATATCCCAGCTAACTCCATATTAAAAATACCACAAAGACTGCCACATCTGTTTCATATTTGGATGTTCAAATGACTCTAGGCAATAAGTGCCAACTAACAACTAAATTGTATGACAAACGAGATGACCAGCTTTTCCATAGTCAACTTTCCTTATTTATGAAGTACGAGGGGTGATCAAAAAGTTCGCGAACTATATCTATATTTACAAAGCCACAATTCAGATCAGAATGAAATTTGGCACACAGATAGTCATACACATGTTCTATAAATAGCAGGTGTTAGGTAATTTTAGCGCCATGTTTGTGACGTCACAATGTAGGTGACTTGTGACAAAAATGGCTGACTCAGTTGTATTCGAGCAACGAACGGCTGTAAAGTTTAACGTATATCTTGGAAATTCCTTGGCAGTAACATATACAATGCAATAATTTGTACAAAGTTTATGAAGACAAAAGACTTGCCAGAAGTTTAATCATTAATTGGTTTGATTGTTTTAGTGACAAAACCTAGATGGTTTGTTCTTTTACCCAGTGAAAGCAAGCTGGGAAAGAGATGTGTCCTTAGTTTAGCAATTTGTTCTGAAAAATCGCCAAGTTACAGTTAGAAAAACAGTTGAATATCTTAACAATGATATAATTATTAAATCCCTAAAATATCGTTTACTTTAGACTTGAAACATATCAGATATGATAAAAAGAAGGCGTTTATACTTTATCCACATTGGATAAACGACGCTCCCAAGACAGAGGACTCGGGTTGTGATGGTCACCATGCTCATTCTGGAGGACATCCTTATCCACCCATCCTATTGCCGAGATTTCGCCATTTTTGACAAATGGACTGTTCTTGTTATAAAAAAAATAATTTGCATGTTAAGAAATATAAGACTCAGAGAAATCTTTCAGCTTCTGTGAACAGAACGCTACGGAGCAGGTCAAGTGACCGCCTGGATCACGTGATTTGCGCATGGACAGAACGGTGGCAGATGTGCATTAAAATTGGAGAGGACTACTTTAAACAATAATGAACACTGAAACCTAATTTTATTTCTTTTATGGAAATAATTCAATAAGTTCGCGAACTTTTTGATCACCCCTCGGAATATTCCGCTATTTTCTGCACATGGTATTTACGTCTCCAAATTTATTCGATGCTTAACAGCATGCTCTTAGTACGATCAATTTTTAAACGGAGGCACACAACTGACAGATAAGTTAATGTTACAGGGATTTCAACAACCTTGTTCAAAGTCAGTATTTTGTAAATTCTATGGTCTTTCTTACGACCTTATTAGCAAATATAACCTATCATTGAGTCGTATTTTTGGCTGACTTGTTTCAAACCAATTGTTATGCCTTTGTTTTTTATACAAAATTGACTGCGGAACATTCCGTCTACTTCATCAGTAAATAGAGCTCGGTGACCGGTAAACGCTCCTTCTTGTGTTTTCTTTGTAGATTTTTTGAGATCGATACATGTAACTGTTCCTTATCTTCACTTTTTTTCATTTTGAAAAAAAAATCTCTTTGGTTATTAAGCACATAAAATAAGATGAAAGAATTACAGGAACCCTTCTGGCAAAATGTTACTGATATTCTTCACGTTATGTCACGCAAATAGCCGGATGGCTTATATATATGGAATCAACTGTGATCGGCAAAAGCTGATCACAAAAATCAAGTTATAATTACGTCTTTTAGTTTACTAACTATTTCAGGAACGACTTACCTCTATTCTCCAGGCGCCGTAGGGACCTTCGTGCCCCCCCCCCCGCCCCCCAATAATTTTGCCAGTATATACTATACAATAGAAAACGAAGTAAATTTATGGTTGTGGCCCTTCATTTATTTTGCCAGTATGTACTATAAAATAAAATCTATGTTTGTATCCCCTTCTCCAAAATGAAAATGTCTAAAGCTTTTTGTATCCCCTCCTGCAAACGAAGTTTGGGTAGAGGTATATGAGAATTACCTTCGTCTGTCCATGTAAGCTTGTCTGGGCTATAATTTTGTAACGAAGAATCATTGTAAGTTCATACTTTGTTTAAAGATTGTTAATAAGATGAGGGTGTCATGACTTCGCCAAAAAAGATTCCGGCAAGCTTAAGGTCACTGGCAGAACAATGTATGAATTATTGTCCGGTGTGTAACTTTGTAATGGAGAATTATTCAAAGCTCATACTTGGTACAAAGATTGCTTCAGATCTGAGAATCTGTCATGACTTTAAGGCAAGGTTATACCGGCAAGTTCAATATCATTGGCAGGAAAAGTGTGAAAATATTGTCCGGTACAACTTTTTTTATGGGGAGATATTTGAAGTTCATTCTTCAGAGAAAGAGTGCTTATGATCTGAAGGTGTGTCACAAGGTCGTTTGATCAAGTTCAGGTCAGTAGTAGAAAAATGTTTAATTCCTCTCCTGGCCATATCTTTTAGAGAACATTAGTGACTCCATCTTTGCTAGCCAAGGGTTTCCGATCCGAAATCTACTCTACAATTGTAGAGTAGATTTCGGATCGGAAACCCGTGGCTAGCAAAGATGTAGTGACTCATAGTTTTCACAAATACTACTTTTGACTCAGATTTCCTATGATTAAAGGGTGTTTCGTGATGTAATCCAAGGTCATTCCAGCAAGTCCAAGATCAATGGCAGAAAAAGTGTTAAATTCATGTCTGAATAATAACTCTCTAATGAATAATCATTAAAGTTCACACCTCATTCAAATATTACTTATGTCTTAAAGGGGTGTCATGATCTTGACCCAAGGTCATTCTGGCCAGTCCAAGGTCACTGCCAGAAAAAATATAAAATATTTTATGGACATTGAAACTTCAAAATATTTAGAGCTAAAAATATGACATAACCTTGACCCAATATCATTGTGGCAGGTTCAAGTCATTGGAAGAAAAAAAGTGTTATACAAGTACTTAGTATTCATGTCAGATCTTTTATTTTTCTTATAGAGAAACATTGGATGTCCATATTTCACTCGAAGTTTACTTTTGACTAGAGGGTGTGTCATTTGGTAATGTAACCAAGGTCATGTTGGCAAGTTCAAGGTCACATTTACAAAATGTCAAAAAAAAATTGCAGCTGTGGCGCTCGATCACAGTACCTCTAGGGTTGGGGGGGAGGGCTTTTATGATGATTTGGTGTATCACCTCTTCAAGTTAAATTAGTGAGTTTACTTCAACGAATTGTTGTCTTTAAACATTAAAGTTTAACATTCCTTTTCAACAGATAAATTTCATCATCGTAATTACCTTGGTCGTTACAATGTATTCAACACAACTGGCGTCCACCGGCACCATCAGACGGAAAGCAGTGTGGGTATTTCTCTTAATTACAATATGACATGCAACGCTTTATATAATATTATAATTAAGACTTTTGTTGACATGACCTATAATCAAAATCTTGAGCAAGATCTCATTGTGTAACTCGGGAAAACTTTATTTTTATAGTAAAATCTTAAAGTATACTACATAAGAATTGCAGGATTAATTAAAGTTTCCCTTAGAAAGGGTGAACGATCACAGTTGACATTTTTTAAACAGGTTGTAAACCAATAATCTATAAGATAAACGTACATGCTTTGCTTGTAAATTATTTGTTGAAAACGATAAAACATTTTTTACGTTACTACCCTGTGCATGACAATCTTCGATTTCAGTATTATGATATTTTTAGTGACTGATAAACTAAACTGTAGAACTGATGTCATTAAAGAAATTGTTAACCCGTATGATTACAATACTACAAAATGTTCATGTATAGCTAGATGCTTTATGCAGAAAAAACAAATCCATGTACTAAAAAGAATTGTGTGAATTTGTCTTGTAGCTATTACTTAATCATTCATTTGTTGTCTATCATTTGATTCGTTATCGTGACTGTATACAAACATGGTGACGAACTAAATAAATCGCAAAACCCCCTAACTCCATCACTACCCTAACTGCGTCACTTTCGGGAAACTCCGCGCTGTTTGTAAGCGAATGCGGTTCTGACGTCATTTTTTACATGTTGAAAATCTACAATCAAATGCCGATAAATTTTTACAGTCAAGCTCAAGAATGCATCAAAAATAAATAACAATTAAACGTGATCTATCGTATCTATCATATTTTAGGTGAAATCAGTAAGCACTTTTTCCTTTCTGCGCTATTTCATCGATACCTCCGACAGGTGCGTCAATATGCTTATTTTTACATGTCAGTCATATTTATGAAGGTCTTTGCCAAAGGATTAATATGACATGCCATACTGAATACGGCTAAAAATATTTTATGTTTCGTCTTAATTTACCCTAATACGCTACACGTTGGAGATAACGTACGTAGCGTAACGTTATTACGTATAAAATACGTTATATTAACGTTATTTTTTCTGTTGTTGATACTTTTCCTAAAATACAATTTAACACTATATTAAATCTCCAAAACTAATTATCTATGTTTACAAGTTGATGATGAAGGGAGAAAAAACTAAACTGGAAAAAAATTCTAATTAATACGTTGACATATTTTAGAGGGCCCTGGTGACGGAGTAAGGGTTCATTGGACGTAATGTACACGGGTGTGATACGCGTTCTATTTATAGTAGTTTTGTATAAACCCAATAACTGATTTTTTAGAAATAGTTCTGAAAACAATGTTTAAGTTCATTACTAAGTGTAGCAAACAAGATAACCTGGCGTGTTTTCCGCTTATAGTGACGGAGTTCGGTAGAAGGGGGTAACGCAAGAAGGGGAAGTTACTAAACACTACTTGAAAGGAAAGTAATTCAAACACAATGAAGACAGGAACGATAAAAAAAATTATATGAACAAAATATAGTGAAAAATAGACGGAAAATCAGCTAACAAATCAGAAAAAGGAAAGTACATTTTATCATAGACCTAAAGCAGATCTATGATGTAATGGGATGAAATGAGGAATCGAGGGCATTTTTTTTTAACAATAAAAAACAATTTCTGTGTCTGTTGCAAATTGATTGTCGGGATTTTCTGTGAAGAATATTTTTGGCTGTGGATCATTATAAAGATCCTGATTTATTTCATTTGTTACTTTAAGTTGGTTGTGTATCCCAAAGCTGAGAAAAGATATTTAATTGACTTGTTGGTTTTTTTTTCCCTATTTGTTGTAGAATGGGTATCCGCAGTATATCGACATTACTTCCGGTTATGGGAATCACTTGGTTATTTGGCTTTCTTTCCATCAGTGAAGATGTTATCGTATTTCAGTACATATTTGCAATCCTGAATTCTCTACAGGTGCGTGAATTCCGAATTACACTGTAAATCATTCTATTAAAAATCTGCTTATTAAAATTTGAATAAGGATAATCGAATACGTCGTCTATGGACGAAAGTTTTTCAGTGATTTGACACTAGTTTTCTTTTTTCAGGGATTTTTCATATTTTTATCAAATTGTGTTTTCAATAAAAAGGTAAGAACATACAAGTATTTACATATTCAACATGATCATTGTGCTCTGGAAAGAAAAAATGGTTTCCATTACATAGATTTTAATAATCCATAATATTTGTTTGCTCTACTTTAACAGGTCATTGAAATAATAACAAGAAAATCTCCAAAACAGTCCACAATAACACACAGCTCACAAGACAAGGTTTGTTTTGTTGTACATTGTATGTGTATAGCTCACAAGACAAGGTTTGTTGTTGTACGTTGTATATTTATAGCTTACAAGAGACAAGTTTTGTACTGTTGTGTATTGTTTGTTTATAGCTCTGACAAAATTTACCACAGCTTCTTTTGTCAATGCATGTTGATATCATAATTACAAGCTACACACTTTTTATCTTTTCAGATGTCCTTTGTTGCAAACAGTGAAGTTGGAGATGAGATTTTAAATGAGGTACTTGACATTATGAAAGTCATGTTAAAATGACAGTAAAGTTTCACATTTCGTTAATGTATTAATATTACATTCCGGATTTTCTCAACTTCTGCGTGTTAATATTCTTTTTTTTTTTTTTTTTTTTTTTTTTTTTTTTTTTTTTTTTACAGATAACCAAAAAGCTATCAGTTAAGAAAAGTGGCAGAATCAAAGCACAGAACAGATCTCTATATAATTAACATCTGCAGTGTTAATCATGAGTTGTTAGAGAGAATGCATCAGTTTTCAGAACTGCCAATGCAATAAACAAAGCATAATATTATCAATGGACTTGTAAATATTCTGTCTTTACATTTATTTTTCTGTGACATGTATACATCATTGTTGTGATTTATTCTTGTTTTTAAAAAAAATGTGTATCAAAGACATCTTGTCAGTTATCTATTGTTGCCAAACTGTAATACTGTAGATCACTAAATTTTCACGACACTTTATTTTCGAGAGATAGTCAATATCTCTTAATTAGCGAGACAAAATTTTCACGATTGTGGTTATTGCTCTTAATAATCATAAGGATTATTATTACACGCGAGAATGAAATTTTTGCGAGCACACTGTCTTGCCCAATTACTCGAAAATAAAGTTCTTCATGAATAAAAGGTGATTTACAGTATGTATAGAAGTGGTTTATGGTGCACTCTTTGGGCTATATACACTTTTTATCATAACAATGGGAAGTAACCATCAAGTAGCTACATGAGGTCAACAATGGGGGACTGTGAAGAAAGCAGTGATTAATAGAAGTGCAGTTAGAATTACAATTAGGAGGAAGTTCCACATGAAGAGATGAAGGCACAAGTATTTTAATTTTGATTTCCTCTTCTACTACCTTCTGTCGTCTTCCATATCTTTTGTCTTCCTCACATTCTCTTATCATAACTCTTTTACCATAAAGGGAGCTAGAAACATCAGTCCTAGCAGTAATAACTCTAAACAATAATTACTCTAAATTTGCATCTACATGACAGGTTTTATCAATCAAACAAAATAGAATGCCAAATGCTATAATGAACTATAAGTACTGTGAGCACTGACCTCACAAAATGATGCCCCGTACCTCCTACGTTTATAAAGGCAAGAAGTCCATGTTTTGCTATGGGAAACTCGAAATAAATGTCAGATTAAAAAGTAAAATAGAAGGTACACAACGGCACCATGTAACAAAGATTCTGTGAACGTCTCATTAAATTTTATTCAGTGGCATTGGAGGAGTTGCAGATAAGAGATGCATGGTTATCCCTCAATATTATAAAAGGAATGACAGTGTTTCTATGATGTGCTATTGGAAACCTGAAATATGGTCCAATCAAAAAGTAAGAGACGGGTACCCCTCAATATTATAGAAAAAATGGCAATGTCTGTTTTGCTATTGGAACTCGAAATATGAGTCCAATCAAAAAGTAAAATAGCAGGTGTACAATGGCACTATGTAACAAAGATTCTGTGAAAGTCTCGTTAAATTTTATTCAACAATTGATCATTAAATCAAATGCTGACTGACGTTTTTATACTAATTGTGTAATCTAACACCCAAGCTTTATGATAAACGTGATGACTTTAACTTTTCAATCGTCAACTTCCCTTACTTATGCAACAATATTACCTTCATCACCTGCATACGGGGTTTATATCTCTCAGTTGATTCGATACACAGCAAGAACATACTCTGCGTATGAATAATTTCTAAAACGAGGTAAGTTATTGACAAACAAATTGATGAAACAAGAATATCAGCATTCTCGTTTAAAGTCGTCATTTCGTAAGTTCTATGGTCGATACAATGATCTTGTCAGCAAATAAAATTTATCATTATGTCAAATGCTGACTGACGTTTTTCATACTTATTGTTAGGTCATTATTTACACCCTGAATTCTCGACGGATTTTTCTGTTATTTCCCGATCATGACAAGGAGTGTGAACGGCCGGCAGGGGATTCTCACTCCTCCATGGCACCTGATCCCACCTCTGATGTTTTAGAGGTCCGTGTTTGCTCTGCTGCAAAATTTGCATTGTTTAATGCCCTGGAGCTTGAATGTTGTTCGTTATCTCCATATATTTCATTAAGTGGTATATAGGAAGAGTTGCGAATAAGAGACGGGTACCCCTCAATATTATAGAAAAATGGCAGTGTCTATGTTTTGCTATTGTAAACCCGAAATAGGTTTCCAATCAAAAAGTAGAATAGGAGGTGCACAATGGCACTGTGTAACAAAGATTCTGTGAAAGTCTCATTAAATTTTATTCAGTGGCATAGGAGGAGTTTCGGAATAGAGATGGGTATCACTCAATAATACAAAAAATGGCAATGTTCTATGTTGTGCTATTGGAAATCCTAAATATATGTCCAATTTAAAAGTAAAATAGGAGGTCACAATGGCAATATGTAACAAATATATTCTGTGAAATCTCATTAAATTTTATTCATTGGTATAGGAGGAGTTAGGAATAAAGGATGGGTACCCCTCAATATTATAAAAAGAATGGCAGTGTTCAATGTTGTGCTATTGGAAATCCGAAATATGTGTCCAATCTGAAAGTAAAATAGTAGGTGCACAATGGCACTTTATAAGAAAGATTCTGTGAAAGTCTCACATAATTTTATTCAGTGGCATAGGAAGAGCTACGGATAAGAGATGGATACCCCTCAATATTATAGAAAAATGGCAGTGTCTGTTTTGCTATTGGAAACCCGAAATATGTGTCCAATCAAAAGTAAAATAGGTGATGCACAATGGCACTGTGTAACAAAGATTCTGTGAAAGTTTTCTCTGAAATTTTATTCATTGGTATAGGAGGCGTTGTAAATACGAGTTTCGGATAAGAGATGGGTACCCCTCAATATTATAAAAAAAATGGCAATGTCTATGCTTTGCTATTGGAAACCCAAAAAATGTTTCCAACCAAAAAGTAAAAATAATAGGTCACAATGGCACCATGTAACAAAGATTCAGTGAAAGTCTCGCTAAATTTTATTCATTGGTATAGGAGGAGTTGCGAACAAAAGATGGGTACCCCTCAATATTATAGAAAAATGGCAGTGTCTGTTTTGCTATTGGAAACCCGAAATGTGTGTCCTATCAAAACGTAAAATAGGTGCACAATGGCACTAAGTAACAAAGATTCTGTGAAAGTCTCATTAAATTTTATTCAGTAGTATAGGAGAAATTGAGGATAAGAGATGGGTACCCTTCAATATGATAAAAAGAATGGCAGTGTTCTATGTTGTGTTATTGAAAACCCGAAATATGTGTTTGATCAAAAAGTAAAATAGAAGGTGCACAATGGCACTGTGTAAAAAAGATTCTGTGAAAGTCTAATTAAATTTTATTCAGTGGTAAAGGAGGAGTTGCAGATAAGAGATGGGAACCCCTAAATATTATAGAAAAAAATGGCAGTGTCTATGTTTTGCTATTGGAAACCCAAAGTGTGTTTAATCAAAAAGTAAATAAAGACGTGCACAATGGCACTTTGTAACAAAGATCCTGTGAAAGTCTCATTAAATTTTATTCAGTCATAAAGAGGAGTTCTAGATAGGAGATTTGTACCCCAAAGCATAACGGACAGACATACAGACATCCCAATCACTATACATCGGGGGGTATAATAAAGCTAGAAGTAGATCTGATTTACACATATCTCTGTCACAAATTCTGTAACTAAAATCATGTATTCTGCTCCCATATTTTATTTCATTACATGATCCATAACAAAACAATACAATAAAACAAATCATTTACAATGACAATAGATTTCATGGCCACATTTACAGCATCTTTTTTCAAGAGTAACTATCTTTAAAAGACAGATTACTGTCATTTTGGCATTCACCTCTTATTATCATCATTAACAGCAGAACTTAGATTACTTTTAATCTTAAATGTTTACATTTCTGCTTTGATAAAAGAAAATAAGAATAATGTATTTTGAAATTGCTTTATAACATCATTTTTTCAGCACTTAACATAGCTGCAGAACTGTAGCTCTCTGGTCAACAAAATTTGGAAAGACAAACCAGAGAGTTACAGATCCAAGCATTGCAAGAACCTTCAATTTATGGTGCCGCTTTTTTTATTCCCCATGCTTTGGTATCCTTTCTTGTATAATGTGCATTCCCCAGCTTAAGCATGGTATCCGTTGACTAATCATATACATGTATTTCACTCGGTTCCAAACAAACCTAGTACATAGAGAAAATCTACACTCCTGTGACGTGTGTTTTATACATCTAATTTCATTTTTATATAAATATTCATTTGTTTTCTTTTATAGATGACATAAATGATATTTTGATATTTGACACACCCACCCCAACCACGAAAAAAAAAATTACCTAGATTTTCTCAGGATGTGTATTGTCTGTTTGGAACCATTTAAAGGTAAAAAAAAAAAAAGAACAAGATTACGAGTAAAATATATGGGTAATTGATGGATACCATGCTTTAAGTAGGGCAATGCTTATACAGCAATAATGCTTGAAGTGTGCAACAAAAAAGTAGCATAGTAAATCGAAGGCTTTAACAAAGCTTGGATCTGTAGCTCTCTTGTTTGTCTGTCCAAATCTTCTCAACCAGAGAGCTACAGTTCTGCAGCTATACTTATCACACACATGATTTTTTTTTTTTTTTAATTTGCTCATAAAGGAAAAAATTTTATGCTTCATAAATATCAATGATATAAATAAATATATGTAGCATTCACATATATGTCAACTAACAACATAAACTGAGGGAAAACAATGTTTGAAATTTTTTGAAAATAAATGGGGGCCTGCTTTATAAAATGACTTACAACTAAGAACAAAATGTAATTTTACAAACAACTGTCTTATCTACATTAATTTGAAAATGGTTTTAACCTTTTTTTAAGAGAATTTTGGAAGATACTTTTACAGGAAGGAATTTTTAATAGAAGAGTAAATTTTAAAGATTTTTTAATCACAAATGTTTTTGGTCTTAGACGTTATCTGCCCTGCTCCCTAACCCCTCTGCTACTGGGATCGGCTAACAAGAAAGCTGTTTCCTATGTATCTGATTAAATCCAGGCCTAGCTTCTTCCTGATTGCAGAGGGCAAAAGGAACAGGTTCTAATTTAACCCCCCCTACTCTTCAGTTGACTATGCACCTTTCAGAGTAATTGCTGATGGCTTAATTATGGGAAAAAACTAAGAGGGCAAGCAAGCCATTAATTAGATGGCCCCTGTAACGAAACTAAGGATAAAAATGATATTATTCTATTCTTCAAAATAATATGTCCCTGATATATATTGCCCAGAACATGACAAACGACATACACAAAATCATTATATGAACATCACAACAAAATTTAAGTTATACTATATCAAACATTGAGATGTCCTGTGCTTCAATGAACTTGAATTTTATTCAAGATGTTAAATTCTATTTTGCCGTTTACTCCAGAGTAGAGTAGTAGTACTTCCTCACTATGTGTTATCGTCAGTGTCTGTCTGAGTCGCCGCGCTCCGTCTAACACCTGGTGTCTGTGTGGAAGAGTTAATCCGAGACACTTCCTGTTCTCCTGACATTCTGAGCATGTGCATCAAGTTTCTCCTGATTGATCTATCGTCAGAGTTATCCCCCTTTATGGACATCTTAGTTCTGGAAAAAGGCATACATGCATAATAAAGTTTTACTTTAAATACATCAAAATTTTCACTAAAGTTACTCTGTAGAAGACCACATACATGTATATAAACTCATAGCAATTATGTCTTTATTTAGACTTAATATGGACTGGTCTACATGTACCAGTCAATGCTGCATGGTTGAAATAACATCAATCAGTTATTTGTGCCACTCACCCTGGCCTACAGATATGTAGATCCCCTCTGTTTGTTCCATACACAATCCCCTCCCCCGATTCTGGCAGCCATCGTGTGGAGTTCACACTAACATGGGTCCGAATATCCATGTCACAAGGATGCATTACATCGGTTACATGCTGAGGAAAAGGTACATCATTAAAACTGAGGATCTCAGTGGCCTCGATATAAATAGGAAAATATTTCACATGGTGTTATTTATTTCCTATGAACATACTGATACATACCTGCATTGACTTTTCACCAGCATGTTTGTTTTCTAACTTCAAGATCTGTGCTACCAACTGTAAAACAAATCATCATTACTTAAAACTTTAATTCAAGCATCTCTTTAGAATTCAGGAGTCACATGGATGGGCTACAATGCTCACCCGAGTCAAAATTTTTTGACAAATAAGTATTGGTATGTAGAAAAATAAAACACCACAGAGTTGCCATCAACTTACAATTTATCTCAAAAAAATTTTCAGTATATTAAGGCTTGACATCTAAACTTATTGTGCTTGTGGTACTCAATATATTTTTGTATGAAACTGTCCTTCCTTGTGGCCTAACCCTTAAGCTTGTCCAAGATGTCTGATTTGATTAAAGAAAGCCAAATCTACATCAGAGGGTATGATTGCACATTAATTTGAGAATTTACGACCAGTATTCTTAAAATAGATTTCAAAGATATATGTTTTATTGTAACAACTAGATGAAATCCCGCGCAAGCGCGGGAAATTGAATTTATACCACTACCGACAGAAAATATATTGTAGTTTCTACTGACAACCTACAGCTGGCTTATATCAGGAAAAAAAATCCCGCATGCAGTAGATGTACATCCCCCCTTTTCTGTAAAAACTCAAAATATATCAACTTCATTAATTGACGTTTATTGTGAAACCTGTTATACTATGTTATTGATATTGTACTTCTGATGCTCTTATTTCATTTTCGTCAAGGATAAAGCAGCGAATATGTAGTCAGTACATTTTACTGTTAAATTGATTTGGGGGAGGGGGGAATTAACCGGTACTTGGGTCTTGGTTTATAAATATGTATGTACTTTATTGATATGTAAATAATGTTACAGTACTTTACTTTTTTACATATGAATAAGGTACATACATTTTTATAAACAAAGACCCAAGTACCTGTGTAAAAATTAGCTTTTAACGCCCTATGAATAGGCCGAGTATTTTAAACAAAAGAGTGTATTCAGAAGAAAAAAACTGAAATGTATTGATTAAAGCACAACATTTTACAGCTTTAATTGTATTTGAACAATACCTTATTCATAATTTTCTATTTTCATGTAAGCAAGTGTATTATGAAGTACAAATTGTACTTCGGGTTCGTTGCCACGATGCTCTCAGTGAGATTATACACAAATTTTACCGATAAATTTTTTAGGAAAACCTACTACATATATGTAATAGTCTTTCGATATATAAATATATTAACAACTTATAGTGTTATCAATGATTTACCATTATTTCAATGACCATTCATACAAAGGCTTTTTTAATGTTCACGCAACGTTTTTCATTTTAACATCGGGCTCGATGCTTTATGATGTTCTAGAAGCTTCCGTCAATATTGAGATCGGTGATGACGAAAATAATTTGCACATTTCCCTTTTTAATCGGTTATCACAACTTATCTCTTTTATATCATTTAAATCAAGTTTTGATTGAATAATTCAGTGATGACTTTTTATGAAATAAATAAACGATTGCTTGTTGTCAGTTTCATTAAAAATTGCCAGTAACTTAGATCCGCCAACCGGAAACGCCACCGTACTCACGTTTTTGCTATTTCATGGCTGTATATAGAAAATGAAAGTAGACTTTTAATTTAATGTACGATACTTACTATGCGAGTGAAATCTAAAAATAGTTTACGGACATCATCTTGTATCTAGTTTATTCTTAGAGGAGTAAGTAAGAACTCTGGTGCAGCCGTTTCGGAGTTTATTTGCAAAATTTATTAATTTATAAGTATAGATTAAAATATGACCCTGGTGCTTCTGAGAACAAAAGTTTGAAGATTTTTGTCATCTTGCTACATTTTCCTCTGTAAAACTTTGGCCATTATTGTGTTCCAGCTTAGCCATTGAGCCATAATTTGAACTTGATTCTATGCTACAGAAGAAATGCTTGCATTTTTAATTTCATGAATGATACTCCCTGCTTTTTTTGGATTTTTTTTATATATTCTTTATTTCTTATGCAAAACTCAGGGCGTCTATCATAGCCAATGATCAGGGTGCAATTCCTGTGTCATGTGACTGTATTTTTATAATGTTGCTGTTACCTATTAAATACTTGATATCATGATTACCAAAAAGAACTCTTTTGCTGTGGAGGTAGGAACTGTCTGTGAGATGGGGACAATGTGCTGTTGAATACACTGCAAGATCTGATCACTTAGAGATTTTAAGGTTGCATAAGAAAGCAGTCCTGGTTAAATTCAGTAAAACATGCTATTAAAACTGAGAGTAGCTGGTCACCTGCATTACATTTTTGTTGATACTTTCTGCAAAGCCAACTCTTCTCATCAATTTCAACCATTTTTTCCTAATAATTTCTACCTTTGGAAGTCGATAAAATACTCTAAACATTCCAAATTAGACCACCTACCATCTGCAGTGCTACCCTCTGCAATACATTATACTTTTAGTGTTCATCTGATTGTCACTAGTATAAACAATGTTATATCCGGTAAATCTCACAAGATTTACAGCTTACACCTTCCTTGACTTTGCCCCAAAAGAACTGCAGTAAGTTGGATAACCACGAGGTAATCATGATGCTAAATATTGAGTGATATAACTGACATGTGATAATTCTACTTGATTGAGTGAAACTAGTGACATGTGATTATGTTGCTGTTACCTGATTGGGTGAAACTAATGACATGTGATTATATTGCTGTTACCTGATTGGGTGAAACTAATGACATGTGATTATATTGCTGTTACCTGATTGGGTGTGAACACCCAGGAGAGCTGTTTGGCAGCTAGCCCAACCATCACATAATCACATCCAGGTGACAAGCTCACAGAGATGGCATTTGGTCCTGTAACAAATACAAATATCCATTTACTTGCACCATCAGTTACAAAATTTTACAGCTCCTATCTATAAGGGTAAGAAGGTATGCCTCATCATCCCAGAGTAAGGAGTGAGACAAACATCTTCACAAACACCCTTTTATAAATAACAAACAAATACAGACCATTGCACTTTAAGAACAAACTTTGTGTATACAATCTCTGTATAACTCTAAATATGAAAAAATGATGACAATGCCCTTATTTAAATATGGAAATGAAGATCTATCATCTTACCAAAGCTTTTAGTGTAGAGGCACTGTCCCCTTGTCCTGGTCTCCAGGGAATACACAGCCAGAATATTGTCGTCGGGGAAACCTCTGTGACTCGGTACAAATGTTGCCAGCATGGTGCCATCCTGAGACAAATTACAGCTAGCTTCATTGTGAAGCTTACAATGCTGTACAATGATGTTGGACTTTGCTGAAATAAAAATAAATATTGAATATTACAGAGATCATTAAACATAGGTAATCAAAGACTAAAGAACTCAAATTTACAAGAGATGTCTGTAAGTTAGACAATGCATCATTCCAAAAGGAGTGTTCAAATGAAAGTCAAATGTAGTGACAGTAAAACTGCTAACAAGCATTCATTAGATATACAGCTATTCTCCATGCAAGTTTGGTCTTGACATTCAATGTAATTGCAACTTTCAATTAGGAGCTTAACCTGTACTCTTCATACCGTAAAAATTCTTATGTTTAAGATCTGTTGAAAGTTTTATAAGTTAAAAATATGTTGCTCTTATACCTGTATATACAGTTTTAATTAGAAAAATGTAAAAAAAAAAAAAAATCATCTTTTCCTTTAATTTATTTTATTCTTACTGTCAGTGAGATCTGGTATACAGCACTTGGAGAAATCCCAGGCTTGGATACGATACGTATGGTTGATAATGTTTGCTGCCACAGCAGGCTCTCCACGCCCCATGAAGGCATCTGAAAAAGTCAGTTGTTTTATACAGGGGGACATTAAATGTAAAGTATCCTGTGATTTATGAAAGATAACAATTTATCGACTGGGTCTTTACAAGGTTGCAGCATCAGAAAATTGCGATACAACTCACATATGTATAGGGATTTCTTGGTTTTTAAATGCTAATTTACAAACCTGCTATGGCTCTGTTGATGGCAGTCTGAATCGGGTCATTGGGTCGGTTAATTGTGTTGTCTAGGATACTGACAGAGTAGTGTGGGTGGAGATGATGTCGCTCTAGAGACTGCCAGTTCTGGGAGGAATCTGGATCTCGAGGAGCACTACAAGACAGGTAAATACTGTAGATCACCAAATTTTCGCAAGACCTCTCATTTTCATGAGATAGGTACTTAATACTTATCAGAGGGACAAAATTTTCAGGAATTCTATTTATTACTGTATATAATCTTAACTTATAAAAATACACACGAGAACAAAATTTTTGCAAGCAGAGGGTCTGGAAAATAAGGTTCTAGCAAATAAAAAGTGACTTACAATAGGTACTGGCTGCACAGGTACACTTGATTAATTTACAGGTGATTATAATGACACCTACCTGTGTGTGTGTGTACTACTTATGTCCTGGTGAGATGACCTTAGCGCCGTCTCCAGCAAGTGTTGTCCCCTCTCCATGGAATGTGTACCTACAGTACATATACATACAAACATCAATAATTGATGTTTTCAAATACAATCCTGAATAATTCAAATGAAAAATTTCTCTCTGTGTAAAAGTATCTTAAACTCAACCCTGAATGTGTTCCTATTTTAAGTACCAGGTATTTACATTATTTATATAATATATAAGACAAATTAATAATGTAAAATCTCACTGTCTTCCAATCGGCTTGCTGAGGCTCCTTCAGCTTGTTGGATGTGTCTGGCCACCAGAAATGATGTTGGTCTACGTCCATTTACATCCCCCTCCCGAGCAGACAAGAAAGACACTCTATGATGCTGTAATCTTCTTAAACTCTCGTTAAAGGTATTTCTGAGAGTGTTTATTCTTCTGTCTAGTTCATTCATCTCACGTTCAATACGCGCCGTAATGGAGGCAAAGTTCTCATGGATGCTGGCACATATGTCAATATTATCCCCCACCTGGGTTAGACGAGCATCACCCTCGGTGTTACTAGGTACATTATTATTAGATGTAGCATTATCCACATTAGAAGCTCCTGCGTTAGGATTCTCCACACGTCTTATTTCATGCATCTCACCTAACTGACTAGGATCGTGTATAGAGTGAACTTCTGGTCTCACCAGTGAACCATGTCTGTTATAGAAGTAAGGACGAGAGAATGCACTCCTTGCTGAAGCATTGTTTATTGAGTTTTGTAAACTCCTGCGTCTAGCTCGTAGCTGTGTAAACATCTCAGACTCACACACTCGCCTGAGGTGTCTCGTGTTGAAGTTCCCACAGACAGGACAGTTGTCTCTTTCACAGTCTGTGGTGGAGGAATGCTGGGATATGTCATTATTAGAGAGTCCTCGTGAAGCTATGTCACTGAGATTAACAATCTCCTCTGCCCTCTCCTCTTGGGGTGCTACATTAAATGCAACAGTTGAAGCATGAACTTGATTACCCAGCCTGCTGTGGATGGATTCATTCATTGCTTGTGACTCAGAGACAATTCTAACTCCTGTGGGAGGGTCCAAAGACTGAAAGGGGGGACTGGCTTGTTCTGGTGACCTCTCCGTAACAATCAGTGTTCCTGGGACACTATCACTGTTTGACACAGGCCTAGTTTGACTAGGCTCAATGTCTGTACTAACTACATCTGGTGTCGTCTCCCCACTCACATCATTCTCTGCTGAGGCCGCTCTAGGAGGGTTCCTCAGCAATCGAGGTTCTGCTGGACTAGATATAACATCCATGTCAGTGTCAGGTGAGGAGGAGTCATTAGAGGCACCAGAGGGAATTTCTGTCCTCTGGGGTCCCCCATAGGTTGATCTTTGGGAGGACTCTGTGATGTGGGAGGCATACTGCCTTGCCAAATTGAGGCCTTCCTCATGAACTGGTGAATGTGGGTGATTAGATGCACCATGTTGAATGCTAGAAGAGGACTGAAGATCTGAAAATCAAAAAATGTGTCATTTCACTACAAAGTATTGTCAATCTTATATATCTCAAACATGGTGAGACTGGAAAAAACTTTCAAGATACCCGAGAATTTGAGATATTAGAGAGGTGGAGATCTTAAACTTGTACGGGTACGTGTAGATGTACTTTGACGTACATGTTCTTGTAATTTGTCGGTTGAGATTTTACTGCCATGTAACATGAACGTGTAAATTGTGATCGATGTCTCCATTTCAACTATTTAGTCCATTTGTGATATCACTCTGACTTTAGCCAGTAAATAAAAGATGTTTGAAATAACTGCTCTTGAAACTAAACATCCTAAATAATGTACAAGTTATCAGTTTTCACACATTGACTAATATTTATTATAAGAGCAACAAGTTTACACTTACGTGTAGATGCCACTCTACAAGTTTTAGGAACGTGTAGACAACTTGTCATCACTAAAACTGATGACATAATATGCGAGGAATTTAGGGAATTCCCCTACTAGACGTACCCGTACACGTTTGAAATCTCAACCTCTCTAATAATGATTTGGACCAGACTCACTTTCATATATTCCTTAATCAACACTGACATATCAGTATTCAAGATTTCAAGATACCAAAGTATGCCTGTATTTGCACCTTTCAGAGTAATCAAATGCGAAAGTCTTTAAAGTGCGAAAAATTTTCTCTGCTTATAAAGCAATACACTTACATATAATTGAAGTACATAAGTCATGTCACTAGATCTGTATAAAGTCTTTAAGAACACAGAAATGATATTTTTACCCTGTCCTCCCTCAGTTTGGTTTAGGACTCGGTCTCGTCGAGATGCCTGGAAACATTCCACCAGACCATCATACACGTTACCCAGCTGCTGGGTTCGTGGGTTAGGTGGGGCGGGGCTACTGTTACTGCTGTAAATATCAAGGTTTATGTACTTTTTTTCCATCCTTTACAAAAATTGATTCAAATATCTACTAAATTCTGATTTGCATATATCTGTAAACTACCCTTTGAGAAACTGGTAGCTCACTAACCTTATAAAGGATACTCTGGACGTAGGTCTTACTGTGATGTTGTTGGCAATCCCTGTGTATAGGTATGAACCTAGGGGGTCAAACTTCACCCACCTACCATAGAAAAAAATACGGCAATATTAAAAATTTGTCAAGTTACTGTTGATGAAAAACTAATCTAATGAGGTATCAAATGATATATTTTTACTGCATATTATGCAGCAAAAAGTCTGGCAACTTTCAAGGGCAAGAATTCAACTTTCAAGAATTCAAGGGCATGTAATAAATAAATACAAACCTGATTTTTTCAAATTCAAATTTAGTTTTACAGACAACAAATGGCTCTGGTTGACTCCAATCCCAGAAGTAAATATGATTGGTCACTGAAAACACCAAAACATGGTCTGTGGGATGAAAGGTCAAAGAGGTTATGACTTGACTGTCCTTTGACCTCCAGACTTCTGTTCCACAACCCTGCAAATTGATGAATATCAGTCAAATGGGGAATTTCAATTTGCACATTGTCTTCTTGATAATTCACAGAAAATCAATTTCCAAAATAATTATGAACAAAGGGAAAAATGCAGACTTTAAACTCACTAAAAGAAAGAGAAATGTTTGTGGAGAGAACCAGTAAGTAGTTCTACTGGACATGCTGGAGTGAATACAGTTACTGTAGATCATCAAATTTTTATGACACCTTATTTTCACCGAATATTATTTATTTCATATTAAAGCATAATAAAATTTTCACAAATTTGGGTTGGTGACCCATATAATCTCTGATAATACAAATACATGTATATGTGAAATTAACATTTTCATGAGCAAATAGTCTCGTATGATTTAGGGAAAATAAAGTTCATACAAATAAGAAGTGATTTACAATATTATATTTACTGTTTTACCCTGGTAGAAAATGTACCGATAGAACTTACATGTAGGTCCCATATTCGGACCTCTCCTCCAAGACAACCTGAGGCTAGGATCTGATTGGACGAGGGGTGGAAGGCGAGACACCAGGGTGTGCGAGGGTGGCCTCTCAAGATGTGGAGACATTTACCTGTTGCTACTTCTGATACCCTAACTGTGTGGTCCCCATGTGTGGATGCCACCTTGGTTCTGAAAGAAAGACAAAATAATTACCCACTTAAAAACAAAAAGCTCCCAAGTGCCAGAATCACTCACCAAAAGAACCAAAATTCACAAACTTTGACTGATCAGGGGTAATGATTCCAAAATGGATGATCAAATAGCTATAAATTTGCTAAGTACATAACTTGTGTCTAGTTGAATTGGTCATATTTTCATATATGATCATAAGATTGTCAAATAAATACATATAACTTAGCCAAAAGCTACACAAATAACAAATGTATACTACAGGGACTTTATCTCCAACAAAAATTCTGGGATCAAACATTAATAAAAAATTGTAGAGCTAAAACAAAAAGACCTTTTTTTATTATAGAAGCATGATTTGATTTTGTCATTACATTACAACTCTAACAGTTTTCAAGACATTCTTTTTCAAGAATTAAAAAAACAAGAGGCCCAAGGGCCTTAACGGTCACCTGAGTATAATGCAACAATTTAGAGGATCCACAGAGTATAAAATGAACTGAAAGGTGAAGCTTTGTTACCCAAAAGCAAGAAAAATAGGGTGATCAGGATCAACAAAATAATTAATCTAGTATTCATTAACAGTTCATAAATTAGGTTCTAATCTGTTCCCCATTTATCACTATCACCATACAGTATATTAACAAACTTATCAATAGAGCCCCTTCCCCCTCCCCCAGCGAGAAACACCAGAGCCTCTCACCCTGGGACCAGAAGTTTGCCCATCATAAGTAATCACTTTGTTTATCTGCTTAACACTAAGAGCAGACAGGATTATTTAATAGAATTAATGCATTTTCACTATATTATCAAGAGCCCCACCCTTACACCAGCACATCTGACCCAGGGGTCATGCAATTCACTACTCTGGAAGAAGCATTCTTGCTCATCATAACTATACACTTAGCTTCTTTGCTTTTTAACCAGGAGAAGAAAAGAATATTTTCAAAGAAATTTTGCTTTTTCACTATATAATCAATAGAGCCCCCCCTCCCCTTTTCATCAGAACCCTTGACCCTGGGGCCATGAAATTCACAATTTTTGAAGAGGCACCCTTGTGTATCATAACAATGTACTTAATTTGTTAAAATAATACCCAGGGGCAGAGAAGAAGATTATCAAAGAAATAATTCACCTTCACTATAGGATCTATACAGCCCCACCCTAACACCAGAACCCCTGATTCTTGGGCCATGAATTTCACAATTTTAGAAGAGGCATCCTTGCTCATCATAACAATTTTATTAGTTTGTTTAAATAATACCCAGGAGCAGAGAAGAAGATTTTTAAACATAAATGCATTTATAATAAATAGAGCCCCGCCCTAACACCAGAACTCCTGATCCAGGGGCCATGAACTTCTTAATTTTGGAAGAGGCATCCTTGCTTATCATAACTATGTATTTAATTTGTTTAAATAATACCGAAGAGTAGAGTAGAAAATTTTCAAAGAAATAATGCACTTTCACTAGGGATGGGTATCGGCAAAAATTTCGTATCGCGATATATCACGATCCCCCCCCCCCCCAAATATCACGATAATATCATGCTATTTTTACAAGCAATTTTTGCAATGATTTCAAATGAATATTCATAAATTTTCCAAAAATATGCTGCAAAAACATAACTTCACTTTTTTTCATTTTTTCATTTACATAATATCAAGCCATTTTGGATGCTAGGATGCCGTTCTTTTACCGTTTTCAACATTTTTTTTACATTTCCTGTAATTGTAATTTGAAAGAATGAACAAATAAATGAATAATATCTGGAATTTACAACTATGTAGCTAAATACCGGTATTTTAGTCTCCGTATCACGATACGTATCACGCAATTAAAAATCACGATATACCGGTATACCGATAAAATCACACATCCCTAACTTTCACTATAATATGATCTATGTAGCCCCGCCCTAGCACCAGAACCCTTGATCCTTGGGCCATGAATTTCACAATTTTGGAAGAGGCACTCTTGCTTATCATAACTATGTATTTAATTTGTTTAAATAATACCCAGGAGTAGAGAAGAAGATTTTCAAAGAAATAATGCACTTTCACTATATGATCTATAAAGCCCCGCCCTAGCACCAGAACCCTTGACCCTGGGGCTATGGATTTCACAATTTTGGTAGTCACTCTTGCTTATCATAACTATGTATTTAATTTGTTTCAATAATACCCAGGAGTAGAGAAGAAGATTTTCAAAGAAATAATGCATTTTCACTATATGACCTATATAGCCCCAACCTAGCACCAGAACCCCTGACCCTGGGGCTATGAATTTCACAATTTTGGTAGAGTCACTCTTGTTTATCATAACAATGTATTTAATTTGTTTAAATAGTACCCAAGAGTAGAGAAGATTTTCAAAGAAATAATGCATTTTCACTATATGATCTATATAGCCCCACCCTAGCACCAGAATCCCTGACCCTGGGGCTATGAATTTCACAATTTTGGTTGAGTCACTCTTGCTTATCATAACTATGTATTTAATTTGTTTAAATAATACCCAAGAGTAGAGAAGAAGATTTTCAAAGAAATAATGCACTTTCACTATATGATCTATATAGCCCCAACCTAGCACCAGAACCCCTGACCCTGGGGCCATGAATTTCACAATTTTGGTAGTATCACCCTTGCTTATCATAACTATGTATTCAATTTGTTTCAATAATACCCAGGAGCAGAGAAGAAGATTTTCAAAGAAATAATGCACTTTCACTATATGATCTATATAGCCCCACCCTAGCACCAGAACCCCTGCAAAAGCAAGAGAATTTGACATTTCAGGGGCTATAACTCCAACAAGGATGCAAACTCTTGATAATTTTCCACCTGCAAAGTTTTGCCTATCCGAATTTTTTAATGTCTGAGTAATGAGCAAAATACTGCATATCACCCCCCCCCCCCCCATGTTCTATTTGTAGTAACAGTGACCTTGTTTTTGATTGGATCAAAATGAAAAGTGGATTGTTTTGTAGAAGACATGTTCCAAATCATTTTTACTACAAAGTTTCAGAAAAATCTGCCCTGTAGTTTCAGAGGAAAAGATTTTTTAAAAAGTTTGTGACAGGCAATGAAACCAACACCTATGGACCCCAAGTGATGGCATAAGCTCACTTAGAGAGTCAGGTGAGCTAAAATTATATTTGGTTATAGCAGGTAATACATTGTAAGGTACATACATGTCTAAACAGATTTGATTCAGAGTCTGATTCAACCAAGATAACTGATCAAGCTATTCAATATTATCTTTCAAAAAGTATCAAAGTGTCTGCAGAAGGGAACTTGTTTGGAAAAATTTATTAATCAGCAAAACCTAGAAGTTTGCTGTGTAGAAAGTAAGTTCTGATGATACTGATCTGAATACCTGTCCTTCAGTAAGAACAGAGTACTACAGAAGATACGGGGGGGGGGGGGGGGGGGGGGGGTCACAAAAACTCATGGAGACAATGTCCAATGAGTATAAGATTAAGACATAAACAGAAAAATTTATAACCATGCACATCACAACAACAACCAATCTAACAAACCATATGTTCCTGTTCATTTATTAATGATAAAACTCCCCCTTGCTATCCCTAGGTTGTAGTGACTTTGTTTGATCAATGATAAGGGGTCTTTGAGGCAGAGTTCAGGTAGAGTCCATGTCCTCAGGTGACCAGCCAATCAGACAGAGGGAAATAATTACAGACGGGACATGGAGAATTCATTAAAAGTCACATGCCATGGAAATTCAATAGCATTGTTAGCTAATGGTGCAAGTGATGATTCTCTTCTGGGTGATTTAGCAATTCAGTTAGATAAATTATCAAAATTATGTGCCTTTTAATCAATGTTTTCTCATTTTTGTGGATTTTTATTTTTAAATACATTTTTTCTAAACAGTAACCTGTTTCTTTTTTCTTTTCTTTTATTAATAAACTCACCCAAATATGAACTGAATTCATTTTTTCTGACTGAAATGTATTTTTTAAAATACTTTCTAATTTATTTTATTTTTTTTTTTAAACTTCAAACCTTTGGTTTTATAAAGAGGATAAGCAGCAAGCTTTATAAAACCAAAGGTGAGAAGGCCATGTTTCTTTTTGACCTCCCTCCCCCTATCCTAAACTGAAACCTCCTCTAAGATCAATCAAAATATATGACACAGCCACATAAAATTCAGATCCCTTACAGAAAGTGGCTGGTGATTGGAAAGTCCTGTTGTTAGATGCTAGACCTGATAAGTAGGGATCAAATCAAGATTAAGCCTTACACTCTTGATCTTAAATAAAAAGAAACGGCAAGTTTCGAACACTAAGTAAACTCAATATTAGGAGAAATATACTGACATTAATTATTATGTAAGAGTAGTGGAACAACAACCAGTCAACATCTCTTTTTTTTCTTTTCAGGACATGCATATATAGTTTATATACAACTGAAATTATGAATGAACTATACTAGTACATCTGTACGTGTATCCCTTTTAGTTCAATGGACACTAAATTTTCATTTCCAAGTGAATTATAGGAATGTACAGTATAATACCTCTGAGGGATCGTCAGAGACAGAGAATACCAATGAACCCAATAAATAAACCCAGACAACACATTATAAGTCAGATAGAATGCTCTGAACTATCGACCCCTGAAAGGTGTACACTGACATATATAGCAGAGTCTGATAATTGACTCCAGTGGTGATGTAAGGAATTGCTAGGTTACAGTGACACTGGGCCTCAGGCACTCAGAGTACAGACTAGTACTGTTTAATGTCCAGCCCAGCCACTGTTATGTAAGGTGATCCTGTTCTTGGCAGCCAATACCTCAAGTTATCATGATACAAGTTGTGAAATTTGGCTGGCATGTAAAAGTTCAACACTGATCAATAGCTATAACAATTATAAAGCAAGGTACATGTATGTGAATATATATGCTTTCTTATTCCAATAGTATGGGTAAATACAAGTATTATGTACTTTTCAATAGAAATGTCACCCTGAAGATTTTTAAATACCAAAATTTAAAAATAAATAGAAAAATATTAAAATAATTCAGAGAATGCAATAATGATACTGTATATTTCCTGTTGACTATACCGGTAATCAGAAATACAGTCTCTGAGTGTTGGAAGCACATTCACTAATGGAATGCAGTGGATTCCGTATAACTAAAACAAACATTTTTGCCCTGTTGATGTTTATATCTATCCCCTGTACCTGTTGACCGGTCAGTGACCTGGCTAGTCGGAGGCCAGACCACCAGAAATCATTTGATCGTACCAATTATTGGACCATTGTGTTTGATGTGCAGAAAATCTGACCCCTGGCTGACCAACGCTTTGCTTACTCTGGCCTTCCTGGTAGTTTAGAAAGATTACTGGAATCAAACATAGGCACTGTTTGACGAGTGGGAATCGGGGTGAATTATAAACATCATTTACACTTCATTATCAGAATCAGTGAATGAATCTTGTTGAAAAACATCCAAGTCTTCAAATACATTTTTTTAAAAAAAAGAAGTTAACTTACAAATTACCATTTAAATATATTCCTGCAAAAATGTTACTACCGAATGTACAACTTACTGCCAACAATAATTCTGTAAACTGATGAGGATACTATTCCAGTACTAAGGGATTATTAAGATTTTTCACAGCCCTGACTTTATGTGTCTATGCAGCAAAATAAACATTTTTATTTAAATAAAGTACATGTATACTGACTGTATATCAGATACTACTCTCAAACCTTACAAAGAGGACATATAAAACCCCACCTAAATCCATTAGACACATGTCTATGATCAAATTAAGAATCAGATTACTACATAACTACCATAGAATTACACATAACATGTCGTATATTTGTGCAATCGTAACTCTAGAAAAGAAGGTTGCACCTTAAGTCATGTTTGCTTTCTAAAGACTTTTAACTAATATCAAATCTCAGAATCCAATAGTCTAATAAAGTCTACATCAATTTTCATTACTGGAGTACTTTGAAAATGCTCTTTAAATTATGTGACCATACACTGCCCTGTCATACATAAAAATCTGCTTACCCATCAGGACTAAAATCCATTAAAAATGTAGCCCTGCATTGTCCCGACAGTTTACATGGCTGAAAAATAAAATGATCAAAATATGGTACTATACATGTAATATGATATGAATGCACATATATTTTTATACCTTTTTAACGTACAAAAATAAAAAATGTTACAAGACAAAATTTTTTTTTTCCCTTGTGGAAGCAGCTAACGAAAGTCAAAAAACAAAAATCTCTGATGAGATTGTAACTCTACTCGGGTATGTCCTTATAATAAAGGAAGATTTATATACAGTGTATATATTTTATTTTCAAACTTGAAGGGGGGGGGGGGGGGCACTAGTATAACATGATTTGGGCCTGTTAAGAAGTTTTCCCATTACTAACCCAAGTTTGCTGCATGCTGAATTTTTTGGTACACAATTATGTAATCAAAAACTAATATACAGAATTATGTATCTTAGTACCTCACGTACTTGTGTACCAAGTCTTATTGAAATCAGATCAAAATTGTAGGAGGGGTAGCATTTTGAGAGAATAGTACAGAAATTTCAACTTTTAGTAATCATGGCGACATTAGTTGAAATCAAAAACGGATTGAGAGAGTTTTGTACAAAATTATAGTCTATTTGTGTACCAAGTCTTATTGAAATCAAACTTACACTGTAGTAGGAGTAGCTTTTTTGAAAGAATTTCACAAAAATTTCTAATTTTAGTAACCATAGCAACAATTTTAGTTGAATTCAAAAATCGATAAAAAGTATTTTGTATCATATTTATAGTTTACTTTTGTACAAAGTCTTATTGAAAAGGGACTAAAACTGTAGGAAGAGTAGTGTTTGAAAATTTTTACAGCAATTTCTATTTTTAGTAACCATGCATGGCCACACAGTTCATCGAAATCAAAAACTGATAAATAGAATTATGTATCTCAATATACTAGTCTTCTCTGTACCAAGTCTTATTGAAATCAGACTAAAACTGCAGGAGGACGAGTGTTTAGAAAAAATGTTTACAGACAGACAGATGAACAGACGATGGACACCTTACTAATGCATAAACTCTTCTTGGTCCCTGACCAACAGAGCTAAGAAAAAAAAAAGCTTCATTGTGTTCCATTAATAATAATGCTTTTCATTATAAAATAAATCTCATCAACTACACAACAACAGATTTACCTGGTTTATGGTGGGTTTTGATCCTTTCTCTTCCAGATAACCCAAAACTGATGACCTTCCAGATTTGACCTTGACCCCTCCCCTCTCTCTATTGCTGAGGTAACTCAGCAGATTAAACTTGGTCATCTTCCTAGAGATTCACTACAAAGTAAACAAAAAACACCTGAAATCATAGAAATAAAGCATTTATAGTGCAAAGTTTGACCTGTTGAGATTTTATAAATATTTATTAAAACTAGATAGTATAAACATGAATGTCTTGCCAATTAATAAAAACAATTGCATAACTCAGGAATTCTTGAATTTTACTGAAGGGCTGATCAAGACTGATGAGTCCCCTTTACACTGTAGGCAAAGTGAACTTTAAATGTTAAGGGAAAATTAATGTTAAGGTTAATTAATCCATATTTACCTAAAACTGATGTATATATATCATAATTCACAAATAGAACGCTAATGCATAATACACGTACAAATCATACATAAATTGTTTTTCAAATTACAATAAACCAAAAATACTTTTTAAAATGGCTGATTTGTCAAGCTGAAATACCAACATTGAAAAAAAAGGGGGAGAACCCAACTCCATTTTAAACAGTTTTTAACAATTATAATAATATTTTGCTGGACATTTAATGTGCACAAAATACCAGTCTTTCCAAAATATGTCAGACTGTAGGACCTGACAAATGTGCAGTGCCTCAGTTCGATGCGCCATGTTTTTTACACCGGACTACAATGTCCGATGTCTGGTTTTATGTTTTACCATTTTGACATAGAATCATTAAAACATTTGCTTTAAGAAAAAATTTTGCACAGATCCAAGTACATAAATGAGTGTGATTAAAATTGCATGGACCCTAAGATATCCTTGGTTCTGCATTTTCACTTTTTGATATTAGTTTTTTTTCAGTCTGAAAAATTTGGTTGGTCCAGTGTTTTCCTCAAGTACACAGGACCAAATGTCCAGTGAGAACAAAAAAAACTTTCGAATAACAAAGCATTTTCCTAGACATATATCAAATAATATGCAAAAAATGAAAGCACAATAAAATAAACTATTAACTTTTAAAATAAAATTAAGTAAAGAAATTTACCAAGACTGAAGTGATTTCTTTAAATATGCCTTTGCATGTTGGTCCCTAAGAAAAGCACACCATGTGCATTTGATCAGTTTGGCAACCTAACGCAGAAAATTTATCTGCTTTACTGATTCAATCTATGTTCTGACATGGCGGAAGCTGCATTATGTTTGTGCAGACTGGGAAAATTGTTTGCATTTCCAGGACAAGAGCCAATAAAACTAATACAGCATTAATCTTGGTCGCCCTGCTGAGAAATGAAAGACAACAATTGTTTGGCCCTCCAGTAGACATGCATTGCTGTTGACATGCGACTTCATACCCCTTGATGCATTTGACCCCTCCTGTTGTCATCCATAGCAAGTTACTATGTCATTTAGCAGAAGGAATTTCCTTCTGTTCTCCTCCCCCCCCCCCCCCCTTCTCAAATAGTCATTAGCTCTGGCAGGGATCACAATAGCTTGCCCCCTGTGCTGGGTGTCTCTGGACAATAGGATGAGCCTGTTCTGTGGCTGCAAGGCCTTACAGGTGAATCAGTCAAGTCCTTAAATGCCCCATCTCTCTCCCCTGCACAGTGCAGTGTCCGGTCAACAGTGCAGCAGGGTCAACAGTTAATTTGGTCACTCAAGTTCATAAATATAGATAGCTAATAAGCAAGATAACCCAGAGAATTCCACAATATTACACATTTAATGTATGCAGGGACTGAAAATCTTCAAAACTGATAATCAGCATAATTTATCTTTAACAGATTTGTGAAGATTCTAAAAACTTCATGTAGTTTCTACGCTGTTTTCCTTCAATATATTTTGGACAAATTTGGGAGGGGGGGGGGGGGGGGGAAGGAGTCATCAGTACATGCAGTATATGTCTCCTTCATTTACAAATTCATTTGAGTGTTTCATATTTTAAACTGTCTTTAGAATTAAAGTAACAGATAAGCAAAACTAAAACATTACTATTTGTGGGACATATGTATATACTAAACTCCTTTCGAGTTGTCAAATCAATAAAAAATACAGATTTTCAACATTTACTTTTAGAAAATAAGCAAAAAAGCTAGGACTCATTAATTAAATATTTAAATAATAAATCATTTTAATTATTATAGTTGTATCTGCCACTGAAGTTGCATCATTGCGATACTCATGTGTGATATCTTCTTTTATGATAATATTATAAAATGAAAGGATCCTAGATGTTTCCGAGATATATTTATTTAAAACTTTCACATCAAATTAATATATATATGTATTTACATCAACTGAATATTATCTCCCTTTTTTCTTATACAAACTACTATCGTTTATCAATCCTTTAATGCTGCTAAGGAAGCCACTTGAGCAATGTCTCTTCCATCCATGAAACATACGATGACACACAAATCAATAATATAATATTTATCTACTTAATCCCACTTTATTTGATTAGTTATACTGACATAAATCTAAACAATTAAAAATAAAATGTTTCTGTTAGTACAGGGATTAATGGTTGCAGCTGTTGCAGAGA
Organism: Saccostrea echinata; assembly: GCF_033153115.1. Classification (NCBI taxonomy): domain Eukaryota; kingdom Metazoa; phylum Mollusca; class Bivalvia; order Ostreida; family Ostreidae; genus Saccostrea; species Saccostrea echinata. The sequence goes on from NW_026889761.1 coordinate 22,942,003, forward strand.
AAATTTACATAACCTGTTTACCCAGGTTGTGTATTCAAAGAAAGCATTTTATTGTTTAAGTAATGTATCAGTCCTGATATAAAATTTCCAATGATCATCATTTTCATAAATCATCCCTGCGAATACAGTTACTCTAAAGTGTAGACTGCCACATAATTTTTTTTGGGACATTATATAATTGTTTTATCAGTTCCAAATTTTGACCATGCAGTTCTGAATAATCAATATTAAGCTGAGAGCTGAAAATTAATAAATTTAAAAGTGTAAAAATACATTTGATACCTATGATATTGGGACCATGCTCGGAAGTCTGGTACATAATCAAGCTACTTTACAATGCAATAAATCCGGATAAACATGACAATGTGACATATTTTTCCACAGAAAATCATCTGTCAACACCTTAATTTTCCAAATATATTAACATTTCAGGTATCAAAAGTAAGCATCATATGTAATATAACAAACACCAACTTATATATTTGTTTCCTTGTAAAGGTTTTCCTCACTGAAGAAAAGATTGAAAAATGTCTTAATCCATTGGAAATACCATTATCTTACTAGGTGGCATTTAATTTAACTTTTCCTAGGCATTTCATTTGATGATGTACAGAACATATATTTTTAATTAATTTAAAGCAATATGAGCTGCAAGTTTGATGTCAGAAATATTTGTTGCAAAATTGTAATGAACTATTTCAATGACAGGAAAAAAGAACGTTTATAAAGTTTTGATGTTCATATTTGCGATGAAAACACTATTTTTAAGCTTTGGTTGAAGCAGAATTACATTATTGTCGTCCTGTACAATATTGATTCCTTATATAATACTATATATTCGATTGTAAAGAAATCTTTCTTCTGAAATTATTTAATACTTTATTTAAGTCAAATTGATCGAAAAGGTACAAATTACATAGAAATTTATCAAAATAGCACATTTTAACAGCAAAATTAAATTCTCAAAAATGCAGCTCATATTGCTTTAAAGTCAATCTGCATGGGAACAGCTGAGTTATTTGGAATTCATCAGCTTATTCACAACGGTAAAATGACTATCCACATTTACCATGTTTACTTGCTTTTTAAATTAAAGTTACTTTGGAATATTAAAGTTTGATCAATCTACATTAAGTACATTTAAATCCACAGGTCTTTGGACTACTGTGAGTACTTTGACAAACAACTTAGTTTTAAAATAATGCCCGCGTACATCTACAGTACCCCTGAATGGGTAGCCAATTCGGAACTAGTCAAACAACTGTATTGGCAACTATATCAAGTTGCTGTCAGTGTCTCTGCAATTATCAATATCTAGTGCAGGGTTACATGTCCCTAAGAATTAAAACAGCAGGGGATACTAGAAAAGTAGGAGGGGTTTAGGGTTCCTTCCTAAACAGTGGGATGAGGGGGAAATACCAGAGTAATCCGGGGATTACCTCATTATTGGTGGGGAAATTCTCTGGCCCCCAGTCTTAGGGACAACCCTAATGGGAGAAACTTGGAGAGGCTAACAATTAAAAGCTTCTACAGTACTTTAATGACTACACTTGAATACAGGATGCTCACTTTTTTTAAAATCAATATGCCATGCAATGATGTAAGCACTTTACAAAATCATAAAATTTACAGGGCTGACGCCAAAATGCAGATTATAAAAACAAAAATATATATAACAAAAGTATTCTATAATATTGTATAACCAGGGATGCATATCGAGGAAATTCGAGATTGTATTGTATAAAACACAGAAACAAAGGATTAAGATTCTGAAGATCGCTTGGCATATGTAAGCTATTGGAAATGTTTGACAGTTTTTAAATAAATACTCACCTTCTAATTAATTGCTGTGTGCAGTGAACATGTTGAAATCTGAAAATCCTGGCAATATTTGTTATTTTTACACACAGGATGTCGTTTATGAGACAGGTTAGGTAAAACTCATCGTACGAGAACCTGACGATCAGTTATTTATTTTTCACAGTTTTGATTTGACGGTCAGTGACTACAATCCTAGAAAAGATCATCCCTTACACACACGGAATCCTAAGACATTCTCACTCGCCTGCCTCGGCTGTCTCCGTGACTTCGAGTTCGACGAGCGGTTTTGAAAGTTAAAGAGAACCCGGATGTTGTCTACAAATGGGTCAAAGGTAAAAATGGCAGCGCCCATGTGTAAATATTTTTAGAGGTAGGATTTTTCTTACTTGTACATTTGTACATTTTCAAGCGGATAAAATGTAAAAAAGTTTTAAGTACTTGTCTTGGCGGGTGCGTCGATTTACCCAAATGGACCCAAATGGAACCCAAATGGACCCAAATGGAAATCAAATGGACCCAAATGGAAATCAAATGGACCCAAATGGAAATTAAAAGTTTATAATTGTCAATTAAAAATCAAAATAGACCCAAATGGAAATGAAATGGACCCAAATGGAAATTAAAAGTTAATAATTGTCAATTAAAACCATACATACCATGTAGTTAATTTAAAAAAAAATATTTTATTGGGTATTAAAAATTATGATGGAAAAAATTTATAAGATTAGTTTCTCATATAAAAATTTTGACGTATATTAATAAAAAAAAAAAAAACTACTTTTAGATTATCAAATATTTGGATCGTTAGCCGTTATCAATAGACTATTTTAAAAAAGTCTATAGATTACGTTGCCCAGCTCTTGCCACGTGGAGGCCATCCCAAAAAAAGAGCCATAATTTTGAATTTGGAAAATAAATATATTTAAAAAACACTAACATTAACATCGAAAGAAGAGCCAAACGAACTCACTTTGAATATTATTTTGGGAAAAAAATAAAACTATTACTTTTTATTCATTTAACTTAAATTTTTTTAAATGTATAAGAAAAATGTTGAAAATTTGTTAAATTGAGTTGGAATAAGAGCTGTAAAAATAAATAAAGAACTACATGGAAACTATAAAGAACTACATATACAAAGTACAGCAAAACTATTTAACATGCATAACAGCTAGATAATTTGGTTAATAGCATTTTATAAAGTTATAAACTAATCAAAAGCACATAATATTTACAATAAAACTTTTTAAAATGCACTACATTGACAGAGCTACTATTTCATAAAAAAAACTTTTAATGTAATTATTCCAATATTTTAGCTAACATATAATTTACAACAAAACTATTCCACTTGCACTATACGGAGCTACTATTAATAGTATTTGATTAGATACATCTTAAAAATGACTTAACTTCACGCACTGTGCCAATTCTACATACGAATGTACATAATATTTACAACAACATTGTATCTATCATGCATATCATTGGTGGAGCAACTATTTAATAAAATACATCTTATAATAGAGTTAATTACGCAAAGCAGAATATATACAACATATGAAAACTATATGGAACTACGTACATGTATACAAAGTACAGCAAAACTATTTAACATGCATAACAGCTAGGTAATTTGGATGAGAGCATTTTATAAAATAATAAACTAAACAAAACCAAATAATATTTTTAATAAAACCTTTTAACATGCACTACATTCATAGAGCTACTATTTCATTAGAAACATATTATAACTAACATATAATATAATATTGAACAAGTATATACAATATATTTACATGACATATACTTACCATAGAAATTACTAATAAAAATTAAGAATGAGATTGTATTTAGAGAACTGTTCTTATCGTGTCAAACACGACGCCCTACCAGGGCCCAGACTTAGTTCTCCAATACACAATCTTTTTCAAATACGCATAAAACTTTAAACATGTACATTTACTCACTATTGTCATAAATCAGTTCTATAATGGACGTTGCACAGAGTCCCTAATCGGTAAAGTAATTTTTGGTGCTTCTGTCACAAATCGGTCACATATCGGTAATGTCAATCTCGGTGTTTCTGTCACAAAATGTTCACATATATCGGTAGAGTCACAAATCGGTAAAATCGGTTTGAATCGGGAGTATTTAGCACCTGGTTCGCTCTGCTTTTGGTCTTTTCCGCTGACACGGTTTTTGAGCCACTTTGGATGTTGGTGGAATCTGTTAGAAATAAAAAGAATAATCAATACATTGATGCATGTATTTGAGATTTTAAAAAAATCTGGTAAACAATCATAAAATTATTAAGAAATATTTTAAAACATTTTTTTTTACCTGAAAGCTGCAATTGGTACTTTTAATGTAGTTGGTCTTGTCTTTGGCAATGGGTTTCTGACCGAGAAGTTTCCACACTCTTCTGTTCTTTTCCGACCTGCTCAGCTTCAGCCATACGTCGGGGGCAACCTTATGTTGTTTCTGGGAGTCCTCTAAGACATAGTTCCCGTTGCCATGAAGAGCACAGCGGAGGTCGTGGAACTGGATAGCACTTATTTCGTTAATTTTTGCGATAAGGTCTGGTATTTTGTGGGGCTTCCAATTTAACGACTGCTTTAAGCGATTATTCATGGATTCCGAATTGTTGTTGGTCCATTGTTCCTCGATTATCCCTGTTTGAAGTGGGGTGTATACATGTTTTTGAAGTAGAGGTTTTAGGCGATTTTCAAAATGTTGTTGGAACTGGGGAAATTTGTGCTTCAAATGGCTGTCCAAGTCCGCTGTTTTGGAATCGAATGAGAATGAGTCGTCTGCGTTTATAAGGCCTTCCTGTCCAAATATGGTGGAAATGATGTGTTCCCTTTCCTTCGTGCTGCAACCTTCTTTGTCCTTTAGATATCTTCGGACGTTATCCTTTAGGTGTTTGGTGCAAAGCAGTTGGATAGGATCCTTAAATGCATGACGAACAGCTTTCAATATGGCTTTTTCCTCATCGCTGCCTATTTTAAGACCATTTGGGAATCCCAGTTTTGAATTTAAATGGCAGAAAAATTTGTAGTATGAATCTGTTTCCCCATCCCAATGCAGCAAAGTGGGCCCAAGGAAAATGGGGTTTTGCAGAGTTTCTTTTTTTATGATTTTCCGGTTTTTGTATGTAGTAGTTGTCACAAAACATGGACCCAGGTTAAAAGTACGGTCTATGCCCAGAACGCTACCATTGGAGCCTGTACAATTTGTCTTTAAATCTTCCAGTTGTTCTTCTGAATAAATGATTATGCTTGGGGGTTTGTTTGGTGTTATAAATAGTTCCCTGATGTTGCTTTCCCCGTTCTGGCACATAGAAATAGCCGCTAAAACCTCATCAGCAATATTGTGGAGTTTAGGGTTGTCTTCCTTCTTGGATTCCCTGTAAACTTTATCCCTTATTTGCTTGGCATTTGGAGCATTCATGGAGTCATCGAGCATCATTTGGTGGCATGTTTTGATTGGCATTTGGTGGTTTTGTTGTGTAATTTTAGCGGCTTCGCGTAGGATCCCTGGATCTGTCCTCATGTAAGGCTCCTCTGTGGTTTTGTTGTTGCCATGGGGCGTCCTTACGGAATTCTGCTCTCCTTGGTATTCCACTAGAGCTATTTTCTGTTTCTCTTCATACTCCTTGGGCAGTTTTGTGAAGATGGTGACCCTTTTTTTGTAATTTTCGTCGATCTTAGACTTTGCGTAGTAGCGATGACTTTTTACGATTTCATCTTCGGATGGCTGTGGCTCCATCGGAGGATACTGGCGTTGACCCTGGACCATCTTCTCGAGGCAATAGAGTTCATTCTTGATGAAAACAGACTTCAGCTTGCCTTTCTGTGTTGTAAAGGTGGAGTTGACTGATGTGCCAGTACGCCCCCATGCTCCACAGTCGTCTGGAAATTCATGGACGTTGTCAGATGTCCTTTGCAGTAATAAATACACGTTATTTTTTGGTCCTCTGGGAATAGTTGATGAAATTGATTGGGTTGGTGACGTGGTAACTGCTTTGTAGGCTTCATCTATTGGCAGTTATGTTTCTCTTTTGACATATTTATTTCATATGCAGTGAGTTACAGCTTTGTCATGAAATGAATTTTCATTATTTGGTTCATGTATCAGATATACATGTATGGTTAGCTGATTAGTGAAGATGTTAGTCTTGAAATGATCCGTCTCAGAGAATCAAGTGAGAACAAGATCTCGAGGGAAATCTGTTGGTAATTAATTGAAAAATTCCAGAAAATGCTGTCTGTGTGCCTGTGAGGAGTTAATTATATCTGTTAATCTTCCACACACAAACGCAAAAAGAGCGGTCCTACTAAACAGAGTACGCTAGTACGATAGAGTACTTTAGAGTACGCTAGTAAAATTTAATAATTTAATGCAATTTAACTACTTTTTGTATGTTTTTCTACTTTAGTTAAACATAATGAATATATATTTTAAATTAGATTTGTATTTATATGTATTTTAGGAGTTATTTCAAATTCTGATTTCAGGTGACGGTTTATCGTTTGATCCCGATATAATTTAACTTGAACATGTTGAAATGTTTCATTGTTAATGTAAAAAATATTTATATAGGGCAATAAATTTAATTTTTGATAAAATTTAGTTGAAGTTAGTAAGTCTGAAACAAAATATTAATCGAGATCAGAGTGTTAATAATCTTTAACAGTTTAATGCATTGAATCATGAATGTTATTTTCTTGTCAAAATAGCGCTAAAAACAAATATTTTGAAATAAATATTGCAATATTAGTTTATAATAATGTTTAATCGAGTTATATTTACATGAATAAACAATTTAATTGCATTAAACTACACATTTTTTCTAGCGTACTCTAAAGTACTCTATCGTACTCTAGCGTACTCTGTTTAGTAGTACCCCAAAAAGAGAGAGAGAGAGAAAAAAAATCACAATTTCGAATTACATTTTTTAATGAAAATTCGTGGAAATATTTATCACAGCAACACTCTTATATTAGATATATTTTAATTGTGTGACCAAGTTTGTTTGTTTGTTGTTTTTTTTTTTTTTGGGGGGGGGGGGGGTTAAACTTATCTATTTCCATAAATCTAAATCCCACCAGCTGCCAGTGTTTTCATGACTTCTTTTTTTTTTATCTTCTTTATGTTTCAGTACCCAGCACACAAACTTTTGTCTGTAAGATACATTGATCATGTGATGTGAATATTTGTACATCTCAGTCATGACAACATGCTCTGAAATTCAGTGCTTAAATTGAGGAGAGTTTTTATGTTTCTGTAAAGATTCAATCCTACTTTTAGAATTTCAAAGATGTGGTATCAGAGTTGAAAAGAAATAGTTAAAGAACAGATTGAACAGGGGGAACAAAATGAGAATGCCAGAGGATGGTCCTCCTTCAAAGAAGTTTAAATACACCCTGTCTCATCACAGTAAGTACCGTAGTCAGAGACAATGTGTACATTAATCTGAATTCTTAAAAAGAAAAAAAAGCGGGTTATGTGAATTTTTTCTGCAGTAGCTGCAATGTTAATTCCTGTACTAACAAACAAAGACAGACATTTTATAGTTTATATTTATATCTTTAATATTGTATTTAATATAGATGTGTATGACATTGTATGCATAATTGATTGAACAGCTGTTGCTTAAGAAATCTATGCAGGTGGCTTTCTCAGTGTTGTTTATGGACTAATTAACGGCAATGGTTTTTATAAGAAATAAAGGAAATAATATTCAGTGGATGTAAATATTAATAAGTATGAACTGCAAGTTATCTCCATCAATCTTATAGACACATTAGAAGAGAAACACACTGCAATATAACAGTATATATTCTGGATAATTTATCTTAAAAAGAAACATAAAAGCAAACATGAAGCATGCAGCAGCATTTAAAGCATTGTACAAACACACAGCATTTTTACTGGTACATTAAGCACACTGTGTCACAGCAATAATTCAATTACAGTGTATATTTTAACCTGGTGTAAGTCAGCATCATGAAAATAGCATGGCAACACCACAGTAGATGGTATTTGACATATCAATGTTCAAGTTACAAATATTTATCTGTATTTTATATACTGCTACAGGAATCACTATAAATGTAAATACTGCATAATAATACTTCCAATGGGTTCTGTCATTACACAGCTGTAGATTGTCAGAAAATTACACCAAAGTGTGGGTGTCTGTTTGGCATATTTTTTTGAATGACATCATAATAGATGCTTCTTTTGAAATGAATTCTAGAAACAGCTAATGTTTTCTGTTTAACATCATCAACATAAAGTATTTTTAAATGCTGGGCTACTGTAATCTGTCACTGCAGAATCTGGACAATTCTTTATATAGGCAGCTTGAAGGTATGTGAAAGAGAATTACTGAAGACAAATTGTAGAAGAGAACACAGTCTGCTAAAAAAAGAAATCAGTTTCTTCCTTTGCAACAAACATTTGCAGGATTAACATAATCAAGTATGTCATTTGCAACAATAACAAAAACAAAAACTTCAAATTTAATATTCATCCTGAGGTTTTGTCATTTTAAGAATATTTACATTCCACATTTATTTTGCTTATAAAGTATGTGGAAAGCTATATGGCATTTAAAACACCATATTAAGTTATGATTATTATTTTGATGTCGCAAGAATTGAATGCTGTGCAAGTGCAACATCATAAGCCAAAATCAACATTCAATCTCACATTGAAGAGTTCAGTGGTAGCTAGTAGATGTCAGTGGTGCTTCTATTAATTGTAACATACCCAAAGGATAATACAGGGATTTTGAAATATAAATCACATTTGCAGACAAGGCAGGGAATTTTAAGCATCATTATTATTATTTTATTTTTTTGAATTATTATTATTTTTTTAAGATGGATTCTTGTAATGTGCAAACAAATTAAGTAACTTGTTTGTTAAGGTGACATCCAATCTTGGTTTTTAAGGGATCTTTGATAATAAGGAATTCTGTGAGTTCAGTGAAATAGAAAAAAATGTGGTCATTTAACTGCGGTTTTGTCATTTTAGGATTATAATATTTCATTGCAATCACTCTCCTAAAATTTATATCTCTTTTCTTTGATAATTTTTTTAATGTTTTTACAAATAATCTGAAAGGAAATGAAATGTTTAATAAAGTCAGACTAATTGTCATAAATTAGAGGCTTCTCTATGAGATTGAGGTAGTATGTATGGGTTGACCACTGTTTGACCATTGGCCAGTGTGCGTTGACAAGTCACAGGGTAAGTTCGGGCAGTGTCGGTCATTCACCACGGTTCAGATCTGGCCGGCAGGGTGAAATGTTCAGTTAAGTCTGATCAAACATGTTGAACAGTAATTTCCTTGTCAAATTTGATAATGACTCTCACTCCTGTCTGATAAATTCAATGAAAGTCACTTGAGATTCCCACATGAAGTGGTCAGTTTAGGGGTGGCTTTGTGAGGAGGTCTCTGCTGATCTGGACAAAAACTCCTGACCCTCTGCTGACCCAGCCCTGCAGGGATTGACCACTGCCCACTGACCTTTGACCTATGATTAGGAAATGTACAAGCAGAACTTGATTGTTAAATGAAGGGAATGACTGTTTTTTATGGTGACGTCCAAGCCTGGTTTTAAAAGGGATCGTTGATATTAAGGAATTTTGTGAGTTTAGTGAAGTAGAAGAAAATGTGGTCATTTAACTGTTGACTTGATATCCATTTTAGGTTGATTAACTGCCCCCCTAAACAAATTATCTTCACATTAAAGGAGTATTAAATAACAAATTTCATGGAACTTCTAATCTTCAGACTAAAATAATGTTTATTTAAAGAGAGACAGAAATGATGAGCTAGCATTTTCAGACAAAACATATCATGTTTTCAATTCTGATCATAGGAAGACTGACTTTCTACAAAATGCTGAAGAGTGTATGAAAAAAAAATTGAAAAGGGACAACTTCTTATAATAGATTTTATAAAGTAGTAATTTCTTTATCTACATGTATATGATTGATGACTGTATTAACAAATTAATTACAAAATTCTAACCCCATTTTTCATTTGTAAATGTTGTTTGGACTTACCCATTCATGGATATTGCAGTACTATTTACTAGAATTTAGTTAATTAATTAATTAATGATGATCTGCATTAAAGAGAACTTTATGTACTATTCAAATGTGCTTATTGCACATCTATAGGAGCACTTAATTGGTCTTCCTACGTACTTTATATAGACAGGAAGTGATTACTGTCTTTATTATACCTAACCATCTTGGCCTATAAATAACCTTGACTCAATGATGACCACTATGTGGGTGACCTTTTGCTCTGTCTGGCCCTCCCACAAAATCATCACATAGTGGTCATTTTATTGTATATATACATGTAGAGATTAATGTCAGCCCAACTGTCCAGACACATACATGTACATGTACCACACACACTCAGGAATCTTGCAGAATCAATTTGTTAATTATTGCCATTAAATAATGTGCACTATAAATATATCCTAATAATTACCCAGTGTACTTAAAAATTGGAAAAGATGAGCACTTACAGGGACTTATACTTAAGAAATTATAATAAGGGATGGTGAATAGCTCTAGATCATCATCAGCAAACATCCTTCTGTCTCAAGGTCATTAAAACATAACTCTCCTGCAAAATTAATTAAGAAATACATCATATTTAAATTGACATTCCTGTATTTGTTGAAGTCATAAGAAAGGACTGACAGTGAGTGAGTTAATAGAGAGGATCAGTTAAAGAATATAACGATGTCATAATTATTGCCCTTGTGTACCTGTACAGGTATTTGAAATCTTTTCGATGAAAATAAAATATATACAAAGCATTCTGGACGCTCAAGTTTTACGTGATTTACATGATTTAGGCTTCAATAGCTACTCAGCTTATATAAACACTATTTCCAATAGTAATATCAGCAAGAACCTAGGAAATTCTGAAAAATTAGAGTGTCATAAATTGTTCTGAAATGTCATTGCCTCTGATTAGGTTTCAAATAAATACTGGAAATGGATATATATGTTTGATGGTTCTTTGATGTAAGTCAGAAATGACATCCTAAAAGCTGTTTATTACAATGTATTAATTGGAATTTTAATAATTTGACATGTGTAGGTTTTACTGTGGGCTGCAGTTAAATTGCATTCAGAATCTTCAACTTTAGAACTTGTAATTAATTAACATATTGTCAGTGTATATTTCACTGGATAGTTAATGATTTAAAAATTTGTTTAAACATGATGTTATAGGGCAGTATCTCATCAATAGATTTGCATGCATATAATTAAAATAGATGCTTATGCAGAAGTGTCTAATTAAGAAAGCATGATCATGCAGAGATGTTTTACATTTAAGTTTCAACATATGCAAATGTTTCCTGTTCTTTGACTGTTAAAGAGACAAATGAGAATGAGATTATGTCTAGACATAGTGTAAATGATTATATAGGTTCCATTCTGGGGGTTTTAGTGGTCACTTTGTGGTGTGAAAGTGAAATGAAGTTTGTGACCCTGTCCCGCCCACTTCTAATATTAGGGATCTGTCCATAATGATACATTGGGAGGCTATTTTTAGTTTTATTGTTACCATGGTCATTAAAATGTAATTTATCATTTGTTGTCATCAATTAAATCTCCAAGGGTTCTGGGGGAGTGAGCTTTATTGTTGGAAGGTCTTTTTAATGAAGTATGGGTTTGCCAAGAGGAGTGGTCTATTTTTACTGGAATCTGATTCATTACATAAAAATACATACAACATAATAAGTAATAATTATATGGACAGTAAAGCATGCTTATAGCAAATATGCTTATAATAGATTTATGCTTACAGCAGTGATTTTCCTTCACCATGATTTTAAAGTATATGTCAGAACAAAACATATATACTGATACATTAAAAATGAGCAAAATTGTCTGTCCCTGGCACTTTAAGCATATTATACTGTACATAGCTTAGGTTGTATAATGATCTCTGACTATGTTCCATGTATAACTAAGCAATGATAATTTTCTTTATTAACATGATTGAGCATTCATTTATAATTTCAGATAATGGTAACAATAGTTATGTGTCAGAGAAACTCCTCCAGGAGAAGAGGAACCTCCCAATATTTCCTGCCCGGGGGAAGATAATTAACCAGATACAGAGACTAGACACAGCTATACTGATAGGGGAAACAGGAAGTGGTAAAACCACTCAAATACCACAGGTAATTGTAGGACACATGTACTATTGATACAACCATTCATGTTAATGTGGGAAACAGGAAGTGGTAAAACCACTCAAATACCGCATGTAATTGTAGGACACATGTACTATCGATACAACCATGCATGCTAATGGGGTAAACAGGAAGTGGTAGAAAAACCCGCAAATACCGCAGGTAATAGTAGGACACATGTACTATTGATATAACCATGCACACTAAAAGGTAAAACAGGAAGTGGTGAAACCTCTCAAATACTGCAGGCAATTGTAAGATGCACATACTATTGATACAACCATGCATACTAAAAAGGGAAAACAGGAAGTGGTAAAACCACTCAAATACTGCAGGTAATTGTAGGACTCATGTACCATTGATACAACCATGCATACTACCGGGTAATGGGGGAAGGAGGAAGTGGTAAAACCACTCAAATACTGCAGGTAATTGTTGGACACATGTACTATTGATACAACCATGCATACTAATTGGGGAAACAGGAAGTGGTAAAACCACTCAAATACCACAGGTAATTGAAGGACACATGAACTATTGATACAACCATGCATACTAATGGGGGAAACAGTAAGTGGTTATACCACTCAAATACCGAACTTCAAGGTAATTGTAAACTTGTAACCTCTCAAATACCACAGGTAATTGTTAAAAAGACACATACTGTCAGTGGATACAAGCATAGTATTGAAGAAACAGAAAATGGTTAAAAAAATCAAATACCACAGTTAATTGCAGAACATACAAATGTACCATTGATACAACCATAGTACTAGAGGAGACAGGAAATAGTAAAACCACTTAGGAACAACAGGTAATTGTAGGACACACACTTGTTCTATTGATACAACCACCTGATACGGGAAACAGGAAGTAGTAAAGTCACTCAAATACCACAGTTAATTGTAGGACATAACACATGTACTATTAACAGAGGAAACAGGAAGTGGTAAAACTACTCAAATACCACAGTTAATTGTAGGACATACACATGTATTATTAATAGAGGAAACAGGAAGTGGTAAAGTCACTCAAATACCACAATTAATTTGTAGACATACACATGTATTATAAATAGAGGAAACAACAAGTGGTAAAGTCACTCAATTGCCGGAATCATCTAGGAAGGTAGTATACATGGTTAGCTGTATGGAAAGCTAGGTTTTACCAGTTGATCTCTACAATCTTGGCATTATATGACCCAAATTTTTCTTGTACATTTAATAGTAGGTTAGACAATTAATTAAGAAATTCAGAATTTGGATCATATCTATTTTTTATGATAAAACGAAATTATCATCGTACAGACTATCTTCAGTAGTTTTCCCAGAATGCCCGACCGTGAAGTCGAGCATGCGTATTCCAGAAATTTAGACTAACGTAGTTGCTAGCGCTTGAGAGCGCTAGCAATAATAGGAGAAACAGGAAGTGGTTATACCACTCAATAACCACAGGAAATTATAGAATATACACATGTATCATTGATACAACCGATCAACTGTCAGCGTGTGAAATGCAGACCCTGGATATAATGAGTGCTGTGGAATCATTTAAATTCGTGGGGGTCAATGTTCATGGGCAAGCAAAATTTTATTGGTTCATGGGGATGTAATTTTGTGGGCAGCTCATTTATTTGGTAGATTTAATTAATCAGTACATTGAAAAAAAATTGTTCGTGGTGATGTAAATTCGTGGGTAAGGGTTGCCCACGAAATCCACGAACATTGATCCCCCACGAACAATGATGATTCCACAGTATTGGTCATAATGAGATCTAAACCAATGTTACAAACATCCTGTTATACCCTGAGTCCACTGTTATAGGATAAACAGGAAGTGGTATAATCACTCAAATACCACAGAAAATTGTAGTACATACACTGAAAGGGGAAACCGGAAGTGGTAAAACCACTTATATACCATAATCATTTATTATTAGAAGTGGGCACAGAAATATACGTCATTTAAATTTATTTTCGTAGGCATTAAAGTTGTTTACTTGAATATGACAGTTTCCAAGCAGATGTTGAACACCTGGGAAATAATTAACAAGCATTTAATAGCAATCATGGAACTTGGCATCTCTGACATTATCTCTATCACAGACTTACGTAAAACATTTTTCAAAATTTATATGTTTTTCAATTGAAATTCATAAAGATATTATTTCAATTTCTTCATTTTTTGTAGTTGAAAACATAGTATCTGTAAAAAGAAAAGTCAGTCAAAGTTACATCAGCACTAATGGGACATTAATATTGGGTAGCTTAGATCAATTATGTTATGCAAAACAATAATGCAGCAAATCAACTTTGACTAGGAAGTATCTTTGCCTCAGCTTAGAAAAATTAATCATAAAGAAGTATTATGATACAGTTTTCATTCAAATTAAATCTAAAATTTTTATGATGAAGAAAACTTTTCAGTTTATTTGTTAGCTCTGTGCACATACATCTGTAACTTGAATTTATTATATAGATAGAAATTTTAATGTACTTATCTAAAGAATAAATTTATTAGCTCCCCAGTTATACTGTATAACCCGGTTTGGGTTAATTAGTTTATGCTTATAAAACCATGAGTATACTGTGTATACTGTTCCAAGTTTCCAACCCAGATTCATTATTATTCAATTTTCTATCAATAAGTATTTAAAAATTTCAATTTTCCTTCAAAATTGCCTTCAAATTGTACAAAGTTTAAATTTATTATCAAGGGGATTTATGTTTTAGACAATAAAGGTCATATGGTATAAGCTAATTTTTCTATCTAATTAAATCGCACGTTACAATCAAAATTAAACTATTTCATATTATTGCAAAAAATGTATGAAACATTTTTTGAATTTTTTTCATATTCACTGATATCCATGTACTTATCACCATAATGATGAATGATGCATATCAATCCCCAAATAAAATAATATCTTTGTCAGATGGATTTTACAACTTGATCAAAAAGTAATACATGCTATTTATTTGTATTTCAGTATCTTTTGGAGGCAAATGTCAACAAAAATGCCATTATTGCTGTAACACAGGTATATAACTGTGTTTTAAAAATTTCTAAAAGTGACAACAGATATAAAATGAGCTGTCTGTATTTTTAATACTTGCCATGTCTATATGTATGGATGCTTTATTTTAAAGCCCAGAAGAGTGGCCGCCATTACCATATCACAGAGGGTAGCCGAGGAACAAGGGACAGAACTAGGACAAAAGGTACCACACTGCTCTGTATTCATCAGTAGGAAATTGTCACTTTGTTAGTTTAGAGAAAAACTGCTTCATGTAGCAATGTTATGGACAGAATTGTTCTACCATTGCTAAAATTTACATACCATGCCTGCTATCATCCCCCCTTCCTTCATTTCTCCCATAGAGCTCTGAACTTTAGACTTAAATTTTACATTATTGATATGGTGTTTCACTTCATGTTGAAGTAAAATTATTCACAAATTATTTTGAATGTACACGATGCTGTTTTATCTGTATTATCTGTCAATGAGTTTTGATCCTACAGGAGCAGATGTTAACTGTATATTGCATGTGTGATTCAGTTGCATGCTTTCAATGCAAGTCACATTTTCTCACATGTCATGGTTTTATTGTCAAAAATGTCAAAAAAATTATACACTTACATTGTATATGCAGACAAGTGACATACATGTACATGAATAAATCATAATGTACTTTTCCATCTTTTAGTTATGCTGTTAACTTTTATTTTTCACCAGGTTGGATACTGTGTGAGGTTTGAAGATGTCACGTCAGAGAATACTAAAATTAAATACATGACAGACGGAATGTTACTGAGGGAGGCAATCCTGGACCCGCTTATGAAGAGGTGACAAACAAATCTGATATTAAAAGACTACTTTTTTATATGTACTGAAAATATTAACACTTTGTGTATATTTTACCTCATCTGTAATCTAAAAGTAGTATGAGTAATTTAAGAGTACATGTATATCCAAAAATAAATCATGACTAATCAAAGATCTAAAGTAGCTATTAGAAAGCAGCCAACAAATTTCATGTTGGATATATTAAAGCATTTCAACAAAAAATAACACTGAATTTGAATTATTTCAGATTGCTGGGGTAGCAAACATGTACCATAGATGGAAATCAAAAGTTCATGACCCCTCAAATACAAAATATTAAAATATGTCCCTGTACAAATAATTTACACAGCTATCTGAGTTCATAGTTTTTCTTCAGGTACTCCATAGTGATTTTGGATGAGGCTCACGAGAGGACAATCCACACAGATGTCTTGTTTGGAGTGGTGAAACAAGCCCAGGCCAGGAGGAAGGCTAGGGGAATCAGGCCACTCAAGGTAAGAAGTCACCAAAAACAAACCCAGACCAGGAGGAAGACTAGGGAAATCAGACCACTCAAGGTAAGAAGTCACCAAAAACAAACCCAGACCAGGAGGAAGACTAGGGGAATCAGGCCACTCAAGGTAAGAAGTCATCTAAAAGAAACCTAGGACAGCAGGAAGGCTAGGGAAATCAGGCCACTCTGAAGGTAAGAAGTCACCAAAAAAAAACCAGGTCAGGAGAAAGGCTAAAGGAATCAGGCCATTCTAGGTAAGAAGTCTAGGCAAGGAGAAAGGTAAGGGGAATCAGGCCACTCAAGAAGTCACAAGAAACAAACCCAAGCCAGGAGGAAGGCTAGGGGAATTAAGAACTCATGGTGAGAAGTCAGTAAAAAAAAAAGTCCAGGAGAAACTTTAAGAAAGGCTAGGGAAATCAGGCCACTCAAGGTAAGAAATCAATAGAAACAAACCCAAGAGGATGGCCAGGGGAATCAGGTCACTCAACACTCAAGGTAAGAATTCACCAAAAACAAACTAAGGCCAAGCTAGGATGAATGCCCCTCAAGGTAAGAATTCACCAAAAACAAACCAAAGCAAAGCCAGGATGAAGGCCCCTCAAGGTAAAAATTCACCAAAAACAAACCCAAGCCAAGCCATGAGGAAGGCAAGGAGAATCGAGCTCCTCAAGGTAAGAAATCACCAGAAACAAACCCAGGCCAGGAGAAAGGCTAGGGGGATCAAGAACTCAAGGTAAGAAGTAACAAAACAAGGCCAGGCCAGAAGAAAGGCTAGGAGAATCAGGCCAGGTAAGAAGTCACTAAAAAAAAACAGTCCAGGAGGAAGGCTTGGGAAATCAGGTCTCTCAAGGTGAGAAATCAACAGACAAAACCCAGGAGGAAGTCTAGGGGAATCAGGCCACTTAAGGTAAGAAGTCACCAAAAACAAACTCAGGCCAGGAGAAAGGCTAGGAAAATCAGGCCACTCAAGGTAAGAAGTAACAAATCAAGGCCAGGCAAGGAGAAAGGCTAGGGGAATCAGGCCACTCCAGGTAAGAAGTCACTAAAAAAAAGGCCAGTCCAGGAGGAAGGCCAGGGGAATCAGGTCACTCAAGGTAAGAATTTACCAAAGGAGGTATTTACTGCAAACAGGTTGATAGAACAATCTCTAAAAGGTTTTGGTTCACATCTGTGTTAAGTTATATTTTTGCTAAATGAATGGCATTTATGTGGGTTTTTTGTCTTGGCATGGAATATTAGGAAGAAAATATGTTACAAGAACATCTTTGGCTGGACACTGAACATGTACATGTATATTTTTTACAATAATTACTTTTCACATAGGTGTGATATATCTACAATGTCATAGAGAACTTCCTAAGTTAGGTTTTTCTGTAATTCCCTTCAAATGGTGCCTCCAGAAAAGATAAAGAATTAAAAAGTATATAATATTTTCATTTTTTTCATTTACATTTATATTGGTGTTCAAATTTTAATAAACAGCAAAAGTGGACACATTATGGGTTATACAGTATACTGGTATGAAACGCAGTATCATTTCTGTGGTTGTCCAGTTTTTATGGATTTTTATTGTTCTGTCAAAATGTTGAGAAATATAATCACAAAATATTCAAGTCCTGTGTCATTGGTATTGCATTTTCAAATGGAATCACAAAATTTCAAACAAAAAAAATTAAAAATACTACTTATGAAGGATGAAATAAAAAAAAAATTGAGCTGGAGAAGTTACCCCCAATAATATTCAACTCCTTAATATCCAGTGATTGCAACTTTGTATTTAAAGAGCTCATGCTATGCACAGCTCATTGTCCTACTTCTCATTAATTAACACAAAATTACCAATTAAGATGAAACTGAACTTTCTGATTGTGATTTTGATTACAGATACTTGTCATGTCTGCCACAATGGACGTGGATCATTTCTCAGCATACTTCAATGCTGCCCCGGTGCTGTATCTAGAGGGAAGGCAGTACCCTGTACAGGTAAAAAGGGGGAATCATTTGCCATAACATCAGTTTAAAATTAAAGTCTGCTATCTTTATTAGTGTTGTTCCAGTCATCAATTATAATGAAAAATCAGTCGAATGTTGGTATGTTCCAAATGCTCAATTATATGAAAAAATCATTTCAATTTAATTCCATTAAAAGGTGCTTGACAATGGCACATCATGCTCAGTCTTTTACTGAAATGAAGTGCTCCACTTGAATATTCCCACAATAGAAAAGTCCTCATACATGTGCATGACTTTTTTCTTGGTTACTCTGTGTTACTTTATATTCATCACAGATAAAAGTGTATAGGCCTACCAAAAAGTTTATGTTAGTAACAAGAAGAAATTCTTATTGATTCCCATCACTAATCTGTATATTTCATATACTTAAGCTTTCTTATGCCCTGTTCACATGGGGAGTTTAATTCCTGACCAAGGAAACGTAAGTTACTGCAAATTAAATTTTAACTGCATTCACATGGAGAATTTAATGCGAATTAGTTTAATTCAAATTAATTTACTGCGCATCAAATTACTTCGCACGAAAAATTAAGTTTATCACTAAACATCTGTATAGACAGTACGCTATTATGTCAAATGTAATCTGCTCTATCTGCATAAGGTGACATGATTTGCAAATGACGTCATGATAACCTTACTGTATAGAAAAATTTTGATTCGCATTAGTTTACTTTGCATTGACTGTCGTATGAACGCAATTTAATTTGAATTAGTTTAATTTGCATCATTTTACTTCAAATTAATTTATCTCGAATTAAATGTTTCATGCGCATTTGTGTGAACAGGGCATTAATAAATGACATCTGAATATGATAATCTTTATTGATAAATTGAACACAAATGTAAGTTGGTATTGTAGGAACTGGTTTTATCTGGCACTCAACAGCAAATGCTGCTGTGTATTTATAAACTAAGTGATAATATTTGAAATTTAACTGCAAATGAGATACAAATGTGTAAATGGTTATTGAACTTTATCTTAGATTGAATGTGTATTTTATATTTCATGTCCAACAAAAAAAGAAATGAATTTTTAGCACCTTAAAGTGCAACAATATTTAAGTATTCAAAACTTTAATAAAACTGTTTACACAATTTTTTTTTCTCAATTTAGCTCATTTTAAATACTCTTATTAAAATGATAAATCTTAATAGGAAAAAAAATTAAATAATAATTTTAAATACTAGTATTCACGAAGAGCATAATTTTGCCTGTAGAGGCTTTCCAGAGTCCAGCATTTGGACATCTGACATGGATTCTTTGATTTCTTTGTCTTTGTTTCATTGTAGGTGTACTATGCCCCCGAGCCTCAGTCAGACTACACATTTTCCTCCATAGTAACATTGTTCCAAATCCACAGGGCGGAGCCTCCAAAGTAAGCCTTACTATATCATCATGGTTCCTTTTGGTTCCTGGTGGACCATAGGGCCTCAAGCCTTACTATATACCGGTACTAATATTAGTAGTGATAATAGGTAGGTAATATTTATATTTAACAGATTTATTTTATCTTGTGTCTAGCCTACAAAGTTGTTGAGATGTTTCATTCCATCATGCTGTCAGTACATCATTCCAAAATAAATTTGTCTCTGGACATTTGTTGAGATTTGCCTACAGACATTGTATTTTGATGTGTATTATTGACTGATATTGACTTTTTACATAAGATTTATCTGTAGCCTAGTGGTAGGATGCTTGCTTCATAATTGGGAGGTAACGGGTTCGATTGTCGTTCCTGGCATTGTGTTAAGCACTGTGCCAAGCACCTGGCACTAGAATTGAAAGTCATGGATCTTTAGGATGTGACCTTAAAAACCAAGGTCCCATGTCATAGTAGGCATTGGCTTGATAAAGAACCTCCACTGCTCAGTGGCCCTGAGTGCCAAGTAAAGATCTATGTTTGAAGCCCTTCACCGTTATACAGTGACTTCTCACTGTATAAGTGAAAAATTTTCACAAGGGACGTAAAACAATAAAACAATCAATCATAATAAGGCTGAGTCTCAACAAAGAAATTTGTATTTCTTTTAACATATTTTATAAACATAGATACACTTATTTAACAATTATATATTTTTAAAAATGTTTAATATAATAGAAGATTTTGCTCATTTTGAATTTTTTTCCCTGTGTTGCAGCAAGGATATATTGATGTTTCTGACTGGACAAGAAGAGATTGAGTCTGCTGTGAGAACTATAAGGGACATAACTCGTACAGCAGAGGAGAACATGGCACATCTGATTGTCTGCCCTTTGTATGCAGCTCTTCCTTCACATGCCCAGCTTAAGGTCTTCAAACCAACTCCTAAGGTACATACTGGATAAGTAAATTCATTTGAAGTGTCAAGCAAAACGGTAAATAGCATACAATTGAGATGCTAGTATTTTTCAAATTCAAGTCTATATTGTAAATCTGTGCTGTACAATTGTAAATTTCGTAAACCTCTGCTGATGCATTGTGATTGTAAGCCTGTGTTGATATATTGTTATTGTAAGCCTGTGTTGATATATCGTTATTGTAAGCCTGTGTTGGTATATTGTAATTGTAAGCCTGTGTTGATATGTCAATGCAAGCCTCTGTTGATATATTGTTTTTGTAAGCCTCTGTTGATATATTGTTGATGTAAGCATGTTGATATATTGTAGTTGTAAGCATCTATTGATATGTTATTGTAAGCCTTTTTTGATATCTCTATAGGGGTGTAGAAAGGTGATAGTAGCCACCAATATAGCTGAGACCTCAGTCACCATACAGGGAATCAAGTTTGTTGTGGATTCTGGAGTTGTGAAGGCAAAGTAAGCAATTTACTGTAAAGTGATTACATTTAGCATGAACGATATATGGCAGAAACAGATTATTCTAAAAGTTGGCTAGGACTTGATAATGTGCTTTTTGAATGTGCTACATATACAGTAAAACTCATTTATAAAGAATTCACTTATAAGGAATTGTCAGATATAAGGAAGCTTTTATGAATCCCATAAAAGACTTTGAACTATATTCATTATAGTCTGATTTAATTTTGGTTATAACAAAGCAAAATTCAAAGTCCCAGTGACTTCCATGGAACTAAGTTTTACTGTAAATATGAATACACAAGGCATTTAGGGATGTACTTGATTTAATGAAAGTTGCTTTCCATCATAGGCATTAAACAGAATACACAGCCAAATTTAATACAGTTGAACTTAGGTATCTCAAACACTGATATCGGGAATACCATGGATATGTCGAAGTGATTTGGAAGTCCCAACCACTTTTTCTTTAAGTATTTTACCCCTGATATCTCGAATCCTCAGATATCTCGAAATTTTTTCTCAGTCCCATTGAGTTCGAGAAAACGAGGTTTGATTGTACATGTACGCTTACAGTAATACACACTGCTTAAAAGATTTATACTCAGTCTCTCACAAATGACAGCTTGTTATGGTTTTTCTTGACTGTAGATATATTTTATTTTTTAAAACTTAATGATGGTAATTTTATTCTATAATGCTCACTTCTGTTCACTCTAGAGTGTTCAACCCAAACAGTGGCCTTGACCTGTTGAAGGTTGTTAAGGTTTCCAAGGCCCAGGCCTTACAGCGGACAGGGAGGGCGGGGCGGGAATCAGCTGGGTCATGTTATAGACTGTATACCGAGCAGGAGTTTGAGCAGTTCAGTGACAATACTATTCCAGAAATCCAAAGGTAACACTATTCTAGAAATCAGAAGGTAAAACTATTCCAGAAATCCAAAGGTATAAAAAAAAATCCAGAAATTCCAGAAATCCAAAGGTAAAACTAATCCAGAAACCCAAAGTGAAACTATTCCAGAAATCTAAAGGTAACACTTTTGACAGTTCACTTCATCCGGGATACATGAACATAATATTATTTAATGCAGCATTTTGTATGTTTTGACTTTTTACATAGCACCAGCAAATAAGGGGTTTAGTCTTCTGAATACCTTTTAAAATATTTCATATATTTAAAATGTTGTAAGCTCTACTAATTAGGGAATAACTATCTTCTAATTTTGGACTGATAATGCTGATTTAACGGTCGCAAACTGAGTTTTACCGGCGACACATAAGCGAAGCCAGTAAAACAGATGTTTGCGACCGTTAAATCAGCATTAACGGTCGTAAATACCAATTAGAAGATAGTTATTCCCATTCTAATGCAATTTGTGCCCTTTGTTTGATGTCTACGTCTTATTTTGTTGAGTTTTATTTTCTGAAAAACATCACGGAGTGACGTCACAGTCAAAAGCTTTCACTCTCATTAATGCTTGTTTAACTGCCTAAAACATGTTGCATTAGCCAAATGAATCAAAATTCATTTTATAAAACAGTTGCATTAGAATTCAATATTACTATAGAGCTTCTGTTTTTAAATGTTGGAGGAGGGACACAATTTCATGCAAAATTCTGTTTTATTCAATGTATATTTAGGAGTTG
Source organism: Saccostrea echinata (assembly GCF_033153115.1). NCBI lineage: Eukaryota > Metazoa > Mollusca > Bivalvia > Ostreida > Ostreidae > Saccostrea > Saccostrea echinata. The sequence goes on from NW_026889761.1 coordinate 22,964,870, forward strand.
GAGTAATACATGAGCATTTTTTTTGTGTATTTAGATGCAGCATATCATATGTTTTTAGGTAAATTTAGGTGCAATATATCACCTATATTTTTGTGTATTTAGGTGTAACCTGTCCAGTGTTGTCCTGCAGCTACTGGCCCTCGGAATCTCAGACATAGTTAACTTTGACTTCATGGACAAGCCTTCAACAGAGGTAAATATGGTCAAACATCATTATCTCAAACTTGATGGGACCGAGAATAAACTTTGAGATATCTGAGATATCTGTTGGTTCGAGATATTGAGGGTAAAATACTTAAAGAAAAAGGGCATGGGACTTTCCAATCACTTCGACATATTCATGGTATTTCGAGATATCAGTGTTCAAGATACCGAAGTTCAGCTGTATGTATGTGTAGTGTACTATTCATAGCTACAGTTGTGAGTTGTCTTCAAGTTGTCTTCAAGAACTATGGGAATCAAATGCATGGCTATTTTTGGAACAGAAACCTGAATGATAACAATGTTTATTATGTTTATGTTTATGTTTATTATCTATAATCATCTCTCAACTGCATCAATCCCTCAAGGCTAAGAAACTGAATTTGTTGTCATGAACAATATTTAAATACATTTAATATTTACTTGTGGTTGTTTGCATCATATTTTATGGATTTTTACTAAAATGAATATTCAAGTCATGAGTTTATGACAGTCTGTTCTTACAGAAGTTGTTGATTTGCAGTAAATGTTGATATGAAAGTCTGATCTGTCTGTTCTATTTTTAGTCCATTATTGCTGCAGTCCATCAACTACACAATCTGGGGGCTGTTGTCAAAGAAAACACTATAAAGGTATCAGAACAGAAATATTACCAGCTATATTTTCCAGTGCAAAATTATTGTAACGAAATGTACAGAAATTATTGTAAACCAACTATTATTCGCGACATCTTTAACTTGTGAATCTTCAGTTAAGAATCCATCTGCGACTACTAATTTTTGTGACCAAGGCAACATTCTACATAAATACATACATGTAGGTGAATAATTGATTCACGACAAGAAATATTTTCAAGTAAAAGAAGGTCACAAAACTCTTGGATATTTCTCGCTCACGAATAAAAGTTGGTTTACAGTATTTTCAACGACTGTTGATTCAGAATAACCAGCTTAAGAAAAGTGTGATGCTTCTGTAATGTCTGGCTATGCCATAATACTTCATTTGAATAAAACATGGTGCCTAATTGTTCTTGTGGTACCTCTTTGTTCTTTTGCCTTAAAAACTAATGCAACCCAGCGTGAGTGTACTCTGTTATGTGCATGGACATGTTTAGTTTGTAGACTTCTTGTAAACACCACTATTTACCTTGTTTTTACATGAATAGTATATTCTTTTCTTGTTGTAGCTGACCCCAGTAGGGAGACAAATGGCAGCTTTTCCTCTGGAACCAAGACTCGGGAAAACTCTATTGATCGCTAAGGAGAATAGCTGTCTGTAGGTTCTTCTGGCATTAAAAATTATCAAATAAGAGAATACATGTAGCTGTTTGTCAGTTCTTAAAACATACATATACATGTACATGTATATCAAATAACAGAATAGCTGTAAGCAGTGTAGACATGACACTGCATGGATATATATGATACAGACTTTATTATGAAGATAACCATGATATAACTGTCTTACAACATCAGTCATTGAAGTAGTTCTTAATTTGTTCTTTGTATGTAATTGTATTACATATAAATTTACAGAGAGGAGATCCTGACTATTGTATCTCTGTTGTCAGTGGACTCTGTCCTGGTAACACCACAGAGCAAGGTAAGACTATTAAACTATCTTACTGTGGATGGTGCCCGCTTGGCGCAGTGGTTAGAGTGTTTGCTCTAGAGTCACAGTGTAAGGAGTTGATCCTTACATCGTGGGTTCGAATCCCACTGCAGGAGACAGTCCTTTGGATGAGACAATATAAACCAAGGTACCATGTCGCAGTAGGTGCTGGCATAAAAAAAGATACCTCACTGTTCAATGACCCTGAGTCTTAATTTGCAGCCCTTCACTGGCAATTGGTGGCATCTCCATAAGAGTGAAAAATTCTCACAAGGGACATTAAACAACAAACAAATAAGACTGTGGATGGTGTGCAGAATTTAAGAGTTAAGAGTTAATTTAAGAGTTAATGCTGACAATTATTGAGCTGAATTGTTTATATTTTGTAACTATAGTGTGATTTTGTTTTCACTGTAAATTATTGAGCTGAATTATTCATTTTTAGTAACTATACTGCAAATCACTAAATTTTCGCTACACCTTATTTCCTCGAGATAGTCAAGTCTCTTCATTAGCGAGGCAAAATTTTCATGAAGTGTGGATATTTCTTATGTTTATATAATCATAAGAATTATTATTGTAGGCAAGAATGAAATTTTTGCGAGTACACTGTCTCGCGTAATTACGCGAAAATAAGTTCTCGCAAATAAAAGGTGATTTACAGTAGTGTGATTTTGTTTTGACAGAGGGAAGAAGCTCTGGCAGCAAGACAGAAGTTTGTGTCAAGTGAAGGCGATCATATAATGCTGCTGAATATATTTAAGGCCTACAAGGCAGTCAAAGGCAGTAAGGTAGGCTACACAATCATACCAAGGCAAGGTAGAGTACACAGTCACAACAAGGCAGTCAAAGGCAATAAGGTAGGTTACACAGTTACTGCTACAAGGCAGTTAAAGGCAGTAAGATAACCATTAAGTAAAAGGCAAAATGTTATGCTACACAATTATACCTACAAGGCAGCTAAAGACAATAAGGTAGACTACACAATTATAACCTCAAGGCAGTTAAAGGCATTAAGGTATGCTACAGTCATACCAACAAGGCAGACAAAGGCAATAAGGTAGACTACAGTCATACCAACAAGACAGACATAGGCAATAAGGTAGGCTAAATAGTTATGCCTAAAAGATAGTCACAGGCAGGAAGGTAGGCTACAGTCATACCTACACCTTTACTGAGTTTTCCTCATAATGAAACATTCTGCTCTAAACTATTTCCCTATAAAATTTCTTCATTTAAGGGCAACTCTCTTCCCCAAAATAAAACTACTCCTTATAAGAGAGAGGGTGGCTCGCTGTTGAGTATTTGTAAATAGAGTTTATCAGATTTATTGTGCATTCTACGGGGCACAAGAAGATGTAATATATTTTACATAAGCTAGGCCTGCTAAGCAGTGTGACGGTATGACATGATGCTGTTTAGTATGACAAACTATTTAGGGTGACAATGAGCTTTATGATATTCTGCTGTGTATTTTGACAGTATTCTATGCAGTATTCTGCAAAGTTAGATTGTGTGCTGTAGTGTGTAGCAATATGCTCTCTATGTCTAGCCAGTTTGAAAGTTTGCTATGAAGTTTTTGCTGTGCATTTTGATAGTATGCAGGGCTGTGTGCTCTGAAGAATGACAGCTGTTGTGTAGTGTGACTGTGTGCAGTGTGCTGATATTGTGCAGAAAAGTATGCTCTATGATGACAATATATTTCTAATGTAGGAATGGTGTATGGAGAACTTCATCAACCAAAGAAACATGAAGACAGCAACCGAAGTTAGAAAACAGCTGTTTGATATCTGTGACAGAATGGAGTTTCCCATCAAGTCGTGTAAGAATGATACCACCATCATCAGGTGGGTAGAAGTCATACATCATACAACTTAATGGGTTTGTGGAATTATGATGATTATAGGTACATTTGATAAATTATTTTCTTTACTTTTTACAGGAAATGTCTGTCTCATGGTTTCTTTATGAATGCTGCTGAATTGCAAAAAGATGGATCTGAATATACCTCAGTGAGCTATTGCATTTTATTCCTCCTCTTCAGGTTTTACATATGACTGTTCTTATACAAGTAGACCAAAATAAATTTTCCTTCTTTTAAATATGTATCTAATGAAATACATGTACATGATACATGTATATTTCTTTGATGATGTTTTTCTTGCTGAATGAGCAGTGTAATACATCTGACTATATTAGACAAGTGATAAGACAAGGTTATTTTTCAGTTATCATCAAGGAAGACAGTCTCTATTCACCCATCCTCTGTGTTGTTTAGATGTAAACCTGCCTATGTCATTTATAATGAGCTAGTCCAAACAACCAAGTGTTATATGAGGTACAGTCATTCACAGACTTATAGGGAATCCATAGGTATAATCCAATAATGGTCACTTTGAAGAATGTATACATAGTTCTCGTATGATATATTTTCCCTCCAAGTTATTCCCCTTGGCCGCTATCTTGGAGGTCAAACCGGTGAGTTCTTATCTTTGAGCAACCAATTCAAGACATGTATGGCAGAAATATGAAGGAAGAAACCTTTACAATATTAAAATTCGGAATTAAAAGAGGCTTTAACAAACGTATATTCATCTGAAAAATGGTGTTTTCTGTACCTAAATGTCCAGTATGACAATTTTAAATTGAAGGAATCTAGGCATGTTGACCTCCAAAATGGCTACCAATGGGGAATAACTGTTGCTAAAATTGTGTCTATCGAAAACTATCTATAGCCAATTATCCAGTAAAAGGGAACTCAGTGGGGGAACAATAGACAGAAAGTTATGGGACTTACATTCAATTGTTTCCTTTTATAAAACATTACTGTTTTAGACCATGGTTTTAGTATTTTAGGCCATAAAATATGATAGCTTGTATAGCAAGAACAAAAAATGAAAATGATTTGTATTTACCAGTACTTTAACTTTTTTTTTATTTTTAAGATTTCATTTTGTAAAAATTGGCAAAGTTCAAAAATCTTTTCTTTTATAGCTGAGAGTTTCAGAAAAATATTGTTTAAAGATGTCAACCAAAAAAATTATATTTGTATATATCAAGAGGAGAGATATGACACTTTTGATTCCCATCTGTCAATTTCAGAGACCTGTGTGTTGTTGACCCTGACTGGCTCTATGAGGCAGCTCCTGTGTACTTCAAAAAGAAGAAACCAGGGACGTGACACTGTTAATGTTGAGAATAATAAAATGTTATTTTATTTCAGTGGTGTAAGTGTTAATGTTATGAAAAGAAGATCAGTGTTATTTTACATGACATGCAGTCAGATATTTTCTGTATGTTATGAAATAAGTGTTACATAGAGACAAGCACAATTTTACATGAGTTTGTCTGCAGAACATGCATGGTTTTTAAAACTTCGTAATTTTAAGACATGACCTCTTTCACTGTCAGCTGGATAACAAAGCAGTCTGAAGTTAAAGCAGTGATTTAACATTTCTAATTGCAGCCCGGAGGACCGGGCTGCTCTATACATACAAGTTTAAGTGTTGGTATATGGGGATTGAGGTGGGAGAAGTTATTCAGAATTAAAGGTTTTCTAAACATTAAAAAGATTGTTAATCAGAATGTTCTTTCCCTTTATAAATTACGAGATACACAATATATTTACTTCCATAAAGTGAATCTGTAAAAATATATATGTTTTTCATATTTAATATATAAAGTTGCTTATCATTTACTATCGAAAAAACGACAGGTCCCTTTTTTTTTAGAACATCGAATTTTACTTATTGCATAAAAACGTAAAAATGTACTTTACACAGTTCGTGTTTTATATTCTTAAAGTGAAAGATATTTTCGAAAATAGGTGATGCATGTGTCTGGTTTCAAATTATATTTTATGCAGCCAACATTTACTTGAGGAATTGATAAAGTTTGAAAGGGTATCGTTTTTGTTCGATTTTCATCCGACACTAAGTTTTCAAAATATTCTCGACTATCCTCTCCATCATTTAGACGCATGCCTTTTTCACACATATCGAAGCGGTTTGATGATAAAGACTCATTTCCATTGTTTACGTTATTTATTTCCCGGGCGACAATTGATGGTTACATCAATGTTTTCTTGTTGTTTCTCTGTGATAACTCTTTGAAAGTTAAGTGAGTTGATTTAAGGAATAACTGTCTAATTTTTTGGTTTCATGATGTGATCAATCAATTGGCTTGCATGATAATTTGCATAAACGCCGAAGGCGTTTATGCATAAAATTATCATGCAAGCCAATCGATTGATCTTCGTCATGAAACCAAAAAATCTGACAGTTATTCCTTATATTTACATGCTCTTGATTCTGCAAATTCATGTGCTACAAGCCACGCTGCTGTTTCTATTTGTCTCGCCCCGCACATGATTTTTTTTCTCCACGCCTATCGATGAACCGGTAGATTTATTTAGAAATAAGGTATTTTTACTATTTGAAATTTTATCTCGGACAAAGACATTGGAAATGTAAATATTTCTTGATAATTACAACTGAATGTAAATTTCGCCAAGTGAAAGGTCAGGAGCTTATATGCATGTCAATCTCATGCGGCTGTCTTTGTGTCTGACATCAGAGGGCGGGGACAATGGAAATTAACATAGGATGACGGAATTTTAATCTATTAGGCAGCATTTTTTATCCATATAATAACATTTTTTTATTTCACATATAAATGAAAATATAAGGAATCACTGTCTAGTTTGTTGGGTATGCCAGGGCCCGTTATGCATAAATTATCCCACGTTTCCAACTGTAGATGCCCTGGCATACCCAACAAACTAGACAGTGATTCCTAATTTATCAATTGTTGCAGGGTACTTTATCACAAATTCTAAGGTTCATAAGTGTGTTCTAAAAGGTTCCCTATGATGTGCTTGTTAGTTAACAGTTTTTCACGTCTCTCATTCCTTATGTTTTTTAATTGCCTTTTTTAATGTGTCTTTTAACAATTCCGAAAAAGGAACTCTAGTCAAATACACAAATTGGTTACTAAAGAGCACATATTATGGAGCCTATATATCTAACAGATGTCGGTCATTGGATTTTACTTCAGTACCACCACATCACGTAATGTACATTACATTCTTGGACATCACAGACCCAGGTAGAATTCATGATAATTTAATACTTAAGGAATAACTGTCTAATTTTTTGGATTCATGATGTGATCAATTGAGTGGCTTGCGTGATAATTTGCATAAACGCCGAAGGCTTTTTTGCATAAAATTATCACGCAAGCCAATCGATTGATCATCGTCATGAATCCAAAAAATCTGACAGTTATTCCTTATATTTACATGCTCCTGATTCTGCAAATTCCCGTGCTAATAGCCCCGCTTCTGTCTCTATTTGTCCCGCCCGCCTATCGATGAACCAGTAGATTTATGTAGAAATAAAGTATTTTTACAATTTGTAATTTTATCTCATACAAGGACATTGGAAATGTAAATATAATCAGATAAAAGATGCTAATACTTCTGCCTTTATTTCAGTAAATATACGTACTGTTTTAGCAATGTAATAGTATTGGTGTTGTGCATTGTAATACAGCAGACGGGAAAGTAGGTAAAATATTATCACAAGAATCTCCCATGTTTTGTAACTAGATATGATTTTTGGCTCTACTGGTCAGAGACCAGAAGAGCTTATGCTATAGTAAGGTGTCCGTTGTCCATCCGTCTTTCTAGCTGTCTGTCTGTCCATCTGTCTGTAAACAATTTTTCAAAATGCTACTCCTCCTACAGTTTTGGTCTGATTTCAATATAACTTGGCACACAAGAAGACTAAACTAATGCCCTGTTCACATTGAGAGTTTAATTCGCAGTAAATTAATGCGAAGTAAACTAATGCGAATTAAACTAATGCGAATCAAATTGCGTTCACACGACAACTGATGCGAAGTAAACTAATGTGAATTAAAATTTTATTTCTATAGTAGGGCTATTCAGTGAGGCTATTATGATGTCATTTGCAAATCAGGTCATCTAAAGCAGGGCAGATCCATTTGACATAATGTCATAGTGTCTGTACACATTTTAGTGATTAACATAATTTTCCTATAGTTTTTCACTCAAAAATATAAGTACCTATATCTGACCACCGACATGTGGCATGTGACTTAATTCTGCCATTACCCATGTGTCAGAATTTTATTCGAATTAGCTTTTCTTAGCATTCAGACGGAGCTAATGCGAAGTAATTTAATGCGCAGTAAACTAATTCGAATTAAACTAATTCGCATTAAATGTGAATGCGGTTCAAATTTAATTCCCAGTAACTTACGTTTAATTCAAATTAAACTCTCATGTGAACAGGGCATAAGATACATGATTTCATCCATCGGTTTTTTATTTCAATGAACAGTGTTGCCATAGTTACTAAAAATAGACATCTCTGTAAAATTCCTTTAAAACGCTACTTCTCCTACAGTTTTGGTTTGATTTCAATATTATGTTTTTGCAGACAAACAGACTACACTAAGATACATAATTCAGTGCATCGGTTTTTGATTTCGATGAATGGTGTTGCCATGGTTACTTTAAAATAGAAATTTCTGTGAAATTCCTTTAAAACGCTACGCCTCCTACAGTTTTTGTCTGATTTCAATATAACTTGGCACACAAGTTGACTAAACTTTGATACATAATTAAGTGCATCGGTTTTTGATTTCATGAACGGTATTGCCATGGATACTTAAAATAGAAATTTCTGTGAAATTCCTTTAAACGCTACTCATGCTACAGTTTTGGTCTGATTTTAATATATTTTGGTATACAAGTAAAATACACTAAGATACATAATTTTTGTTCATGGGTTTTTGATTTTGATGAATGGTGTTGCCATGGTTACTAAAAATAGAAATTTCTGTGAAATTCCTTTAAAACGCTACTCCTCCTACAGTTTTGGTTAATTGATTTCAATATTATATTTTTGCACATAAGTAGACTACACTAAGATACATAATTAAGTGCATCGGTTTTTGATTTCATGAACGGTGTTGCCATGGTTACATAAAATAAAATTTCTGTGAAATTCCTTTAAAACTCATGCTACAGTTTTGGTCTGATTTCAATCTAATTTGGCACACAATTTGACTACACTACGATACATAATAATGTGTATCGGTTTTTGATTTAAGTGAATTGTGTTGCCATGGTTACTTAAAATAGAAATTTCTGTGAAATACTTTCAAAATAACTCCTCCTACAGTTTTTGTTTGATTTCAGTTTAACTTGGCACGTAGTATACATTAAGATAAGTAATTCTATTTATTTATGCATGTTGCAAAGTTTCAAATCCAAAAGCTACTTTTCCTTTGTTATACGTATAGACTAGTAGAGCTACAGTCTCATCAGAGACTTCTGGTTTAACCATGTAAGATCTGATTAAGAGGGACACTTGATTTATGACACAGTGCAATGCAGAAATGATGGTTTGATGCTTAAACATGTATTTACACTTCTTTTGAAGCAATATGTGTATAAATAAAATATATATTTTGATAAAAAATATATCATGATAAGATTTCCTTGAAACAAATGGGACTTAGAAAATAGAAAATCATTAAGTAGACAGCTTAAAACAAGAGGGCACTATCTATCTATCTATCTATCTATCTATCTATCTATCTATCTATCTATCTACCTATCTATCTATATATGCACTAAGCAGAAAAAGTTGAGATATTAAAAAATCATTGCTCAAAACAACAGGGAGGACAACAGAAAAGCATTCAAACTAGAGATATCATAAAAACATTGTTCAAAACAAGAGGACACTAGGTATGCACAACATTATGCAAAACATTGCTCAAAACACTAGAGAAATAATATGTAGACAGGCTAGGGCTATCATAAACAAGATTTGTTTGTGAAACACTGATGCCCCCATATGGCAGCTTATGGTGAAGGCTAAAGTTTCTTAAATGCAAGTCAAACTCCAGGTCAAGAAATCAAAAATGTTGGTACCCAAAGAAAGGTCTTGTCTCAAGGAATATACCTGTGAAATATGAAAGCCCTAGTACAAACCGTTGAAAAGTTATGGCGAAGGTTAAGGGTTTTTCAAAGTAAGTAAAATGGCAAGGTCAAGGTCAAATGGTGCCCAAGGGAAGTTCTTGTTACAAGTGATACACATGATCGTGAAATGTGAAAGCCCTAGAACCAAACGTTCAAATGTTATGGCCTATGTTAAAAATTTTTAAAAGTAGGTCAAACTCAAAGGTCAAGGTCAATGCCAAAATCGTTGGTATCCAAAGGAATGTCTTGTCCCAAGGAATATTCATGTGAAGTATGAAAGCCCTAATACCAACTGTTCAAAACTTATGGCCAAGGTTAAAGTTTTTCAAAAGTGGGTCAAACTTTAAGGTCAAGGTCAAAGGATCAGAGTTGTTGGTATCTAAAGGAAGGTCTTGTCACAGGGAATGCATATGTGAAATATGAAAACCCTAGCAACAACTGTTTAAAAGTTATGGCCAATTTCGTTAATGTTTTTCAAAAATAGGTCAAACTCCAAGGTCAAAGGGTCAAAGTTGTTGGTATCTAAAGGAAAGTCTTCTCACAAGGAATGCATATGTGAAGTATGAAAATCATAGCTCGAACTGCTCAAAAGCTATGGCCAAAGTTAAAATTTTTCAAAGGTCAAAGTTGTTGGTATGCAAAGAAATGTCTTGTCACAAGGAGTACATTTGCAAAGAATGAAAGACCTAGCTCAAACTGTTCAGAAGATATGGCCAAGGTTAAAGTTTTTTCAACAGTAGGTCAAACTCCAAGTTCAAGGTGAAAGAGTCAAAGATGATGGTATCCAAAGAAAGGCTTTTCAAAAGGAATACTCTTGTGAAGTTTGAAAGCCCAAGCTCCAAGTGTTCAAAAGTTATTGCCAAGGTTAAAGTCTCAAAAAAAATTGCAAAAGTGGGTCAAACTCCAAGGTCAAAAGGTCAAATGTGATGGTATCAAAGAAAGGTCTTGTCATAAGGAATACACATGTGAAATATGAAAGCCATAGCTCCAACCAATCAAAAGTTGTGGGCAATGTTAAAGTTTTTGCGGACAAACAGACAGACAGACAGATGGACGGACAGGGCAAAAACTATATGCCCCCGAATCTTCGATTACGGGGGCATAAAAACACTGCTCAAATCAATAGGGCACTAGAGAAGCAAAATGTAAACAAGCTGTGACTACCATAACAAGATGTGTTTGTGAAACACTGATGTCCCCGTATGGCAACTTATAGCAAAGGTTAAACTTTCTCAAAAGCAAATCAAATATGTTGGTACCCAAAGTAAGGTCTTGTCTCGAGGAATAAACCTGTGAAATATGAAAGCCCTAGCAACAACCATTGAATAGATATGGAAAAGGTTAAACTTTTTTCAAAGGTATGTCAAACATCAAGGTCAAGGTCAAATAGTCAAAATTAATGGTGTCCAAGGAAAGGTCTTCTCTCAAGAAATACACAATATGAAAGCCGAAGCACCAATCGTTCAAAAGTTATGACCAAGGTTAAAGTTTTCCAAAAGTAGGTCAAACTCCAAGTTCAAAGGGTCAAAGTTGTTGGTATCCAAGAAAGGTCTTGTCACAAGGATTAGATATGTGAAGTATGAAAGCCCTAGCACCAACCGTTTAAAAGTTATGGCCAAGGTAAAAGTTTTTATAAAGTAGGTCAAACTCCAAGTCAAGGTCAAAGGGTCGAAGTTGTTGGTATCCAAAGAAAGGTCTTGTCACATGGATTACATATGTCTTATCACATGGATTACATATGTGAAGTATGAAAGCCCTTGCACCAACCGTTCAAAAGTTATGGCCAAGGTTAAAGTTTTTTCAAAAGTAGGTCAAACCCCTAGGTCAAGGTCAAGAGGTCAAAGTTATTGGTATCCAAAGGAAGGCCTTGTCACAAGGACTACACATGTGAAGTATGAAAGCCCTAGCTCTAATTGTTCAAAAGTTATGGCCAAGGTTAAAGTTCGGTAAAGTTTTGCAAGACTGGGTCAACTTCCAAGGTCAAGGTCAAAAGGTCAAATATGGTAGTACCCAAAGAAAGGTCTTGTCAAAAGGAATACACATGTGAAATATGAAAACCATAGCTCCAACCAATCAAAAGTTATGGGCAATGTTAAAGTTTTTGCGGACAAACAGACAAACAGATGGACTGGCAGGGCAAAACTATATACCCCCGAATCTTCGAGACGGGGGCATAAAAAGAGAAGCAATACATAGACAAGCTGGGGCTATCATAAAAACACTGCTTAAGACAGTAGGGAACTGGAGAAGCAATATGTAGACAAGCTGGAGATATAAAACATTGCCCAAAACGATACAGCACTAGAGAAGCAATATGTAGACAACCTGGATATATAATAAAACACTGCCTGCTCAAAACAATAGAGCACTAGAGAAGCAATATGTATACAAGTTGGGGCTATCATAAACACTGCTCAAAACAATAGAGCACTAGATGAGCAATATGTAAACAAGCTGAGGCTATCATAAACCTTACTGAAAACAATAGGGCACTAGAGAAGCAATATGAAGACAAGCTGGGGCTACCATTAAAACACTGCTCAAAACAATAGGACACTAGAGAAGCAATATTTAGACAAGATGGGGCTATCATTAAAACACTGTTCGAAACAATAGGTCACTACAGAAGCAATACGTGAACAAGCTGGAGATATCATAAAAAACACTGCTCAAAACAATAGAGCACTATAGAAGCAACTACTTAGATAAACTGGGGCTATCATAAACCTTGCTGAAAACAATAGGGCACAAGAGAAGCAATATAAAGACAAGCTGGGGCTATCATTAAAACACTGCTCAAAACAATAGGGCACTAGAGAAGCAATATTTAGACAAGCTGGGGCTATCATAAACACTGCTCAAAACAATAGAGCACTATAGATGAGCAATATGTAGACAAGCTAGGGCTATCATAAACACTGTTCAAAACAATAGGACATTTTAGAAGCAAAACATAAAAAGCTGAAGATATCATAAAAACAATGCTTAAAACAATAGAGCACTATAGAAGCAATACTTAGACAAACTGGGGCTATCATAAACCTTGCTGAAAACAATAGAGCACTAGAGAAGCAATATTTATACAACCTGGATATATAATAAAACACTGCTCAAAACAATAGAGCACTAGAGAAGCAACTACTTAGATAAACTGGGGCTATCATAAACCTTGCTGAAAACAATAGGGCACCAGAGAAGCAATATGTAGACAAGTTGGGACTAAAATTAAAACACTGCTCAAAACAATAGGGTACAAGAGAAGCAATATGTTAACAAGCTGGGGCTATCATAAAAGCACTTCTCAAAACAATAGAGCACTAGAGAAGCAATACTTAGACAAGCTGAGGTTATTTTATAAACGATCGAAACAGGAGGGCGCTGAAGAGACAAGAAGTAGACAACTTAAAGATATCATGATAATATTATTGTCTGTTCAAAGCAAGTAACCAAAACTCGAGAGACATCAAGTAGGCAAACTAGAGATTCTATGAAAACATTGTCTAAAATAAGGGGGCACTAAGGAGGCATACATTAAGTAGTCAAATTAGACGTATCTGTCATGTTAAGATGTGTTCTATCCCTTTTCCATTATATAAACTAACAGAGAGTAGTATATTCTATTTTGTTCTTTTCTATCTTATTGACCCTACAAGTCTGACTACATGTTCTTTTTCCTAATTAATTAAGTTGCATTCCATAAAAATTCATTGCAAATCCTTGACCGGTATGTGTGTCTTTCTAAAAGAAACAAAACAAATTCGAGCTTCCTATCTTTTGCACAGACCCACCAGGCGCGGATCCAGGAATTTTTTCCAGGGGGGGGGGGGTTCCATCCCAGTCAAAAAGAAATTTCTAACCCAAAAATTTCTTCTTGACAAGCAAAAACAAAAAAAACGTAAAATCCATTTTCCAAACGCGAAAAGCGCCTATTTCGTGGTGGTGATGGTGGGGTCCACGTTTTCTAGAGGGGGGGGGGGGGGGTCCAAAGTCATTTTTTATTTTGTTTCAGTATGGAATATTTATTCAACCAATTTGGGCCCACAGTAAAGCATAAAGATGAACAATGTCCGAAATCGTAGTCATAAAGGATATTTATTCTGAATATAATTCTGATAATAGAATTGCTTGACGTACGTGTGCTCATCTCCTCTCCCCTCCCCACCTCTCTCTCTCTCTCTCTCTCTCGTACATGCATACTAATTTCGATTCATAAATATACATACAACTCTACGATTCGCAGTAAATATCCACATGTATATCTGTTACTTTGCGTATATACCAGGACCAGAGAAGGTTTTGCTTCTTAATTTTTGGTGCAGACGTCTATATCCGCTATATATACATGTATATTGTTTAAAAAGTCACAAATTAATTCCTTCGTCGATGATAAACAATAAATAAACAGTTTGTTTACCTTTACAAGAGTGTTCAATTTCCCCCCCCCCCCCAAAAAAAACCTTTTAGCTTGAAGCGAGAAAGAATAATTGAGAAAAAGGCACCCCACCCATCCACCCAAAGGAAAACAAATACAAATATGTACAGGTAATTTTTTTCTGACTTCAATGAAACAAGAAAAGAAATATAACGATATTCTAGAATTGTGTATACACGTTTTTTTGTTTGTTTGTGTTTTGTTTTGTTTTTGTTTGTTTGTTTGTTTGTTTTTTTTTTTTTGTTTTGTTTTGTTTTGTTTTGTTTTGTTTTTTTTTGGAATGCAATTTTTAGAATTTCACCAAAATTAGAAATTGATTAACTCTCCTTTGTCATTTTTTTTTTAAAAAAATCACTATTTGATGGTACCTGGCATATTTAAATCTCTTACAGAGGAATAGAAGCGATAATTTAAATAAAGAAACACAGAATGTGACGCAGAACTTCAAAGATGTCCACAATGGCAGGAATCTTTGTTCAGTGTCAAGTGGTAAACTTTTCATCTTGAATAAGATAGATTGTAGGGGAGTTTACATAAAAAATTAGGACTATAAGATCCCAGTCCCTGGTCTTCTTCCTGTCAAACATCGCTCGAATGGTGCTGATTATCGTTTTTGACTATGGGGTGCTTTTCGGATTTTTAAATTCTGCAGTTATCCATTCAGTTTGTTATACACCATTAATATTGACCAATGAACGTCTAAGATACCAGTGATTGCGAGCCGACACATTTCTGAAAATATTTCATTTAAAAAAATATATATTTGACGGGAACTAGGTATTTAGTGCTATATTAGTCAACAAGGTACTGGTTGTTTTTCTTTAAGATTCCTTTAATCAAAACAGAGAAAGGATTAGAAGATTTATGATAAAGTCTCATGATTTTTTCTGTAGTGGGACTAATTTGAGTAAAAGAGAAGCCCTCACCGGGTCCATAGGACATCATTTAAACGATACAGTAGAACGTTTTATCAAGGTTAATAGTAAATAACCAAATTTAAAATCATATAAAGTCACATCTGTAATTGCCTTTCCTTTAGCAGTTTAGTACATAACTTGCAGTTCTAAAGAAAACACTGCAACGTAATAGTTTAAGCTTTCTTCCATTTTTGTCTTTTGAATTAATATGGACATTACATTATATACATTTCTTTCTCCAGTAACCAATCATGACAGACACTCTGACTGCTATAAGTGAGAACACCAAAATGGCGAGGGAGACAGCCCTATTTGGACAATATGACACATCACTCGTCTACTATCAGGGGGTCATTCAAGACATTCAGAAGTACCTGTCTGCCATCAAAGACCCAGACAGACGAAGAAAATGGATGCAGGTACTGAACCAATGCACATTTAGTATGTATCCACCAAAGAGAAAAATGTGAGTGGACCAGAATTGAAACCTGGGTCCCCTGAATCATAAGTCAGGTGGTCTACCAACTGTGTTATCTGGCCACCATTGATCGACCTTGCCAGATCACTACATTCCTCCCTAAATCCCTCTCTAAAGGTCTTTGTCCCCTGAAGACACTTATCCAGATTCTTCTCAGCTCAGACAGGTTTGTCACCTGTCACTTCCAGGGCATAGTATGACACCACATGTAACCAGCAAAGAGAACATTGCAATGGACCAGATCAGGATTCAAACCTGGGCCCCCTGTATACTAGTAAGGTGCTCTACAAACAGAGCAATGTGGCCACTGGCAATTTAACTTGCCAGACTGCCACTTATATATATACAATTTTTATACATTGTTTACATTATTATGTATTTTTATAAAGGTTTTGAAGTGTAGAAGTCCCATAAATAAAGCTTCCTGCAGCTGCATAGCTGCTGTTAATGCATTCTTGTTCACAGGCTCCATACTCACAAAATTCCAGCCTCCAATAATGAGATAGATAGATACATTAGGTTTTGATAAAATATTGTTTTTCTCTGAACAGGCCAGAGAAATGATATCCTCTGAGTGCGACCAAGTAAAGGAGATTTGTTCCACACTGTCGAGCTTCAAGACAACAAACACCAGACCACCAGCCTACAATTATGACAACCAGGAAATCGGATCTCCTTACGGAAATTTCGGTAGAAACGATTATTCCAGACATGAGGAGCCAACCAGAGACCCTGATGTGTGGCCACCACCAACCCCCGTGGAACACAGGTAGGTCTTTACTCTCTCACAGGATCAGTGATTGGTTGATGCAGGTTTATCATGCAGAGATTCTTTATCAATCTACTGCAAATTTATTGTTGCCCATCTAGTTAGAAACTGTATTATCTAATTTCCATTGACAGACCAAAGAAAAAATTTTAAAAATTGAGTGTAATGATATCATTTTGGAGGGAAAAAAAACAACTAGTTCTTAGATTTATAAAGAGTACCTCTGTATTTATTTTATGACATTTGTACATGATTTTACAGACCAGGCCCTAATATACGAGCAGCCAGGAAACCGGAGCCAAGCAGAAACCGCCAAGCACCTAGCCGTCCTGGTTATGGGGACAGGAGAGGGCCAAGTCAGCCAAGTGGTCGGGGTAGAGGGGGAGGGGCTGGTCAAAAAGACAACAAGAAAAAGGTATGTAAATGTACAATAAAAAAAATCATTATCTCAAAGTCAATATGACAAACTTCAAACTATAAAATATCAAAGGATTCAAACTATTGGAGTTAAAATACTTTTAAAGAAAAACTCGTATCAATTTTATTCGACATATTGGTGTGCAATATACTGAAGTTTAACTATAATATCAAATTTACAAATGGGAAAAATCATGTTGTTATAGTGTCACATACACTAAATTGATTCTGAATAAGTTTTCATGAAATCTTTTTTTTTTTTTTTTTCATTTAAGAGTACAAAGTATAATGCTCAATATTTTTTAAGAGGATGGGGTGTGATATGCTTTCAAGTGGTAGTATTCATTATTGTGTCAAGCTCGTACCAGAAGCATATGCTAGGACAGGGTACAAGTACATACAAAAGGGTAGAACTAATGATATCAAATATATTTGGTGAAAATTTACTTTCTCATCTTTTTTTACATGCCATGTATTTCATATTAATTTAGCAAGACGATGGAGAAAAGAAGTTTGATCCTACTGGATATGATAAAGATCTGGTGGAAAATTTGGAAAGAGACATTGTACAGAAAAATCCTAATGTCAGCTGGTAAGATCGAATAGCTTATACATTATGTTGAGGTAAAGGGGAAAAAAGATATAAGTAAGAATATAAGATTGAAATTTAATGGCAGTAATTTACCTGGTTGTTCAACCAGTAAGCTTAAGGCATAACTTTCACCAAGAATAATACCTTTTAAGTACTGTTTATTGTATGAATTAATTTTGTCATCTCCGAAAGTTTGTATGTTTCTTGATAAATTTTGTTCACTGGTTTCCTATGCATGTATATCATATTTGAATTCAAAAGAAACAAATGACACTATCATTGTTAGATTTGCTATTTATCCTTGACCTTGTTATTTCAGGGACAGCATAGCTGATCTGGTGGAGGCCAAGGCCCTCCTGAAAGAAGCTGTGGTACTACCTCTGGTCATCCCTGACTTCTTCAAAGGAATCAGGAGACCTTGGAGGGTAAACATTCTTTTTTTCTTTATTTGAAGAATTTTAAATTAATTAAAGATAAGAGAGATAAACAATGTACAATTTTTTAAGATTTTATCATGTGTCAGATTTTTGCAAAATTAGTGATTTGTAAACTTTTCAATTTGACTTTATTTCTCAAGGAATAAATTATTATATGTGTATTTTGTTTCTAGCACTCCTTCCAGTTTTGTAGAGCATATTTTCGCAGTTTATATCAGACATTTAAAATTGAATGCACCTGTCATAATTCAATATGGACATTAAACTTTGGTAGAGATTCTCTTGCAAAAGTGTAATAATATACCAGGAAGAAATTTTTTTTGATATAGCACTGCAATGATGGGGTGTTATTAAGTGATGAAATAGGGAGTGCTATATAACTTCTTGTCTGTAGGGAGTGTTAATGGTGGGCCCACCAGGCACAGGTAAAACCATGCTGGCCAAAGCGGTGGCGACAGAATGCGGCACTACATTTTTTAATGTCTCCTCCTCCACCCTAACCTCCAAATGGCGGGGGGAATCTGAGAAACTTGTCCGAGTTCTCTTTGAAATGGTAAGTCCCTCCCGGGCTTTATTAATCAATATTGCATGCCCTTGTTTTTTTATCTCCACCACTAGGGTGTGTTGATGGTCGGCCCTCCGGGAACTGGCAAGACCATGTTAGCTAAAGCTGTGGCTACGGAGTGTGGGACGACATTTTTTAATGTCACGTCCTCCACCCTCACCTCTAAGTACCACGGAGAATCCGAGAAACTGGTGCGGATTTTGTTTGAGATGGTATGTAGATCCTGTGAGAGTAAGGTATTGTACCCGGTTTGTAGCCACATTCTCCTCTGAATGTTTCACTCACAGCATGCTAACTAGACTAGTTGTGACAGGTCTGTTTGCCATGTGACCAGTTGTCTAGACAAGGTAAGTTATAGGTTTTACATGTGTGTCTTCCAAGAAGTGAAGTATGATTGTTGTAAAATTTCATTATTTGCCATGTTTATTGGGTGTAATGATAATCTAAATAGGATTTGAAATGATTACAAACTTGATGTTCTGCATTCCTGAGCATCGTGTCAAAACTATCACAGAGTGATAAGATAAAAGGTAAATCATTTCTGTAAAGGATACCATATTTAGTAGGTGTGTTTGTACAATGTACGACAAGGAGATTGGAGATAATTATATTTGGGTTGAATGTAGGATGTTTTATTATGGTATGCATGTACTTTAGAAATCATATTTGAAATTCATTTTATTCTCTGATATATAAAACATACTTCTGTATACCTAGTTCTTCTATGGTGTGTACTTTTTGCTCTATTAATTGTGTGAAATAAATCTGGATTAGCTTTTAAGCAGTAAACAAAATAAAGTTTGTATTTTCAATTTATTCTTTGTCAATGAGGGACATTATGTATTTGTTCCTTAGTCAACAGATGGTAATATTGATTGAAAATTTTTTACTCTATTTTAATTATTATTTCTATTAACAACATTTTCCACGTTTTAAATAATATACATGTCAAAGTCAATGCAACACATCAAAAGGAAAGATTGCTTATATAAGATACATTGATATGCATACATTTTTAAAAGAAATAATTTTTTTTTTCATATTAGTCAATGAATGCTAGATTGACTGCACATAAGTGTGCTTCATATCATGTTCATGCAAGACTTTGTTAAAAAATGGCCTCCTATGCACAGAAAGACATGTATTTGTGATTTGCACTTGCTTTCAATTCCTCTCTGCAGCTTTTTGAGTAACATTATGCTCTTTCCAATGTCTCAAAATAAACCAATTTCTTTCAATATGATATAATTCAGATATAACCTTGATATTCTGATGGCATATTCCTATTTTAGTCATTATTAATGATTAGCAAAAGCGGCAACTATGAATGATGTCCCCTATATTTCAGGCTCGATTTTACGCACCCAGTACTATATTTATTGATGAGATTGACTCAATTTGTTCCAAGAGAGGAGGGGGACAGGAACACGAGGCGAGTCGCCGAGTCAAATCAGAACTGTTGATACAAATGGATGGTATTCATTTCCTCACTCTTAAACAGTTCCTATTCGAAATTAGAATGTTTTTTTGGAAAATGGATGAAAATATGTTTTGGTTTAGTTTTTTCTTCATTTATATATGAAACAGAAGGAAAACAATTCAATTCAATTAGTTTATTTATCAATCAAGGGCCCTCATGTGGCAAAAAGAAAGTAGATTGTAAACAATCATATAGTCATATTCATGTAATACAATATACATACACACAAGAGAGAAATAGTTGCATGATTGAAAGGAAAAAGACAATCATTTGCCTTTTAGAACTTTACAAATTTTAAGTTTTTCATCACATAAAGCTTTAAGATTTCTGTGTTAAGAAAAAAATAAAATCATGAGATAATGCCTACATTTTAGAAAGTATTGAAATATAAGACTTTGACTACTATTAGGTGTATCTGCCACGCAATCTACGGATGAGGAGGGAGAAAACAAGATTGTTATGGTGCTGGCTGCCACCAACTTCCCGTGGGACCTCGATGAGGCCCTGAGGAGGCGATTGGAGAAACGAATCTACATTCCACTTCCTACAGGTCAGTCTCTCTGTCAAGGACCAAATTATTAATATTTAAGGAACTTATTTAATAGCTACCCTATAATACTGTAGAACAAGGGTTGGGGGCAGCACAAAGTGGGTTTTTAAAAAAAATGTGTAAACTGGTTAAATAACTTTGATAGCTTTTCAATTTATTCATTGTTATTTATTTTCCTTTTAAATAAGTTTTGAAAATTAGACAATTTCTCTTTCAAAGTTACTCTTAATTATACGAAATTATGATATCAAACAGATTGAATATCTTTATGATACAAGGCATATTTTAACATATGCAACACAGGTTACCTGATGTTATCTAATTTTTCTATTTAATCACGTGTCACAACCAGAATTAAATTATTGATTAATATAACTAAACATGAAATTAAATAATTTATGATAAGTCTTATAATTATTTTAAATTTAAATTATTTTTTGTGATTAATATTAACTGAATTTATACAGAAAAGGGTAGAGAAGAATTGCTGAAAATCAACTTGAAAGGAGTACAGATAGCTAAGGATGTCAATCTGGGTGAAGTAGCCAAAAATCTGAATGGTTACTCTGGGGCTGACATCACAAATGTCTGCAGGTAAGTTCACTATGCAGTGTCATTAATCAGTATTGTACAATTTAGGAACCTGTAGTGTAGAACAACAAATGTAGAGTAACTCATCTCGGCAGGCACATTAATAGAATGCTGTACATAATGTGGATATGTGATCAGTATGGATAGTATTCTGTCACTGTTCAAAATGAACCCCAAAACAAAAGCTAGTTCACTCTATGATTAATAGAACAAATCATTTCCATTAGTTATACCTTATAAACAGAGATTAATATACTACATACATGTATGTTTGCTTTTACTAATTCTGTGGAATCTGTTCCCAGAGATGCTGCCATGATGTCATTCCGTCGAAGAATTAGTGGGCTGAGTGCAGAACAAATCCGGATGATTCCCAAGGAGGAGCTGGAACTCCCCCCGACCATGGAGGACTTTAACAACGCCATCAAGAAGGTCAATAAAAGTGTGTCAAATGAGGATCTGGAGAAATACAAGAAGTGGATGGAAGAATTTGGATCTACGTGATCACAATGTTGTACACTATACGGGTCTGTGTGATAGTGCAAGTCTCTGAACACAATGTGTTTGTTATGATAAAGATTTACATTTTCTAAGGCCTTTGTTCACAAGTAGATGGCTGCTGTTTATACACCTTTTAACAGTTATCACAAATAATGTAATGTATAATTATGAGATTTATAATACAAATGCATATTTACAATATGTGCAATCTTCTGTGATTGTAGATTGAATTATAACTTTAAAAAAATCACTTTATTTTTTGAGTAATGTTTTTTTATTGTATTAAATAATTAATTAATGAATAAAATACATAAAATACTTGTATCACTTGTGATTTTGACTAAGACTGTAATTTCATTAGACTGAATGATTACCTTTTTTAGTCTTTCAAACCTTTATTGGTGTTTGATTGGCCCCTAAAATTTCTCTATAAATCACCGATTTGGTGACCATTTTAAATTGTTGATTGTCAGATTCCAGAACTATAAACATTTTCAATGATTTTTTTTTCCAAAAGGGAGAAACGAAATTTAGAAGTGGAGAATTTTTTAAGCATTGAACATGTCGTGTTTTCTTTTGAACAACATTCTTTTTTAGACATGCGAACGGAATTTCAGAGATGGCGTCGAAGATAAATTTGCCTGGCAACTAAAAATTTGCATTGGCAACTAAATTTTTTGATTAGGTTCAACTGACGCCTAAAGAAGATGGGCGTGTTTGGCGTGCGATCTGCAGGAATAAGGCGTACGAAACATTTATAGTTCAAATGTCTACAATTTGGTCGGCTGACCACAGCTGGACACACTTTACAAAGTTATGCACATGGGAAAATGTTACATTTAGTTTGAAATACTTTGTCAAATTTAATATTTAAGTCTGCTTATATTAATAATTACTACATGTAAAACTTAGTAACGCTTCACATAAATAATAAACACCTATAGGGTATAGTTAAATGCAATTACATGTATATAGTAAAGTATCAGTAGGTTGGAAGAATTGCTCTTGCTTTTGGTGCAACCAAAAGAGAATATCTATTTGAAAATAAATCAGTACATAAAATTAAATTGACAAAAGAATTGATTGTTTGTACCAAAAAAATATAAACACTCCATGTGAGGATCCAACCAAAAATATATCTTTTTTATTGCACTGGATGGGTAACGCATACTAGTGAGCTGTCACCGCTCCACACACTTTATGGTTTTTAAAGCGACAATGAAGCACCACATTTACACATTGGAAATTTTTTTTGGAAAAAGTTCATTTTTTATTGTCTCTGGGTCTTCTCTCCATTTTTTTTACAAATGCTTGTTAGTTTCTTTGAATTAAAATGCACATAAATAACGTTTCAAAATCATGGAGAGATGACCCAGAAGTAGCAAATTTTCAGAAAAACATGTTTGAAAAAGTAACATTTTGTACCAAATTACTCATCTAACCAATTTTCAAGTTCTTTTTTAGCAAATCAAAATACAATATCAGGGGAAAATATTTCCCTTTCCTTTTTCACAGGAACCAGATACATCAAAAGAATGCTAAAATTTCATGTGACAGATCAATGAAATTTTCACTTTTCAAGTGCGCCCAGATTCCTGCCGAATGCCAATCAAAAGTGCCCTCGTTCTTTTGGAAGTCATTTAGAGGCCTGTGTATTTATTTCACAGCAATACTTTTGATCAACTATGAAATCATTATTGTTCATGGGGGACAAATGTTCATGGATTTTGTGGTTCACCCTTACCCATTAATTTACATCCCCTCAAACGATAATTTTGTCAACATAATAGCTAATTGAGTCTTCTGTATATATATGACTTGCCAACAAAATTTACTGCTAGTACTTCCACAGGAACCAGTAAAATTTTTGTTGCCCATGAACATTGACCCCCACAGATTAAAATGATACCCAAGCTGTTTTTTGCTGTTTTGAATCCAAATTCATGGTACAGAGTTACACAATAGATGGTTTTCCATCAAGGTGATTTAAGCAAGAGTTATTTCTCATGGCCGCCATATTGTAGGTCAGCATCCCCAGATCCCTTCATTATTCAACCTAGTTCAATTTGTTACACTGGGCACTGAGGTGAAGATAACACAGTTTTTCTTATGAATATATGTTTGTTAAAGCTTCTTTTAATTCATAATTTCAATTTGTAAATATTTTTTCCCATATATTTTTGGCATGCATTTTTAAAATGCTCAAAGAAGAAAATTCACTACTTTGACCTGCATGTACAAGATGGCGGCCAAGGGGAATAACTCCGAGGAAAAATACGTCATAGGAAAACCATCTATTGGATATGTTGAAAGAGAGCAGCACTATGTCACTGCAAATTTGCAAATGGAAGTACTCTGTCAGTTACTCTTGTCCACTAATTTGTGCAGGTCAAAGGTTATAACCTGCCTTTCAAATTTAAGGATAAATAATGCAAACTTTTTTCCCGAAATATAGCTATTAGATTTGTGTTCATATAAGTAACGAATAACAATTGCCAAAGAAAGTGTGGATATTTTGTAATAATGTCATAAAATATGTGCCAGAATTTGAAAGATTTATGTTAAAATGCTACAAAATGAAAGAACACCAAAGAAATCCTACAATTTCTTTATCTTTTAGGAATTTTTTTATTCATAATTTTTATATGAGTTTCAGTCAAAGTGTGGAAAAAGGGAATCTTCATTTTATTTACATTCAGGCTTATCTCAAAGGGTATCCAAACTGATTATTGCTAAGCTCCAATAACTCATGATAAGTGTGAATTTACGCTTAGTGATCTCTTTGGTCACTCTTCAGCTCATTATGGGAATCCAACCCAAACAAAGTTATGGTGCATCTGTGGATACTTATTGTGATGCATGCACCAGATGCTACATCTTGTCTTTGTCGACATTTTCTGCTCCAGTAGAATGGATTTAGCCCACCATTTACGTATTTTCAGGTAAACTCAAGGGATATTCCAAGCCAGATTTGCAGATATAATGCATATGAAATACTTGTGTCATACATTACATGCTGCAACTGACCTACATTTCATGCCTAACTGACGTCTCATGTTCATCATTTAGGTCTGTTCCCAACTAAACACTAACAATATTCAAACCAGACTATAAAATATGATGCATTTTAAAGATGCTTTGTCTGATACATGCATTTGACCTACCTGTTATGCTTGAATGACTCTGGGCCTATACAGCATTTAGGCCTGTTTTAGCTTAAGCTACTACCCACAGAGTATTTTTATGCCTCTGTATCGAAGATTCAGGAAGTATATAGTTTTTGTCCTGTCTGTTTGTCAGCACAAACTTTAACATTGCCCATAACTTTTGATTGGTTGGAGCTATGGCTTTCATATTTCACTTGTGTATTCCTTTGTAACAAGACCTTTCTTTGGGTACCATCATGTTTGACCTTGACCTTGGAGTTTGTCCCAGTTTTGCAAAAATTTACCAAACTTTTACCTTGGCCATAAATTTTGAACAATTGGTGTTAGGGCCTTTCATACTTCACATGTGTAATCCTTGTGATAAGACCTTCCTCAGTCTGATTAAAATCAGATCCTTTGATCCGCTCACATAGATCGCTACACCTTGTGTAGCGATCTAAGTGAGCGGATCAAAGGATCTGATTTTAATCAGATTGAGACCTTCCTTTGAAGACCAACAACTTTGAGCCTTTGACCTTGACCTAGGAGTTTGGCCTAATTTTGAAAAACTTTAACCTTGGCCATAACTTTTGAATGGTTGGTGCTAGGGCTTTCATACTTCACATATGTAATCCTTTGACCTTGGAGTTTGACCTACTTTTGAAAAACTTTAACATTGGCCATATTTTTTGAACGATTGGTGGTACGGCTTTCATATTTCACGTGTATTTCTTTTGAGAAGGCCTTTTCTTGGGCACCATTAATTTTGACATTGACCTTGAATTATGACTTACTTTTGAAAAACTTTAACCTTTTCCGCATCTATTCAATGGATCCTGCTAGAGCTTTCATATTTCAGGTGTATTCCTTGAGGCAAGACCTTACTTTAGGTACCAATTAACATACATATTTGATTTGCATTTTAAAAGTTTAACCTTTGCTATAAGTTGCCATACGGGGGCATCAGTGTTTCACAAACACATCTTGTTTATTTGGTGTTTTTGTCTGATGTATGCAAAACGGAGTCTATCTTTCACCGCGGGTAAAGAAAACAGAATGTCTGTTCATTCCCAGTTTCTGTAATTTTTATGTTGGTATATTTCTTATCGGCTAGGGCTAGGATTACCACCCTGACTTTGCTTGTCAGGAATTTTTGGCAGGGCTCGATCTAAGATTTTTTTTATCCAGGAAGGGGGGGGTCCACATCAATCAGTCTCGGAAATTTTCTGACAATTTTATTACAATCAACCAAACAACCAACTAAAAAAAAAAATTACTAAATCAAACAAACAAACAAACAAACAATAAAACCTATCTGTAATTATAAACAAATAGCCAAAATCTGAAAATCCTATTCCCGGGGGTGGGGGAGTGGGGTTGGGGTGGGGGTGAGGGATACGAGAAGACACTTTAAATTCCTAAGTCAATTTTCTTCAGAAAGATGACTCTCCTTACCGTTTTAAGAAGGGTCCTAAAATCTTAGGGAGGTGGTGGTTCCAAGGCCAGTTTTTCGTTACTTTTACATGGAAATTTAATGTCTCTGAAAATTCCAGGGGGGGGGGGTCCGGACTCTCTCCCTCCCGATCCCCTCTAGATCCGCCCATGATTTGAAATCGGTCTTTTGTTTTTAACATTCCTTCTCCTTCCCAGCTTCAACGTTCCTTTATATTGTAGTAATATTGCTACATTCAAATATGTGTGTTGAGAATAAGACAATAGGTAATTAATACCATAAACAGTGGCAGTGAGCAGTTCATGCAGTTGGCAGTGGAAGTAAGCAGCTAGATAAGCAGTTGGCAGAAAGCATGCATTCAGTTGGCTTTCGTACTGATATATATCCATGGCATCCAAAAGTTTTTAAATTCATTTAAATTGGATTTTTTCAGATATGAAAAAAATTAATAATAATAAATTAAATGAAGTGTGGTAGAAAAATTTAGTCGAATTACGTGCAGGGTCATTATTTAGAATTAAAAAATGTAGAATATTCGCAATGATCAGTAGATCTGTATGTAATCTATTCTGGAAATGTTGAGGACACCAGAATCGAACAACCCTGAATTTACTTGATCTGCAAATACATATGTGATTAATAATAATAAATCTAGTAAATACTAAATCGTTTGGAGTTTTTTTCCTATTAAAACATTTTTTTTTAATTTTGAATGCCGTGTGCATTTGAAAATAATTATATAGGCCTAATAATGCATGATTTTGAATAAAATCTTATTGATGAATATGTGCCAAAGTATTTATTAAAGAAAGATGATATAAAGTAAGATGTTTTAATGCCTTAAATGATGCTAGATTTTTGGATAGAGAGAATTTTTTTTGGAAGGAATGAGTAATGCAAAACTCGTGACGTCACGAAAGAAAATGGCGGAGATCGCTGAATCGGAGAGCGACTACCAGCCAGGTAAATAAAGACCCCCTGTCCTGTAAATAGGTACACGTTACTCCAAACCTTTGTCACAATTCTAGAGAATGTTTTGATATTTTTATTTATTGATTTCAGCTTGCAATGTGACCCTTTTTTCACGGGTAATTTGCCCAAGAACACCGATTTTACGTCGTCTGTCACACTTTATTGTTTGTACTTGGTAAAATCTCGTGATCACTTTGAGAAAGTTGTCAGGCAAATACCCGGTGTATAAATCGCTGAATGAAAATGATTCAGAAGACACACTTTTCTTGTTTTTATTTTAATATACTAAGAATTCAAACGAACAATCGTTAAACGAATATATTTTATCAGTTTAAATTTATGTCATTCTTGGAGGTGAAATTCTTGTTAAAATACTCTATCCATTCATTCATTACTTCATTTTTCTGATATTCGAGTAGCTTGAATGCCTACGGAAACTTATTAAAATGTTAATTTGAGAGGAAATTTGTTTATAAGGTTTCACTGATAACGTTGGTTCAACGCCCAAACAGACTTATTTGATGCCGTTCGAATTTTCTCTGCCGTTATAAATTAAGTTCTGCATCATTCCCTTGCCATACAATGATGCATGTTTGTTGTATGAATAGCAGTAAATATTTCTTAGGGGTGTTTAAAATATACCCATAGACAAGGTCGTAACATACCATTGTAAAGATAAGATTTGTGGCATTTGTATAAATTTGCAGCACATAGATTTTGCTCTCTGATTTTGTATTTTAAAGTAGTTGATGAAGAATGGTACACAGCATAAGTTACTTGTGAAGGGAATGTTTTTCCATTGAACATTTGTTTGTATGTAAGACATTTCTCACACAGATAAAATTATCAATTGATTTTCTTCTTTTTGAATAGTCTTATAAAAGTTTTAATCCAGGGTGTCTTGACTAGAAAGGATGCACATTCAGTATAGCTCAGGATGTATACTACTGTGTGTCAGTTTAATTCATAATAGGATTTATCAACATTGTTTGACTCAGTGCGTTTAAAAGCAGTAAGAATAGTAGGCTTGATGGCTGACAGACTTGGATTTTAATGCTATTTCAGCCTTAGCCCACATAATAACAATACTACATGTACATGCATAATACAGGCTGCCTCAGCATGCTCAGATGAATTGCTATATGAACATATTGCAGCAAAAGCATGTCATATTTTGGGATTTTTTTTTATTTATTTATTTTGGATTTTAGTTAATATTGAGATTTTATGACCAAATGTATTATTATTCTTTTTACTATATAAGTAGGAAAAGGTTGTTAATGGCTTTTTGGTAGCAGTAATGAATGCTACACATTTAACATATATGATTAATTTTTTTTTCTTTTTTCTTTCCTTTTTTTTTTTTAAAAGAAGAGAACATATGAAATGTGTAAATCTTACTTTAAACATGTATAGATACATTGGAAAAGGAGGAGTTTGGAAGATACTTCTGTTGTCCAGCATCCAACATACACTGATTAGACATGGTAATGGATTTTGTCTATGTTGTGTACACATTTGATAGGTATTTCCTGCATCTATTGATCAGTATGTACGCTTGTTTAACTTTCATTTTCCTTAATGAACCTAGAAGAGTTGTATAAACCACAACAGAGTAGGCCCAGACAATTGGTTTAATTCGGTGAAAGAATCTAGAGTTTATTCGGTGTTGTTACTGTTGAATTGGTGAGGTGAAATGATGCAATTTTATTATATGGATATAGATTTTCACAGCATTCGGAATATTGACCTAGTGTTGATAGATATGATAGAACCTTGTCATCTGTATTGCAGTGTGATAAATTTTTCCTAAATGAAGAGGTACATGCAAGTTTTTTTACAATGATTACTTATATGTTAAGCTTGATTGTTCATTTAGTAATAATGAAATAGTCCTTTAGCATATATATACTAAAGTTTTATACATCGATTTTCTGAGTTTTCACAATATTGTAAAAAGCTGCAGAAGAAACTAATTTTAAGACAGACCATGTCCCAGACAAGTGTTATTATTTATATAAACGTGTACAATAATGAACACAATGTTAGCATATCTTATTGTTTTGCTTTGTTTATTATCGGTAGTGTGTCAGGTGCAGTTTGACTTCATTTCTCCTTCTTAATAAAAAAGAAAGTCATAGAAACCCAGACATACTTTATAGACAACATATATTCATACATTTAGTGAAAATTTTAGAGGGAGAAATATAGTACTTATATTTATCTCAAGATTATACGAAGTGCCTGATTAAGAAATCAAGCTGACAAATTTCTTCCCTTTCGCAAATATAAATTCATACTAATATAAAGGTATCGTTTCCTTGTTGACATATAAAATAGGAGTTGAATAGGATTATTTGATTTCATTTTTTGATACAGCAGTGTCTCAATGGTTTGCATCAGCTTGTCTAATGTAAGCAGTACTGACCTATTCAATACAAATACCTAGTCATGTCAAATGATGCTTAGGTAATATTGTATCAATAAGTACAGTTAGAATACTGTGTGGAGATGCTTTAATTACTTTGTACCTCATCTTCTCTCTTATTTATCTATTTGAGTACAGTCAGATGTTACCAGGAATTCTGTAATCTGGCAGTATTCTGGCAGACACCAAAAGTAAACAAATGGCATGTCATATTGAGGTGCAGTGAGATTTTTGACACAATTTCCAGCTGGCTGATGATAAAAGTTTAGGCAGTTTTTATAATGACTGTATTCCTCAATAGGATACTCATCTGGGGAATCCTAGAAATTCTATACCTGTAAGAAGGGTATACTAGGTGTTAAGAACTGGTCATTAACAACTGTGTGTCTCCAACATTAGAAGGATTTTTATCTTCAGTTTTAACTGATTTATCATCAATATATACATGTTGTCATAGGCTGACAATTATAAATGTGTAATAAAATTAGCAAAGTTTGAATAGAAACACTACCAAATGCATTATAGTGCATACCAAGGATAACACAGTGTATATATGTAATCATTTTTCATAAAAATGCTGTCTCGTGTAGAAATTTATAGCGTTATCTCACAGGTAAATCTAAATATGACCTGTATTTTGGTATAATGAGTATACATAAGGTTGTAAAAAATATACCTCTGGGACTATCAGTCACTGGAATGTGACCCTGGGGTTAATTTTTCTACATGGACTGTTTTTATGCTTAACACTATCTATAGAAACTTTATCATCCTTATAACAATATTGTTGGATTAGAATCACCAGTCTTCTTACACCACGGGTACACTCAGTGTAATGTCACATGTTGTTTTAATTCCCTTAATGCAAGGTGTCACTGAGGGATATCAACATAATTTTAACATGCTTTTGTGAATGAAATGTGTAAGGAAATAGAAACTTATGAGGCGGCTCTCGTAATATGAGGATCATTTTCAGCGTCACTTCCTCTACATAATCTGAAAGTCCACGAATTGCCACAGAATCAATGTGATCATCCGCATGTTGAGTTTGTCATTGTCTTGTCGATATATTTCTTGGATTGCTGGGGACATCTCACCTGTGATTTACCTGTAATTTAGGGAGGATTAGGTGGACGATCTGTTGTGAATCCTCAATTAATGGGGGATAAATTCTATGAGAGGAGGACATTTTAGAGATTCTAGGATAAGACAATGGTACACAGCATCACAGTGACAGGTAAGGCCTCATTATCATACCAGGATTGTCTCCGTGTGTGTGGAATGTGTGAACTAGGTAGAGATGCTCTACATATAAAGAAGGAATGGCTTGACTTGATAATGTATTTTGTTGTTGACAATCTGTTGTTTTAAAAATCATTTTTTTCTCTTCACAGAGTGATCTATGAATTCTTCATGTGTAATTGGGATTTAGGGTGGGTTTTTTCATGTTTAACAGCCTTTAACAGTATACTACATTTATGAAAATTCCCCAAATATTTCTTGCTAATGTGTGTTATATCTCATCTAAACTAGAAGTGGAAAGTCAGTATACATAGAGTTTACATTTAAGCTTTTGTATAAGTGGTAAGTTTTTCATAAGACCAGCTGTTGCATAAGTTTTACTCTACATGTATCAAACAGAAGACGATAATGGAGATTTTATACACAATATTATTTTATCACAATTTATTAACTTGATTTTTACACCAGGGCCACAGAGACAACACATCAAAGGGAAAACTAATAAAAAATGGATGATGTTTTTCCATTAACACATTCAGTTACAAATATTCAGCAATGCATTGCAGGGTCTTGTCATTGTTAACATGGCACTGAACTGTAATGAATGGCCTGTGTAATTATTACAACATTTTGTGACAAATGTTTTAATTGGATGTTGCCCTTGTGTAGGGTTTTCACCCCATGCAACATTAAAATGGTGGTGCAGTTTGGAGGAGGAAATTATTCAAATTAATGGATGTTTTTAAGTTGAGTGGTTTTTATTAATCAAGTATATATTGATGGCAGAATCATTTTTAGAAATTCAATCTTGTTAGCTGTGTTAAATTTGTCATTTTTTTCGGCCCAAAAGCTCTTATTTATGACATTTTTCTTTCCTTGGTATTAGACCAAAAAAAATAATAGTCTTGTTTCCTGCTACCAGCCTGAAAAAAATAGGGTAGGTAGGTAGGAAAATTATTTTGTTTTATATTTTTATTTTATTTTATTCTGACAGCATTTTTTGGATAAGAACTAATATAAGATCAAATTAAACATATGTCACAGGTCAATATTGTCTTTTAAAAATTAAATTTCATGTCTTTTTATGCACAACTCAAGTGGTATTTTATGAAAGTCCATATTCAAAACAAGAATTTCATGAAATGCTTGTTTTGTGTTAACACAGAAACCAATTACGGTGACAGAACAATGAAATTCTGGAAATTCCATATGTTTTTTTCTTCCAAAACTTAAAAAAAAACTTTAGGGTCGGGTGCAAAAAAATAGGGTAGGTCGGGTAGCAGGAAACAAGACTATTATTTTTTTTGGCCTTAAATGAAGCAAATTATAAACATTTATGGTAGGAAAAAATAGCATACCATTTAATTGATATGGTGGGTGTTCTTAGCCCTACAAGTCTTGTGAGCAGCTGGGGCTACTGACCATTATACTTTAACTTATTGATAAGGGTCACTCTGAGAACTAATATAAAGTTCATAAGTTCTGTCTATAACTGAGGGTCGTACTAATCTGATGGTCTCTCCGTTATGAAGAATTAAGCCTACAGATTATAACTCTACAGTTACGTGATGTATAACATGCAGACAACCTGGAAATTATTGAAGTTTTGTGCTGTGTAAACTGACAATTCAAAAAATCAGTAAAACCTGCAATAGTGATGTAAGAGTGGAACACATTGTTAAGTGTTTGTGTGAGTCATTTCTACAGGTAAAGGTCAACTTGTAGGACACCATCAACGATGACTTTGACTCCGCAAGGTTAATTAATGACTGCAACAATTTCTGTCTTAAGTTCAGGTTTAAAAAAAATGGCATTGGCATTGAACCTGTTGAATGTCTTACAACAGTTGACGACTCAGACTGTATTACTTTGACAATAATTATGACATAGTCATATGTTTCAATGACCTTGGCATAGTTACTGTAACATGTGAAGTGCTTTGACTGTGTGAGAATAATACAGAGATGAAGTACTAAGTCTGGCATTAACACAGACATTATGTAACTCATCAGTTAACTTTGGATGGTTTTACTTCCAGGTGTGGTATGGTGTTGACGTTGTGACCTACAAACATACATGATACAAGGAGGACTGAGTTCTTATAGACACTCTTTCATATTTTTTTTTGAGTCCAATGTGATTCTGTAATGAGAATTCATATGCAGGCTGTAATTGGTAAATTTTGAGATGGTTTATTTGGTCTAGTCACAATACTTCATAAAACAAGTGTTAAATTTTACAGTGAGAGATGCAGGGTTTTGAGAAAATTTATGCAGGAGGTCCATGCAGGGAGAGGTTGATTCCATCAGCTGATAAAACTCCAAATCTACCATCTTGTCATCTCTAATACTAACGGTCACATATAAGCATTCTTTGAACTCTTAAGATATATGAGCCAAATATTTTGCACGACCATAGATAGGTATTTGGGTCACTCTTTGTTGGTAAATATACTTTTAATGCTGTAGGTAACTACTTGGGGTAACTGTGTCAGTAGATTAGGTTTAATGCCTTTTTAAATGTTGAAATGCATTCAACATGTTCATCATCAAGATCAAATGGTTTTAAATTGGCATGGTTAATTTCTTTTCTTAACTTCAGTTGTGTACAATATTGTGTATGTATAAAAACTAGACAGTTGTGTATTAATCTGCGATTGAAGTAAAACATGTAAAGTGCTGCTGAATTAAAGCATAAAGTGCCAGTTGTTACTGAGAATTCTTACGTAACAACATTCCATGTGTCTACCTCTCAAAAATATTGTATCATTATCTCAGCTCGGAGAAAATAATGAACATTACATTTAAGATGAAGGGGTCTTTGATGTTTTTCAAAACTTCGTACATTATTAATTTTTTGATATCTATCACCGAACTCATTAAAACATTTTTTGTAGCTGTTTATAAGTTTACACACAGACATGACATATTGTTTATTGTTGACATCACAAGATGACAATACACAGATATAAATGATCTTTTTTTTTCCTTGACTTATTATAGGTAATAATCATCAACAGATGACAACATGACAATTCACATACAAGGTCAATATCCTGTGTATCATGACAAAATCATTTTGTAGTTTTCTGTAAGATCTGTCTGGACCAATATCAGTGTTTATAAGAGATTCCTCACCAAGTGATCAAACATTTACTGCATTTTAATCATGTGAGCTAATTATTGATGACCAATTTAAGACTTGTACAACTAATAGTATCAGTAAAATCAATGACTAATTGACATTTCCAAAACAAGTAAAAGTGATAGTCGGATGCTGTGATCAGTGCCTTTGATGTTTAGTGATAATTACCTTTAATTGGAGTAAAGGGGACCTCAAATTGAGCGGATTAGCAGGTACTAATTATCTCTCTGGTGAGTTAATTAGAGTTGAATAGTACTTGAAGTTGAAGTGTGATATATTACAGGTACTGTAGATTGACAATCTTAGTAGATAATTCACCTGACAAGTTATAGGTGTTATAGAATGTGACACCTGGATGCACAATGTGACTAGGGTATGGCTTTCATATGTTGCAGAGGAATTCTATTTTATTTCATTCAACCAAAGATAAGAAAATCAAAGAAATTGCCTATGGAAAGAATATGCTCACAGATAGAAAAAGGTGGCATTGTTTTTTTTTTCTTTCAAAGCTATGTTACTTTAAATTTATTACTGGATTTGCTTTGAAATTTATATTTAAAAAATAAATATATTCTACAATCAATTGCAAGGTCTAGGTTTACCTGTATTGTAGATTTGATATTTGAGTAAAGTGTAAATAACATTCTAACATTGCATATATAATTAAATTTAAAATTTTTGATTAACTATAGCATGTGACACATCCATATTGATTGATTACCCCTCAAAATGTAGTTATTTGGTGATATTATTTGATGGTATCATAATTGCATGAAGTCAACAATCCATTATTTTCTAGACTGTAATTTAGACACATGATCTTACACCTTTAACTTTTTAAAGTGATAGAAAAATGGCCAAGGGTCATAAAATCTCCAGTCCAATGATCTGTGTATAGAGACAACTGAGAATTAATGATGCCCTTATAATTTTGTATCCTTAGGGCATACTTTTTAGGGACTGTTGGGTTTCATATAAAGGGTCACAAACTGTAAAAACAAGCACTCTTGTGTTCCATCTTAGAACAGACAAGAACCCTCCCATTGCTGGTATATTTGTCAGCTCTTTGATTGTTTCCATTATCAAAGCTCTCAGCAAAGAAAGATGGGCAAAGATTTCTTTTCAGGTATATAATGTCTACTCTCTCACTCCAGGTGAAAAAAGCCTAAAGTCAGATACATACAGTGTGTATACAATACCAGTGTTTATCCTTGTATATAGGCCTATTGATTATTGAATTGTGTGTGATACAGTGGCTCAGTAGTGTATATGTGTGGACAGTCTGTCATTTGGAGGTATTATACCTTCTGTTTTTACCTGTATACCTGATCAGGTGTTGATTAACCTGAAGAGTGCTACATAAGACAACCACCTAAACCTCACTCTGGGTCCCATTGCTGCTTTAAAACCCTTGATTTGTACCCCTTCTAACTAATTCTAATTTGTTTGATGTCTTGCTTTGATTTCCTATTTGATGTTTGTTTTAACTTGCAGTTTCACTTTTCTTTTTTCAGATGTAGATCACCACAGTTTTAACCCAGACAATGTGAACACAGCTGAATCGACGACCTTTAACCCTGATCACATGATGGAGGTGGACAAAGTGACAGAGGCAGGTTCCTCTGTGGATGGTGTAGATCACATGTCATGGTCTGGCGATTCGCTGGATCACAGTCTCCGTTTGGAGGAGGTTCCTGTTACTGCAGGGGGAGATCACTCTAATTCACAGTGTATGTCTCCTGCAGAGAAGAGACAGAGGATAGACGACAGCGGAAAAGAGTCTCCTAAGACATCAGCGAGGGGATCACCAAGACCTCAGACGGGGGACAACCATTCCGTGTCATCAGGGAAAGCTTCCTCAACAGAAGAATCCAGAAAAAGTCCAGATCATAAAGCTCAAGGTAATTTGTTGTAGTATTTCACTGTAGTCCTTATTACTGTTGGCTGTTTCAGCAGTGTTGATAATTGTTTAGGAACACAAGACCAAAGGTTTAATTGTTGTGAAAATGAGAAACAGGAATAAGATAATAGGTTATATTTAAACCCTGTTTAGTTACTGCTAGCTTTATGTAAGTTTGATTTTCAATGTTTATTAAATTGTTTATTCATTAAGTTAGCTTTAAGTCCAATAAGCAAGTTCAGTATTGAGTTAGGAGCATGGTCTTGCTGTACATATAAGTTAGTTTTGCATATTGCATTTGTTTGGCTTATGTAATATATTATAATTCCCATGAAATGCAATGTTTGAACCAAAATAGAATAGTCCAGCACTCCCAAATTCTGTATAACATCCATCAAACATTCATATCTACTGCTTTAAAGTGGGTGCTGAATTTTAAAATGACTAATACATATATAGTAACACAACAAAAAGATATTTCCAAAGTAGATAATGATGTTTAAGATATTAGTAGGACTTAATGATTGTGCTGTATTTTTCAACAGAGGAGAGCGATGCCGTTAAAGGTACAATTTACGTGTGTTTCAGTTGTCTTGTTGATGTTTATAACACGTACATAGTGATTGGAAATTGATGTAAACATCAAATCTCACTGAAAGATTAATAACAGTTACCACAAAATTACAATTCACAAACTAATTTTGCTGTATTTCTGTAAAAAAAAAAGGCAATTATTCTTTATAAAACTTTTATGATTAAGTTTTTTTTACGATTGGAAGATTTTGCTACAGTTGACTTGATTGCCTCCCCTTTTCTCTAGGGACACATTTAATCACAGCAGGAAGGTCGTACGTTGTTATAAACGGACGGGTGGTAGGCAAGTAATGTTCCAATTTCAACTCTATGTTCTTCTGCGGGACAAACCCAACGAAGGACCACAATCCATCTAAAAGACTTAATGTTTTTCATCAACATGCTAATAATGTAGGTCTTTTTTTTAACCATGCAAAAATGGGCATATTTAAAATGTGGTTTTCCATTAATTAGAATATAAATGTTTTTAAATTTATTTTTACAATGAAATAAAATTTTTAATAAGGAAGATTTTTACTGAAATTGCCTCCCTTTTTACCAAGGTTGTGGTCCTTTTATGTTGGTACATTTGACCTTATCCTAAGGTCTGCATGCCAGTGTGATAGTCAGATTTTCCTGTGTCTGTTATGGCTTTTTTATGATATTTTTATGACAGGGTCTATAGCTTCTATTGACACACATCCTACCTGTAGCATGGTGTATACCTCTGATTTATTTATGTGTATTCGGTGTATTGATGGTCATGTCACCTCCTCTTCTCCCTTCAGTTTATTTTTAGTTATTGCTAGATAATTTTAGCACCCTTTTTACTCTATTTATGCAAATTTGATTTTTAAATAGTTGTTTTGTTTCTATAGATATTGATATTAGAATTTGATATTTATTTACTAAAGTAATTTTTTATGCATTATCGAATAAATGCTACTTAATGATAGAAATCTAAACTGGGAATAGTGGAATAGCCTGTTAGATTTTTAGTGGGATACCATGTAAAACAGTAAAGGAGGGGTTGTTGATCATAGGGAGATTTGGCACTAAATCGGATTCCTGTATATCTAGAAATCAGAGTGTTGGCTTTGTGAAGAAAGCTGTAGACTTCAATAATTTGGCAAACACTGGAACAAACAAGGAACAGAGTTTGATAAAGAAAGGCAACATTTATCAGGGCATTGTACAAATTTTATTTATAGTATCAGGATATTTATAAATCACATTTTATCTACATAGTAAAATAAAAATAACACAACATGAGGTATGTCCTTGCATTAAATATGAATGTTACACGCTGTCTACACATGACCTTTGAGAGTTATAATGATGATTTATTATAAATCACTATTACAACATGCCTAATCAAGAATTATTATCACATATATATTACTCCAGTGATGTATCAGTGCCAGTACACTAACCTTTTACACCATATCTACTCCAGTACTACATGTATGTAATATGCACTGTTACATAACAGTCCGACCATGTTCGGGTCACTTGAGTGTCATAAGACTTTCTGGTCGATTAACTGAATATATACTTACACATATATTATTATAATGGAATTAAGTCACTTATTAGTATCTTATTTCATGTAGATAATTCTAAGTTGTACAAAAGTGTTGAACAAAAAATGTATACTATTGCAAAGAAATGAAATCAGAAAAAGAATTCCTGTACGTGCAGGTACTCCATATCACAGTTATTTCAGTTATACAAGGTGACACCTGTGTAAAGTGCACCTTGAACATGTTGAAGTAGACGTCTAGATGCACATCTTTTTACTTACGATTTACAGATGATTGGTCTACTACCACAAACACTTAATTATTATTTTTAAATGGGTTATGATTTAATCATTTTTGGATGAAATATGAATGAAAGATTTATTGATCTGTCCAATCTAAATTTTTATCCACAGTCAGAAAGAAAAGTGTTTTTCTTTTGATCTTAATACCTGGTAGGAGATCTCTCACAGATAATGGTATCGGCCATATTTATAAAGCTTTAATTTCGCTGATTTTACCTTGATTGAAAATTCATCATAAAAATAAGTTTCTCATTTGATTAACTTTCCTTACGGCTGTGAACTGTTGTTGTGATAGGACCTTGTAGAAAGAGCAGGTAACATCTGTTGTGTTGACTCTGATGCTGATAATTCATATGGGAGACGTTTTAATGTTGCCAAAGATGGAAGTTGATGCATCAACTCTCATACAACACGTGTTGTTTTGATGAGGACTTTATCTACAAAAATTTTGCAAATCTGTCTTTATTTTTCACATCATCGGATTTAATGTTATGACTCTACAATGGCTGCAGATATTGGAGAACATACACATGTCTCTAGTTAATCTTTGAACATTTGCATTATAAGCAGCTATAAAGTGAAATGTTAGGAATAAGTGATGACAATCAGATGATTTATTGGTAATTAACTAATTAACAATGATAATTGAGGTCATTATAACTGATGAAACTGACACTTCAGATGCACAACGAAAAGAAAAAGAGAAAGAAAGAGAGGAGAAGATTCGTGTTCAGCGAGAGAAAATGGCTGAAGAACGGGCCAAAAAGTTAGAGGAGATGAAGGAACAGCAGCGATTGGCCCAGGAGAAGAGAGACAGGCAACTCGAACTACGACGGATGAAAATCGAGGAGCTACGGAGACGTGACGAGGAACGCAGAGTGGCTGTTGAAGAACGCCGTAAAAGACTAGAAACCCAAGACAAGGTAAGAAAAACCATGATCAAAGTTGACCAGTTCAAAGTCTGTTTCACAAAATATTTCTGTTGTGGAAAATGTGTGAAGCAGCTTTAAAGTAATACTGCCCTCAAGAGCTTTGAGAATACACCGAGTTGCTGCTAGATATTTCATTGTCCTTTTGTTTGCAGTATAAATGCAACAGAGAACCTTAACATCAAACACATGCAGAACCATTACATATTGATCTCCTTCATTAGAGAGCTACAGTCTCTGGTGATGATACTTTAATTGTGAACTTCAGAAATATTTAATGCCAGAGTTTACTTTGTAAGATATCAAGTTAAAGGGAAAGTGAGAGAAATAGCATGGCTATAAAGAGATAGCAGTAGTCCTGGGTTTGTTTGAATGAAGCAAGCTTCCACGGAGTACCTGTTGGATCATAGAATCAAATTATCACCTTGATGTTGATAACAATCTGATTTTGTGAAATATGTTTAAGTTTGTAATGAATATATGTACTTCAAAATACTGATAGATTCTTTTGATGTAAATAGTTGCTTTTTACAAGTATTTTTTATGCATTTTAATTAAGCAGAACATAATGGATCAAGCTTTATATGAATTTTGCAATGTTTTCTAGGGAATAACGACTCTTTATTTATGCATTATTTCTTTTATTATTGCACATGATAATTTGAATATTGCTCCATTTTGAAACATATCACTACCCAAACCATGACCTGCCTACTTCAAAAGAAAATAATGTCTTTGAAAATTTGTTGTCCAATTCCCAAAGCACAAATCTTTTTAGAGCAACATGAAACAAAAAATCTCTCTGAAATGTTCCACACAGGAACTGAAAATTAGCTCTAAGCCTTTGTACATGCGGTATGGCCATAATGGTAGGTCCACATTAAAGAGCATCAAACAGTGGAAGAGGAAGTGATGATGTGGTGCCGTTGTAAGTCTGGGGATGTGTACCTGGAGGATGCTGCAGGTGACACATCATCGATCTTGTCACAGGCAGCAATCCGTGGTACCATTTATATTGATTCATAAAGAAATCAGCTTCCTTTTCCCTGCCTTAAAAGACCTGCATAGGTTTTGAAAGAAATTGATTAAGATAGAAAAAATAAAAATGCTACGTTAAAAGGTTTTATCACACAATGGTTCTCTACACAGGAGTTGTGAGGATCAAGGACATGGATCATTTGATGTCACATTGTCTCCCACAAAAACATCTGCCACTTTTTCCCTTCTCAATTATCATAACTGTCACCTAATGTAACAAAGCAATCAAAAGAGTTGTTGAGTTTATCAGTTTTTAAAGGCACCTCTTAAAATTTTATGCAGAGAATACAAAAGAGATCCATACTGCACAAGTTGTTAATGAAAATTTTTATTATGTTATGATTTGAGGAATTTCATTTTAAAATCACTTTTTCTACAAATGTCAAATGAAAGTCTACTTGCATAAAAATTTGTTTTACTCAGACTTTTTTCTCTCCATTTTTAGGCTAGAAAGGAGGCCATTATCCAGAAATCCAATGAGCGTCAGACGCGGTATGAACAGTGGAAGGCCCAGATGAACAGCCGTAAAGGTGGGATTAGCTATGTGATCGGCTTTGGAAGTCGAGCACCACGCTCTGTGTGTCAGCCTCTAGAGCGCCGCCGATCATCTTCTCATAGCACAATCTATCGTCGCTCACCTCAGGGTTCTGATGCCGACTCTTATATCCCTCACAGACGGGCTTTCTCTGCCTGTAGCGTGCGGAGACACTGCTGTATAGATATTAACAAACTCACGGGGCAGGGTACGTCAACTAATCAACAACATGTCAAGTTAAAGTTCAAAGAATTCTGTGAAATTTGTCATTCTGTTAATATAAGCCCTGAAAAAACAGGCTCTTCCCCACAGCATCTAAATGTGAAGTTTGCTCATAGGAAACTCAAGTTACAGGGGTTTAAGAAATCAAGAGCTCAAACTAGCAAACAGGAACAGAGAAGTCTAGCTTTGTATGGTTCTCCTGTAAAGGAGAAGCCTTCATTGTCAAAAGTTAATAAAGTCAGCAAACCTCCCAAAGCTAGACGAGCTCTGTTCTCTAAGCTACACTTGATGGCTACTATGAAATCTATCAAAGAGGAAACATAATGAAATCTATGTTTGTGATAATGTTGAATATTTTGGTGCTTTTTAATTTTTTGGATAACTCTTGATCTATTTATGTGTATGTTACTATGACAGTCCCAGATTGATTTATTTTTTTGCATTTTCTCTCCTACTTCCCCCATCTCCTACAATAGAGTAGTGTGATTTTGGTTGAAAGCATGGGGTCTGGGGGAATCTCTGAATTTTGTGTTTTTTGTTGGGGAAAAAATTGTGACATGTTGTTTATCATTTATAATATAATCTACTTCTATTTCCAACAGTCAGTACTTAACTTCATAACTTGTCCTAAAATGTGATAATTCAAGATTTTAGAAATGAAATGATGTATACGCTAATATACATGGAATTAAGAACTGGCTGTTTAGTTTTTCTACCAGCTTGGAGGTAAAACTGTCTCTTACGTTATATTTATTTCCATTTTGCCATTTTTTTCTTGCATATATTATCATAATTTTGGGTGGTTTGAATCTCCAAGTAAATACAGAAATATTTTTTTTACTAACATCCCTTTTTGCTTTGTGTGTGTTAGTTTAATGTTATGACTTGATTGGTCTCTGTATAATGTTAATGTGTTAAAGATTAGGCGGTCTTGTTGGAGATTCAATGTCTGTGTGTTTAGACTGACTTACAAGCCTGTTAGTACTAGCTGCTAATGATGTGAAATCTACTAACCAAGTAACAAATCTAAAAATATATATCATGTATTAAACACTGCTTTTATTTAACTCATAGCTGCATATTTTCATCAAGTCTCATCCTGATCTCTTCTCATTGCTAAAATTCAACATTTTCTGAAAACATTTGAATCATTTTTATCATGGCGGTGCGGTGAAAGAGGCAACTGGTATACTTTTTCACAAAAATCACGTTGACATTTCTTTGTCATTAGTTTTCTCCTAGCTTTTAAAGTTCATTTATTAGATTTCATTTTATAATACTCAATCATTTCATTTAATTTTTTTTTCTTTTATTTAAAAAAAATTATAAATAGACATTCCAAATCAATGAAGGAAAACTGACCAATCAGTGGTACTTTTTGTTTTAATCACATTGTAACTTATTATTTTCACATTCTTTAAGCTATACTAACACAATTAAGATTTATGCACAATATTTGCTATAGTATATATATATTATGTAATAAGGATTATCATATTATGATTGATAGTTATGAATGAAGTATACAAATAAAGATTAGAAAAAAATAAGAACTTGGATTCCTTTCTTTAATACAAATCAACATGGCAACTGTTGTCAAGAAAGCAGTTCCTTGATAGAGGACAAAACTGAATGTCAAGGTCACTTGCACCCTGAAGAATATTGAAAGTACAGAAAAAGATATATATAAAGAAAACTATGTGTGTGAACATTTTAAAGGCAAGAATTGTGAGGTAAACTGTAAGCCTTTTGCAACGACAAAAAAATATGTCAGCCTATTGCAACAAAAAAAATGTCAAGCACTTCATAAAGAATTGCCTTGCTGCAAACTAAAAACAGTGCAGTATTATATTTTCTCATGAACTAGAACCATTTTCTATGTTCTCCTCAAGAACTACCAAACATTTTCTATAATCTTAACAAAATGCCATGAATTCCCTATTGATTTGTATTATAGAAAGGAATTTTTATAAAGTCTATCAAGTAAATATTGTAAATATAAATATTAACATCTCTAGGCATGATATTTAAAGTCTTATTTCTTAAATGGATCATGTTAAATTTTCTTATCTTTAATTCAAGCATTTATTTTGGGCAAGGCTTTTTCATTATGAATTCTCAGATTGTTTTTGCATTTTTTTGTTGCATCTTGTTGCATTGTGCTTGCATTGCTTGACTATTACAGTAGG
Source organism: Saccostrea echinata (assembly GCF_033153115.1). Classification (NCBI taxonomy): domain Eukaryota; kingdom Metazoa; phylum Mollusca; class Bivalvia; order Ostreida; family Ostreidae; genus Saccostrea; species Saccostrea echinata. The sequence continues at coordinate 23,008,024 of NW_026889761.1, forward strand.
AACTTTTGGAAGCACTCCACCCTCTAAACATCTCTCCGTGTCAACAAGTGCCCTTTATAACAAACGCACAAGTGACCTCTCTTCATCCAGTGGTAATCTCAACTCCCGCGAGAGACCAGCAGAGTCAATGATGGGTAAGGGTGTGTCTGTGTCATTCTCATGTGTCTCCACTATTGTACATAACACACAGGGTTACAAAGCATGCAGACTTCGTGTAAAAACTGAACATCCAAGGTCAGAGTTCAAGGTTAAGCTAATTAAGGTCATTATGCGTAGTACATGATTGTTTGTATGGCTGACGGAGGAAATGGAAAAAAAATAATTTTCATTGGCAGGAAGTGTTGTTACTGTGTTAAACAAGGCCAATTTGTGACATTAATTCTGATATTAATATAAAAAATGTGCACTTAACAAACTTCATATTCATAAAGGGCTATGGAGTGTAGAATACTCCCGACACACTGAATTTGAACTGTCTTAATGACATAATAATTATTCTAAAACATTACAGTAAATGGTCGTTTCTCAAGGTCTTGATGAGGGTAGGGTATTTGTGCATTACCTGTCTTTCCAAAGGATCATAAAACTATTTTACCTTTAAGAAATAGACAATCTGGCATGAACCCTGCATGTGTTTTGTACATCGATCAATTCTTTTTTTTTTCTCTCATCCTCATCTTTTTTTCATTCAGTACTTTATTGTAGAATATGTTTAGTAAATTCAATGTTTACAGTTTTTTGTCTAATCACATGTATGGCATGAAACATCATATGCATGATGCTTGGTCTATCATATTGCTTGATTCCATACAGTATCATATTCTACGACAGCTATGAGTTAACATAAACTTGCAAAGTGATTAAATTATACACATATATTCAAATATCTACCTTCAAATCATAGAAAATGACTAATGTAGTAGTTACTGGCCTTATGATTTGGACTATTGATTTGGAGAGAGGTATATTGGTAGGCGAACACATGTCGCCATCTATACAGCAACAAAGTAATTGGATTAATCCACTGATCGGCCTGCATGTTATGTCAATATGCTGCATTCTGTATTTTTTGTACTCAGAGAATGGCACGAAGCATGCAAACTAACACTTTCAATAGAGAACTGTTCACTTTTTGATATTGTGTTTTGGCTTCACAACCAGCTGGGTTCCTTGCTTTTCTGCAAAGAAGCAAACTCGTTATCTTTTGTGTAATCAAATTCTTAGTTGCATGTGTTGATTAATGTATTGTTGAGAGCTGTATATTCTTTTGTCCCTTGAGCTTTTCTAATTAATTAAAGGCTTTGGAAGTGATCTGTTCATTTCCACAGCTTTTATGATGGGAGAGGGCCTTTGCCATTAGAATTTACAATTCAGATGAACTACCTACATAGACCACTATAGGCCATCAGGCATCAGCTATTTATTGCTACTTTCACTAAGTAGATAACATTTTCTCAGTCATCTCGACATTTGGATTTACATTGATACTAGTTTATGGAGTTTAAATTTGAGCAGTTCAGTCTTTTTTATGTCTATAGCTTAAAACATTGTATGCTCAATGTTCTACTCTGCTAATGAATTGAAACTGAAGAAACAAGTTTGAAAAAAAGCTAATGTTCATTCACTGCTTAGTAAACTGAAACACTAAGGATTAAGTACTTTTTTTGGTGTACAAAAAAGTGATCCACTTGCATTACAAATTTTGGTCATTGATTATGCTAAGGCTCGTGAACCAGAAATACCACTTATATATATAGCAACATGAATTTCCTATTGAAAACAATGTTAGGAATGTTCAGTATTGACAATTTCTTTTACTGTTTAAAAATGTGAACAGAAATGAAGAAGCAGACTTAAATGATACATCCATTGTTAACAGTGTTTCTTTTAAAAAAAAAGAAAAATTAAAAAAGGAAAAAATCCAAGATTGGATGCTATAAAGTGTATTAAACATATCTAGTGGTGTCAGAAAGTTACAAATTTAAGGGTTTATGTATACTTAACTTAAAGTAATGTGTTACATGCATCCACTCTCAGTTTTAACCACTATAAATTTATTAAAATCATATCATGCAATATTACATTATCCCAAATAAATCTTGTTTTTGGTTAGGGATAGGTATAATATAGCTGATGCCAGGGCTCTAACTCCTGTACTCTTTGGCTTCTTATACCCAGAGGTGGTGGTGGGCTATGCTGACTGCTAGCCGGATGAAATTATATTCAAATTATCCAACTAACAACAAATTATTTGAATTTGTGTGCATTTTGACTAATATGGTGTTATTTTTTTTCTTTTTTTCAAAAACCTTTCTCAATCCACCCAAAACTCACCCCCAATCAAAAAATTTACACATCAAAATTTGACCACCCCAAAAATCTGGGCACATTTGGTATTCAAACGCACAGCCCTCAACACAATCCCAGAGAAAGGACGATCTTTTCTAGCACCTAGTGGACCTCCACCCACCAGACCCAAGAGCACAATGAACCTGTCACACAGGGAAACAGTCAAATTACGTGAGAAGACCACCCCCAGGAAACCCCGCCCTGCCAGTATAGCAGGATCCTCACCTAACTTCTCTCCTAACGTGAAGAAGGCTGCAGATTCACGTAGCAAAAGTACGGATCGACTCTCAAGACCAAGAGGTAATGAGTTTTATCCAATTTTACCATAGGCTAGGTTAATGTCAGTTCTCTACTATGCTTTGAAATATATGTTGCTGGGATATATCTTGTATTATATAGGTTTGTTGTTTGATGAGTATTTACATATTTAATTGATGTGGAATTAGCAGATTTTCAAAAAAGGCATGTTTTAAAAAATGTTTTTGCTAGAATTTCTTTTGAATTTTGTTTTTAAGGTAGATTAAGATAGATTGTTTCTTCAATTTTACTTGTATTAAGTTTATCATGTTGAACAGAAATGAATTTTGTTTTTAAGGTAGATAAAGATAGGCTATGTTTCTTCATTTTACTTGTATAAGTTTATCATGTTGAATAGAAAGTGATTGATGTTATGAGGTGAATCATCACAGACAGTATAAAGCCAACATTTATACCTGTCAGGTCAATTATAAACCTAACTCTGTCAATCACATATCTTCTTCCGTGGTGGCTGCTACTTATAAACTGATTAATCATATAAACCACGAAAATCGCTTTTGATAAGTGCTTTGATTTAATTTTTTAGAGTCTGTGGTTTAGCATGTGTTCAGCATTTCCTTATGTGCACTTTCTCTTCCATTCATACAATAACATTAATGAGAACGCTTCCTTTGTTCCCTGTAGAGAGGTCTAAGCCTCCCACTCCAAGAATGTTTCCAAAGAAAGATGTGGATACACAGAAACACATCAAAGACACACCCAAGAAGGAGACCCCCAAAGAAATCCACAGGAGGGACCTGTCTAAAGACATCAGCAAGATAGAGAAAATGCCAGTGAAAAAAGAGACTCCAAAACGAGAGAAAGATGAACAGAACAAACAAGAGAAAGCCTCAGATAAGAAGGTAAAATAGAGGCTGGCTTAGTGTATGCTTCTGGTGCGCATTGTCTTATCCCTATATTTATCTTAAAGATGAAGGCACAAGGTTGTTTTGCCTTAGAATGAAGGGTTGCTGCATGGAAACTATTGATTTTTATGAATTGTAATTAACTCACAATATGTTAAAATTATCAAATTGCAGATGTCGTTTATGCTCCCCTGAAGGATATTTTATAGAAATCTAATTTACATGCATTAAATTAAAGTTATGTATTCTCTTTGATTGTGGATGTGCTATAGGCCTTCCCATATGACAGATTGCTAGATAATATGAATAGATCAATGATAAATATAAATATGTATTTATTGGAATATCACTAAAAAGAAAATATAATCCAAAATAATTACTTGCATTGATTTGCAGTCTTGATCATATTTTAGTAAAATTCTTAAAGTTTTGCCACAAATTTTTGTGCATTTCTTGCAAACATGTAAAGTGCAATGCTTCTGCTGAATATAAAGCTTCCGAGTACTTCCTTGTTACAATGAGTATGCTGTTACAGGTTGTAAGACGGTCTTTAATGCCGACAGCCCCTCCCCCCAGTGTTAGAAAGGTAACCTTGAGTTGCATGCTTCCCTAACTACTGCATGGCATTCAGTGATGTTGGGATACAACTTCCTACTTAAAATTGAATTGTTTTAAGACTTTAATAGTGTTATTTTTCTTTGAAACTGAGTTTCTTGCTAACCTTTGGTTCTTTGGACAGGTTTAGAACTATCAAATCTCTTTTCTTTATTCAGACATTATATAACCACGTTATTCAGAAGACCATGATAAACTTTATAAATGCTTAGTCATTATATAAACAAGAAAAACTATGTGACAAAGCTGTTTCTTTACAGTGATGCCTGTAAAACATATTCTGGAAAAAAATGTGTATATATACATAAACGAGGGTTTTCCAAGAAAAAATTGAGTAAAATTGTTCATGTACAAATGTAAATTAAAACAAATAATGGTATCTACGATTTTCTGGGACAACCCTCATATGTATTTATATTCTCAGTATTCAAGAAATCATTACCTTATTTTTTCCTGATAATATGTAGTATTGATTATTTGATATTTTTATATAGAGGGTAAATGTATAAACAGCATAAATAGAGTTAAATTCTTCCAGTTTATTATGTAGAATAATCTATGTTTCAGATTAATTTTGTGAAATGGTTCTGCCTAATTTTTCAGTTTTATGTGTTTTTTTTTTGTCCAGTTTTCTACAAATTTGTTTTTTATGTGAAGTCACAGCTTTCTTCAATTATTATAGTACTTTTATCACCTTTAACGTGTTTATCTTTAGTTTTCGTAACATTTTAAAGCAGATAATGTTTCATATCTGTAGAATTCTGTAAGTAATAAGGAAGGTAATTGTAAACATGTGTGTCTTATGGTGAAAATCAAGAATACTGAACTTATTTTGAAACAGACACCAGTAAAGCAGCCAGAAACAAAGACAACTACCAAATCTGGGTCAAAGGAAATCAAGAAAGAGGTCAAGGTCAAGAAAGCTGTAGCAACAACCCCAGAGAAAGAGAAAGCCCTTCTGGATCAGAAACCAGAATCCAAGAGCAAAGAAGAAAAAGGTATTATAGATAGAGAAGCCAGAGAACGAGGTAGAAAAAGGTATAACAGCTATTGAAGCCAGAGAGAGGGAGAAAAGATATTATAGGTATTTAAGAAAGAGAGAGGGAGAAAAGGTATTATAGGCATTTAAGCCAGAGAGAGGAAAAAAAAAGTATTTTAGCTAGAGAAGCCAGAGATAGGGTAAAAAGGCAGCTGCACAGCATCTTTCTTTATAAGAGAGTGGTGTAATTACATTATTTAGCAAGTGCTTGAGATCAAAGTTCCACAAAAAAGTTTAGAAAAAGGAAGTATAGTGGGATGTGACCTTGCAGATTTTGTCATTATTATCAATGCAAATGAAGTATATGCTTGAATAAATACATTTTTTTGTTATTTTTGGTAGAAGTTGCTGAAAGTGTTCCTGAAAAAGTAGAGAAGCCAGATGTTGAAGAACAAGTGGCAGATATTAAAGACATCAACATTTTAGAAGATCTGGTTCCCTCAAAGTCTGTTGAAGATTCATCAGTAGTGACAGAAAAAGTATCCACCCCAGAGCCAGAAGAGAAATCAGAGACAATGGTACCCAAACAAGAAACAGAGGAACCTTCTGTTGTCAAAACAACAGAACCCAAACCGGAAACGCCGGAACCTGCTGGAGTCAGAACACCAGAACCCAAACCAGGAACACCAGAACCTACTGGGGTAAAAACACCATCATCTGCACCAGGCACTCCAGAGAAGGTGGCCACCAGGACAGTTTCTCCTAAACCAGGAACCCCACCACCATCTGCAAGAGCAGGATCCCCCAAACCTGGTACCCCTTCATCTGCTACCAAAAGTAAGAAGGAATTAGAACTAGAGGAGTACAAAAACAAACTTGCCGAGAAACGACGTCAGGCGAGGGAGAAGGCAGAGAGAGAAGCGGAGCTAGAAAGACAGCGACAAGAGGAATTAAGGTGGGTACTTGTATAATAATTGAAAGTGGGTGATGAAGGGATAACTGAGGTTAAAGGTAATGCTGCAGTCATGTTTTATCTTAGTTTGTAATGAAGTTTTATGAAGATTTGATTTTTTTCCCTTATATCAGAACTTAAAGATTTCTAGAATGTCATTAACTCTTTATATTTTTTAAAAATATATCATAATCAGCCAAACAGGCAGACAGATTTGGGTTAAATAATAACCCCCTTTTTCCTTTGTTGATAGAGGAAATGATAATTTGAGTTGATATACTTTATAGCATCTTGCCTGACTCATCTTAATTATCCACAGAGAATATTGTAGTCAACTTTAAGTTAACTACAGAGAAAGGTTATTGCAGCATGGCCTTTATGGAAGATTTTTTTATTGTGCATTTCATTTCTTCCATTGAAACCTTGATTGAACCTCCACATGATTCTGTTATTTAATATTAATACATTCAGATTTTGACTAATAGGATTCACTCGGTCAATACCTGACATCAAATGAACCAGAGATGCAGATGTAGGCAAACAAGGTTTAATGCTGGGCACATGTGTCTGTCTCCAGTTTTATAAATAATGAAATTGGATCAATCAAATTTATGAGGTGGAAAATAATTTCATGCATTTGTAAACAGTTAAAAGTTCACCAGCCTTACACCCAGGTCACCCTAGTTCAATCTAGGGATAAAGATATAAAGTTTGCCTCAGGTTTGATGGGTAACTTATTGAATTCTCTTTGATGTTAGGTCTTATAGTTGTCAGATGATTGTTTGACCAATCATAGACCTTGTGTTTAAAGTTAGGTCTATGTTCACTTCTCAAAATATTAATATATATTTAACAGAAGGAAAAAAAATGTTTCATTATTTTAAAAAAATGATTGTCTAGGAAAAGTTTTCATAAAGATTACTTTTTAATTTATTTCAACGTCAAGTAATTTTTTAAAAAAAGGAAAGAAAATTCTTGTGAGTTGTAGCATGTATTGAAAGATGCATTCTACTATAGTCGTGCTCTAAATGCTATGGGTGTTTAAACTAAATGATAAAAGTATTGAACTTTCAATTGGTATTAAACTTAAATCACTTGTAATGATAAAAACATTGATCATTCAGATGGTATGAGACTTATAAATATCAATTATAATGAAAAAATCGTAGCTAATTCAATTGGTATGAGACTTAAATCAATTATAATGATAACATTGAACATTCAATTTGTTTGAGACTTAAATCACTTATACTGATAAAAATATTGATAGTTCAATTTGTATGAGACTTTAATCTCTTTATAATGATAAAAACATTGAACGCTCAATCGTTATGAGACTTAAAATCAGTTATAAAAACATTGGATGTTCAACATGTTCAACTTGTATGAGACTCAAATCACTTATAATGATAAAAATATTAAACATTTTATTGGTGTGAGACTTAAATAACTTATGATGGTAAAATTGTGAACGTTCAACTGTTATGAGACTTCCATCACTTATAATGATAATAAAAATATTGAACGTTCAGTTGGTACAAGTCTTGAATCACTCATAAATATTCACAAATAGAGGTGAGCTTTGTAATCTTTGATCATCTCTATTTAACTTTTGTTAAATTATAAAACCTTTGTAATGTGTCGATTCTTAAGAAAATGTTTCAATATTGCATGGAATCATGATTTAATGAATTGGAAATAAATACATGTAAATAATAATTCAATGAATGACATCCTTTATTTAAGGAATCACTGTCTAGTTTGTTGGGTATGCCAGGGCATCAACGATAGTTGGAAACGTGGAATAATTTGCATAACATGCGAAGCCGGTTATGCATAAATTAACCACAAATCCAACTATCGTTGATGTCCCTGGCATAGCCAACAATTAGACAGTGATCCGTTATATTTACATTTATATATGAAATAAAATTGTAAATATAAATTAAAAAATGCTGTCTAATAGATTTAAGATACATGAGGCCTCCATGTTAATTTCAATAGTCCCTGCCCACTGACATCAGACACAAACACAACCGCACGAGATTGACATGCATATAAGGCTCTTGACCTTTCACCTGGCGAAATTAACATTCAAGTTGAATTATCAAGAAATCAACTCGCCTAACTTTCAAAGAGTTATCACAGAAAAAACAATTAGAAATGGAAATATTAAGATATAAATTTCATGTTATTTTACATAAAATAAACAGATTTTTGAAAACCTTTTATAGAACCTAATTACTGTAGAAGCAAAAATTTTTTGACAAACTTTATCCTTGGCCATAAATTTTAAATGGGTGGTTCCAGGGCTTTCATAATTCACCAAGCTTATTCCTTGTGACAAGACCTTTCATAGGGTACCAACATTTTTGTATTCTTGACTTTGACATTCATTTGAAAAACTTTAACCTTGGCTTTGAGTCATATAGGGGCATTGGTGTTTCAAAAAAACATGTTGTATTTATCAGGTGTTAAGTGGAGGAGCATTTTATTGTAGCCTATAAATTTTTTAATCAGATGTTAGGAGGAGGAGTGTGTTATTGTAGCCTATAAATTTTTTTTATCAGTTGTTAAGAGGAGGAGGAGTGTGTTATTGTAGCCTATAAATTTTTTTTTTATCAGTTGTTAAGAGGAGGAGGAGTGTGTTATTGTAGCTTATAAATTTTTTTTTTATCAGTTGTTAAGAGGAGGAGGAGTGTGTTATTGTAGCCTATAAATTTTTTTTATCAGGTGTTAAGAGGAGGAGGAGCGTGTTATTGTAGCCTATAAATTTTTTTTTATCAGGTGTTAAGAGGAGGAGCATGTTATTGTAGCCTATAAATCTTCTTTTTATCAGGCGTCAGGAGGAGGAGCGACAGAGACGTGAGGAAGAGGAACAGAGACAAATGGAGGAAGAAGCCCAGCAGCTGGCTGCACAGGCAAGGCAGGCAGAGGAAGAGAGGCTCCGAAAGGCAATAGAGGCTGAGGAGCTCCGAAAGAAGGAGGAACAAGAGAAACTGGAGCAGGAAAAGAAAGCAGTAAGTTGACAATTATTTGTACTAAGATTTTAAAATAATTTATCTTTGAATGTGGTTTCTCCTTACTGAACTATGATGCCCTCTTTCACTATCCACCATGTGGAGAATTGACTTGAATCAAATGAATGGTCTTGCACCATTTCAAAGGAAGAAAGTTCAGAAAAAAATGAAGTGAAGTGGGGTTACTGAAATTTTTAGTTTTTTAGAATCAAGCATACCCATGTCTTGTAGATTCACCATTGTTTAATCTATCTAGCCCCCAAGGGTAGGGAATGTTGATGAAAGGAGTCTAATTTTTGCACAGAAATATGTAGGAAATGTCTTTTGAAGAATTACAGGGCTACAAGATGTCAAATTTACGGGCAGAATATTAGAATGTAGTTTGCTCAGTATTTTGCCCCTTATGAAGAACTGGGGAGGGGTGTTAATGCACTTTTTTGTAATATGAAAAAAAATTGAGAAAAAATAAACTTAACAAGGAGAGCAAGAAAATATTTTCATTGGGCCAACAATAAAAAATGGTTTGTTTGATGTACTCTGAAAGACCTGTCAAAATTGCTCCTACCCACTCATTTTTTTTTCAGTACTATTTTTTTCTTCTGGGAAAAAAGATCATTTTCAAAGTTTTTATCATTATTTTTCAAGGTGGGTAGTTAGGGAGGTAGTTTTAAAAAACTTCCTACCTACCTACCCACCTTGAAAAAATAATGGGCCAGAGTACATCAAACAAAAATTTTTTAATGATGGCCTTGTATTCATTTTTTTTCCACATAGTTATGCTTTGAAGTGGGGACAAGTTAAGGCTCTCAGTTTTGCAAGAGAGTTTAGAAGACAAAAGAACATATAGTAAGGCTCAAAAAGTATTCCTAGCAACATTCAGTGACTGTTAATACCCTAGGGCATCTGTCAGAAATTGGAATTGTAATGCATTCTCATGATTCCTTTCGCACAATTTTTCTTAAAAGCAAGAAGGTATCAAATTGTTTCAGATTGGGTGAAGTTCTAACTAAACTGTAACATGATGATTTGTATTACAGAGAGAAGAAGCAGACCAGCGGGCTCGTGAGGAGGCAGAGAAGGTGGAACGAGAGAGACAGGAGAAAGCCAAAAAAGACGAGATGGAGAGACAGGAGAGAAAAAAGGTAGAAAAAAAATAGTGTAGATAATGGCATATTAAGATCATATTATCTCTTAGGGGAAAATTAGAAGTTACAAAACAACAGGCTCCAACATGATATCTCTTAGGGGAAAATTAGAAAAATAAATGGATTAGTAGCTGACAGCAATCTTTAAAATGGGGCAAAAAATACTTTCTATGAAGAGATTGCATGATACATTTGAAAAATTGATTTCTGGTTTATATGTACCTGAACATTTTCTGGGTTAGTGGTGTAAGATGTCATTGATATAAGGCAATTAAATATCCTGGTAGAATGTAAATTTGTCAGAATAGCAGAATGTCATCGGATAATTCTCATCATTAATAGTCCTATGATTATATCTGATTATACTGTTACAGAGACTAGAGATGATCATGAAGAGGGTGAAATCGGATTCTCCACTGAACGCTTCTGCTGGCATTTCAGCATCCACAGAAAATCTCAGGGTAATTTATATTCAAATAAGGTCATTTTGCTATTTAATTAGGAGTTTCGATTCTGAAATTATGCATGCTGAAACACTTGGTCTTTCTAAAGGCAATATTTAATCAAATCAGTGGAGTTCATGATTAAAGATTAATAAGGTAATGTCTTGAATTATTCTGGAAAAAATGCACATAATTATATAATTTACAGTTCACAAAAGAATTTCTTCCACAAAAAGATGGAAGCATTTTTTTTTTTACATCTGATTAATACAGATTCATTGCATTTTTACTTGATCATGCAATGATCATATTGTATTACAGGTACATTTATATGAAAACATACCTGTAGGTGTTTGCATTGTACTTTCTTTTTGCCCCATGAGGGCCCTTAATTGGTAAATAAACAAATTGAATTGCCATTCAAACAACAAATAAGATAATTATATCTTAAATAATTATATATTTTATGTATTGACAACATTGTATTCCCTGTGTGGTGTTTTTGTCAGTAAAATACCATATAATATAACTATCTTGTTGTTGGACTTCAGAGTGAGGGAATGTCTTCATCGCTGTCCACCTCTCTCCTCGGATCCTTGACCGCTTCTTCTGACAGACTGGACGATCAGAGGACAAGTGAAAATGGAGTGGCATTTAACCTAGAGGACACAAACGGAGAGGGAAAACCCCAGGAAAACACAGGATCCAAATTCAAATCTCCACTACTACAGAAACTAGTGGAAAACAAATCTCAAAATGGGGGCAGTGAAACACCCAAATTCAAATCACCACTCTTACAAAATTTGCTAGGGAAAAAGGGAAGGTTAAATTTAGATAAATTAGATAGTGAAAAATCTGATGGATCAGATACTGAGAGAAATGACTCCAAACCTGAGAATGGAGATTATATTCCTGAGGAGACAAATTATAGTGAACGTACAGTGAAGAGTTCCTTACAAGGGGATGTAACTCTTGAGAAAAGTGATAGTATAGACAGTGAGGAGAATAGTACCTCCAGTGACAGTAAAGGGGAGACTGTGATACAAGGTAGTGAAGATACACCTGTACAGAATGGGCGAGTACATCAAGACCTTATAGACTCTAGGTAAGGCTTACTGTAAAACAAAACCTCATTGACTCCAAGTAAGGTTTACTGTTAACTCAGACCTCATAGACCCCAGGTAAAGTGTACTGTAAATAAGATCCTTATAGACTTCAGATCATAGCTTCCAGGTAAGGCTAACTGTAAACCGAAACCTTATTGACTCCATATAAGGCTTTCCATAAACCCAGACCTCATGGAGCCCCTGGTAAATCATACTGTAAACCCAGACCTCATAGGCTTCAGGAAAGGCTTACTGTAACCCCCGACTTTATAGACTATAGGTAGGTAAGGCTTATTGTACACTCTTCATTGATGCCAGGTAGGGCTTGCTGTAAACCCAGACCTCATAGACTCTAGGAAAGGCTTACTTTAAACCCAGGCCTTATAGACTCCAGATATAAAGATTACTGTTGACCCAGAACTTTCGGACTCTTGGTGGTGTTTACTGTTGACTCGGACCTGATAGACTTTAGGTAAGCTTAACTATAAATCTCTGACCACATAGACTCCAAGTAAGGCTTATGGTTAACCAAGACCTCATAAACTCCTGATTAGACTTACTGTAAATACAGACCTCATAGATTTCAGTCAAGGTTTACTGTAAAACCAGTCCTCATAGACTTCTTGTAAGGTTTACTATAAACCTAGGCCTTGTAGACTCCAGGTAAACTTTACTGTAAACCCAGATCTTATAAACTCCAGGTGGGGTTTACTGTTGTCTCAGACCTGATAGACTTCAGGTAAGGTTAACTGTATACTTAGACCTCATAGATTCCATGTAATGGTTGCTGTAAACCCAGTCCTTGTAGACTCGAGGTAAGGTGTAAGGTAAACCCAGAATTTACAGACTTTGGGTAAAGCTTACTGTTAACCTAGACCTCATGGACTCCAGAAAGGGCTTATTCATGTTTACTCAACCCAGTTACCTCATACATATAGACTCCAGAAAAGGCTATGTTAACTTTAAACCCAGACCTTGTAAGTCCAGGTAAGGTTCACAGTAAACTCAAACCTCATAAACTCCAGGTAAGGCTTGCTGTAAACTCAGATCTAATAGACCTCATAGACTCCAGGTAAAGTTTACTGTAATTAACCCCTACTTTTAGACTCCATCTAAGGCTTACTGTAAAGTCAGACATCATAGACTCCATCTAAGGCTTACTGTAAAGTCAGACCTCATAGACTCCATCTAAAGCTTACTGTAAACTCGGACCTCATAGACTCCATCTAAGGCTTACTGTAAACTCAGACCTCATAGACTCCATCTAAGGCTAAGTTATTTTAGGCTGGGAGGGGGCATTTACTGCTCCACCATGCTATCAAATTGCTTGTGTACATCAGAGTTTAATAAAACAATTTTCTCAAATACTAGTATACTTTGTAAATTTTTCAATAGAAAGATGTAGAATGATATACGTATGTCAGAATTCAAAATCACAATGGGAATCCTTGACAAATCTAACTTTACCCTGGCTTTAAAAACTTGCTATTCCTTGTTGTTACATTCTAAAACTTTATCTGGTGTAGAATTTCATCCAGAATCAGGGAGAGACATTTACTATATCTTTTTCTTAACACAAATTATCCACAGACAGAAACATAACATATCATCATGTGAATCAACAGTTACTATCCAGTTTTAAATAAAAGTTTTCTTTTAACAAAGGCAACTAAGACTTTTAGCAATGATGTGGAAAATGTAGAGAGATTAGAAAGCTTGATACATGATTTAAGGCTGATTTTTTTAAGCTGATGATTCTATGTCAGTTAATGGCACTCTATACAATAATTGTTCAGGAAACCCATCAAGACCAAATCTACATAAAGATAGGTGTGCTGTGAAGGTATTTGAAGAATGCATTTAAATGAGATCTCAATTTCGTACTGTGGAGTTCCTTTTATTACGTATTGTCATAATACAAAGAGTTGTGTCAGGATGTCCTAGATTGGAGATGGACTATGAAATTTATCACAGGGTTTGCAGGGATTGCCCTCTAAAGTCATTGTTTATACAGGTAGATGTTTACACATGGATGATACTAAAATGGGCAGTGTCAGTGAAATAGATTATACAGGGAGTGTCTCCAAACTGGATCACAACATTTTAAAATGGTCAAATTATTTAATGCCCTATGTACATGATATAAAACACCACTGATTTAGTTTTTATAGACAGATAGAAACTTGGAAAGTAAAAGAAAATAATTGACTTTCATTTTCCATTTATTGGTATTTTTATATACTTGATGTATATTTTTGGATATTTGGAAGATAAATCACTCATTATTTGTCAGGATTTGCCAGTTTATGTTATGTGTACTCTCTTTGACATCAGTGCTTGGTCATTCTTCCTGAACATCAGACCTGTTAAATGAAAGAAAAGAATTGTAATTCTTGCATGTATAAGCACCAACAAAATTCATATATATTAATAATTTGTATTTCAATTTTCCAAAATGGAATTAAAGTATACATTTGACTGGCATTATTTATTGCATATTTCAAAACTGTAAAAGTAATATATTTATTGTAAAGATTTATGACAAAAGGATATTTGCATTAATAGATGTCTACACTATAATTAATGACTGTTGTGTAGAATAATCCTGTTATATATCTGGATAACCTGCATTTGTTAAAAAGTATATACACTTCTATAGTACTGTAATATTCCAGTAAGGGATTCGTGTTATCTAGTGACGGTGTGTATCTTAAGATTTCACACCTGACCGCCACTGTCCACTTGACCGCTGGTTATGATAAACAACACTCATGGATTGACCGCTCAGTGATTGCCAAGTCCTTTACACCTAGCAGACCGATAATCCGTGTTTGTCAATAAAGTCATCATACCATTTAAAGTAAACACACACTTTGAAAGGGTCCCCATTATCTGTGGTTATAACATTCTGGATCATATTAAAAATGGCGCAGGGACAAGCAGGTAATGCATTGTTAATGTTACATCGTATTTCCTCAAGGGGCAAGATTGAATTTTGTCCACTCTACTGAAATTTAAAATGACACTTGATATTAATTTCAAGGGACAGGTTTATACATGTGGTTCTGTATTGATTTATCTGTATTGTTAGTGAAATTCTCCTTAACCTGTAGAACACAGGTGAAAATGACAGTGTTTACAAGGTAGACAAGTAGGGAGCCGAAAACCAATTTGTTTGTTTATGGTGGAGGTTTGTAGATCTCTCTCATGTCAGGTTAGACAGTTAGATTTTGTTAGACTACACTGATAAGCAGATGTGAAATATTTCCTTTTGGAGGTCTTTTAATGTGTAAAAAGGACAATTAGGAACTAATTTAGGTTTTCTATGAGGTACACTTTTGAATGATAATACATGTATTTTTATGATTTCTGATGGATCCCTGAAATAAATCAGTTTTTTTTTTAATATCAAATTTTAAACAGTTTACAAAGTGAAGGTTGGGTTCTTGATGACTGTTTGATTTCTATTAATTCCAGTCTAATTTCCTTTCAGTATTAGCATGACAACAGATGATTCTTTGGGAACTTCTGTGACAGTTGAAGGTTCTCTCAGTGCTTCTCACAGCCAGCAGGTGCCCCCAGATACAGAATTCGAGGAGGTTATAGACTTAAATAATAGGAACAAAACCTTAGCTAATACTGAGGATTTGCTGAATTTGAATACAGTAGAGGGTTTAGATAACCGGGACACTGGAGACGACATCATACCAAAACCAATCATCGCCTTCGAAGACAATGCAACCAGACGACAAGAAGTCACAGGTAATTGATGGAAAATAAATCAATCTAATTAGAATTAATCAAAACAATGAAGGAGGTTATTAATGCTACTAATTAGTTGACTTTTAATATCAACCTAGAATGTGTAAAAAATCTGATTGGTTTCGCGATAATCAGATAAGCAGTGATGAATAAAAGCACTAAAAATGAAACATTTATGATGAATTATAAATGTATTTGCTGTGACATAATTTGTAGACTACTTGTCCTGAGCATGCAGTGTTAACCAATGGGGTGACCATGGGGACAGATGATTCCACCAATCATCATAATGGGATTGAGTCTAGGACCCCAACAGAGAATTCCTCTTCCTCGGTCATCTTAAGCCATCATGTGACATCATCAGTGGGTAACCCTCAGAAATCACCGGCCCCCAGTCAGAGGGACATACTCTGGCAACAGCTGGAGAAAGCCATGGTGTCCAGTATTGATCGTGTCCGGTCAACACTGGAGGATCATGGGATAGGAGAGGGAGATGAGGACAGTGAATCTGAGGAGGGAAATATTTGGAGAATGGTGCAGGGGGATTCCCCTTACACCATAGAATTTGTCTGATCCATCTTTGTTTTAGATATATATGTTATGATAGAATGATGTGTGTAGAATTATGATGGTTTCATTTTTGCCAGTCTCAACATTGACAGAGTATTACATGAATTATGAAAACAATAGTGAAGCATATGATATATGATAACTAATTAAATTTTGAGATAGCAATAGGGTAGCATATGATTAAATCTTGAGGTTGGAATCTCATTAAAAGTTTCCATTTGTTAATAATGCTAAAAAAGAAGAGAAATAGATAAAAATAGTAACAAGACGATTCCCATTGATCCCCATTGTGATCCCCAGCCATCCATATGTATAGATTCACTATTTATTTCTAGTTTATTCATAGTCACATGACTGTCATGTGATATATGAATGACAATAGGTGCGGTGTGGGTTTACAGATTTTGTGATTTTTTCCCCACATTCATTGAGCATTTGCTTGCATTTGAATAGTGCATATTTATGGTATTTTTAATGTTATTGTTACTAAGTGCATCAGTTACTTTTTATGATCTTTTTTTACAGTAATTTTTTTTAAAATTTATATTGATTTATTTTTCCTATGTTGAACATAAGGAACAAACGTGAAACTGGTGTACATTTGTTGACTTCTTCCTGTATCTTACCAAGTGCTCATCTGTATAACAAACTATCATGTGTGGTATAAGTACAGAGAAAGGAGAGATATGTAATAAAGGTGAACTTGTGATATCTTCTCATTATAACAGTAATATATGTATCTTAATACTTGTATTAAACTATATTGACAGTATTTATTATAAGAAATATCTGTATCTAGTCTTGTATCCATACAGTATACAAATTACTGTTACAAAAGCTTTTAATGACCTCCCAAGCACAGGTGGTTAGTTTGGGAGCCTGCCAGTTATCAACCTCAGGACATAGATTTTTTTGTAAAATTTAATGAAGCATCTCATACCGTACTTTGAAAAATGACACAGTTTGTAATGTCTTGCGTAAAAGTTCAGCTGTTGATACATGTAAGTCATATGTGTTAACTTAATATAAATGTAAATTGTTTTAGACTAATTCTTTTAATTCTGTGAGAAAAAATCATATCTTCTAAAATTTTTGTCAAAATTTTTCTAAGCAATTCCAGCATTTCCTCCTTTCAGTTTGTTTACCTATTGCTAATGAGATGTACCAGTGACTCATGAACAAGTAACAAGCAGCAGATCTAGGCTTTCTAGGTCTCTTCTTAAGACTTTATCTAATGTTCACTCCACATCAGCTTAATTATCGGGATCCCTCTTTTTCGTTATAATTCATTTTAATTTCATTATCTCATTATTTGTAATAAGCTTATTGGTTTTTATAATGTGTCTCAGCAGAGCAGAATGGTCTCATTTGACAGTATCTCTAGATTCCAGAAGATTATAGTGCAGACAGACTCCACATTTAATATCCCACCATCTACAGGAAATAATCCCTCTCCTAAGTGTATCTATAATCTAGTCCTAATGAAAAATCCTTATACATCATATAATGACTGCGTGTCAAGAGAGACAACTCTGCCAAGATTAATTTAGCTCGCTTTGACACATTATAAATGGACCAGTCAGGGGTGATGGGCCTATCAAAGCACACCTCTAGGTCCCTTGTAGTGGTTCATATTTCGACAGAAACTAACAAGGGCCTTAACTCTTACTCATTTTTTTTTTATTTCATTGTGTGGTTATGGTGAAATAGAATGCTGGAATTGTTTGAACAGGTTAATTAAAATTGAAAGGAAATAATTGAACAAATGATTATTGACTGTCTTGACTGTGGTAACTATTTTTACAGAGTGATTAATTAAGATAATCTCGTTAACTAGCCTTGGTTTGTACAACTTTATATCTGAGCATTCATGCTGAAGCCCCAGGTTCTATGGTGGTTCTTATGTTCTATGTACTTACTGTAACTTATTTCTGTAATATGGCTATTGTACATGAATGATCTAGCTTTGCTTTTTCCTGACATCAGTTAAATGCAGAGCTAATGTGTCTTGTCACTACAAAAGATAAATAAAACACAAAGAAATTAATCTTGTTCTCTGTATTTTCATTCTGGTTTTCCGTACGAAAAATCTGGTTATTAAATGGTGGATGAGTGGATGGGCTGCTGCCAAAAGGGTACATCATTTGTCTGGATAACTCCTCCTAAGTTTTTAGGATAGGATTTTTTTTTAAATTTTGCAGATCAATTGTGCATATATATCAGATTTGATTTTGATATTTGATAATTTATGAGAAAAATAGCAGGTTTTGAAATAGGTCATTTTTATATGGCAAAATATTGCATATAGATTATAACAATTTGTCTAGATAACTCCTCCTACAGTTGATTTTAAAACCTTGTCCATAACCTTTGAGCTTTAGCTTTCATATTTCATATGTGTATTCTTTGTGACAAGACCTTTCTTTTGGGTACCCACATAATTGACCTCTTGACCTTTGAGTTTGACCTGCTTTTACAAAAGTATACCAAACTTTTACCTTGACCATAATTTTTGAGAAGTTGGTGCTAGGGCTTTCATATTTCACAGGTATATTACTTGAGACAGGAACTTTCTTTGGGTAGATCTACCAACATTTTTGATCTCTTGACCTTGGAATTTGACTTGCATTTGAGAAACTTTAACCTTTGCCATGTCAGCTGCCATATGGGGTTTCACAAACGTGTAAACTCAGACTAAGGCCATAAGATGGTCATGGGCAACAAACAATACTAAAGTTTGAAAGTTCTTGAGGTGTGATCTGCACACGTATTCACTACCAAGAGTTGTCGTTCCTGCTACGCTCCCACATACACCTCTGTCAACGCTTGTTATACAAGGTTCTTGGAAAAATTGTAAATGGTTAAAAGTTCATAATAATCGTTTTTAATTATATTTCTTATCGGAAAACATTATTTTAATTTATTACACCTTAAAACCATAGGCACTCCCCAGCTTGATTGTTAAAAATAAATATATCTACTATACTATAAACATAATGATTATAGTATAGTAGATCTATACTTCTTAACAATTAAGCTGGGGAGTGCCTATGCTTAAAACGATTTTTTAATTGAGATTTTAATTTTTACTCCGCAAAATAATTCCCTAAAAACTTCGAAAATAAGTCGTTTTGAGGGATTATAGATTTAAAATAAATGATGAATTATCATCTTTTTCGGTAATTACAATAATTAACTACTACTTAATTGAAATTTTCACCGTTTAAAATTTGTACAAGAATCTTGTACAACGAGTGTTGACAGAGGTGTTGTGAACGTAGCGGAAGACAACTCTGGATAGAGAATGGATCATGACACCTTTTAGTTCAGAGTCAGCAACATGCATGTATACATCAAGTGAATGGTTCAAGAATATGTTAAAAACTGAAAGTCATGTCTGATAGGTCATGTGGTCATTGGGCAATCAGATATTCATATTAAGGTCATGTGGGTCATAACTTTGGTACCAAGTTAAACCAGAAAGTAATTGAATGCATATTTTTTTGTCAAAAAATATTTACTTAGCAGGAGTTATCACGTATATTCCCTGGTCATATAAACACCAAATAAAATACGCTTAGACCTTCTATTTATGCTTTAAACATTTCATTATATTGCATTGTATAGTGCATTATTCTTTCACATTTTCAGTATTAAAAAGTTGCAACAATTTAAAACATTGAAAATTTTTCTAGTAAAAAGATTTAATGTATTTTTGTGATGGATTTCATCAGCAGGACAAATTCGGGCCACCTTTAAAAAAATGTTTATTTGCCCTCTCCCCATAACCTATTTTGACCCGAACAAAAACTTTTTTTAAACTCCAAGAAACGATAATTTTTTTTTCTCATCCAGTCAACAACTACTTTAATTGTATTTTGAAAATTTAGCATTGATGTTGAAAGTTTCTGAAAAAAATTCCTTCCCTACAGACCTTTTTTTTTTTTTTACCTCAAGTCGGAAGACACAATTGAGAAACATAATATAGTCTTGCTTGGTCAAAAATTCGTTGGTTGACGATGAGAAGGACAGCACATTCATTTTTTGTTTTTGTTTTCCCAACAATTCAAAAATACCTAGATTGCATAAAATATTTCTAACAATTGACATCCAATTTTTCATATTATGTATTTCAACCTAGTCATATTAAACATCGTAACAATGTTGAATAATACAATTTTTATGGTCAAGTATTTTTTTCTTCAAAACTTGATTATATTACATTGATTATATGACTGGTAAAGCAGAGGATATCGTCCTAAATTAGAATACACAGCTACATTACATGTCCTTTTTACCCCTAAATTATGTTTACAAAAATCAAGATGGAATTTCTCAATATTCTATAAGGTTTTATAAGGGAATCTTAAACTTCAGAAACATAATTTACATTACTGCCTACAAAACTGTCAAAGCAATGTCTTATGTTTCGAATATTCTTTTTTAAAACAAAAACATGTAATGATATTAGTAGGCTTTCTTACAAATACCATTTATTATGTACCAAACAAAAAGTGAATGTCATTTCATCAATTTTCATACAGAATCATCTTTGAAAAAAATATTAGATAAACGAGAAAGGTGAAGATAACGAATAGCGATTGATCTCCAAAAAAAAATCTATAAACAGTACAAATCTGTGAACAGGGCATAAATCACAAACCCCTGGAAATTCCAGAAGTGGGATCAGGTGCTTAGGAGGAGTAAGCATCCCCTGTTGACCGGTCACACCCGCCGTGAGCCCTATGTATTGATCAGGTAGACGGTACATTTCGTAGTCAAATTCAGTATAAAAGCAATTGCGTAACGATTGATATGCAGAATGTCAGCCAAAATACGACCCAATAATAGGTTATATGTGCTAACAAGGTCATTATAATAAACGGTCATAAAATTTACGAAATGCTGACTTTAAACGAGTTAGTTGAAATCTCTGTAACATCAACTTATCTGTCAGTAGCCTTCCTTGGCTTAAAAATTGATGCTCTTGAGTATCGAAAAAGTTGGGAGATGTAAACACCATATGCAGGTGACAGAGGGATATTACTCAAGTAAATAAGGAAAGTTGAAGATAGAAAAGCTGTAGTCATCTTGTTTGTTATTCAGTTTAGTTGTTAGCTGGCCCTTATCGTCTATACGTCAGCAAAACATCCAAATATGAAACAGATGTGGCAGATTCTGTAGTATCTTTTATTTCAAGTTCACTGGGATATATCGACTCGACATATGAATGGAAGTAACTATTGTTAATTGATAATGCGTCGTCGATATATATATCTAAATGTCGAGTTGAAGGCCACTTCAAGTGTTTTCTTCTTCTCATGTAGAAGTTTTTGAATAAATTCTGCTTCATGGAAGTATAAAAACAGGTCGGCTAATAAAGAAACACACTTAATGCCTCTCGAAATTCCAACAGTTTGTTGTAAGACCTAGCTGGCTCCAGGGCCATAAACCTTAGACGAGCTCACTTTTGATCTCAGTCTCACTTTTCCACTGTATATTCCTTTTATAAAAGTGAGACTGAGATCAAAAGTGAGCTCATCTAAGTTTTATGTCTCCGGGAAATGTGAAAGATCTTAAGCTTAAGTCAAAATCTTTATGTTGTACTAAAATATTTCCGACTTCTATATTTGCCGAAGAAGCAGTTGTCTATATCAAAAAGTCTAGTTTTTAAATTATCGTGAGGAATGGTTGTATAAAGTGTAGAAAAGTCGTACGCTACGATATTAATGACTTTTGGAAAAATAAAGATTTTTTTAAATTTTCTAAAATTCTTTGGAGTTTCTGAGAATCCACATCTGATTTACACCACTTCTAGAATATGCTGTAGCACAGCACTCTGAAGTCTCTAAAGTTGATATAAGATAATTTGCCTTTTGAAAGACCTTTATAAGCAATTGTGAAAACAATCTTGAAATGAATATATTGTTGCACTTCATAAAAGCAAGCGTAAAAAACCTAAACATTCAATTTTACCATTTCCCAGGAGATAACATTAAAGACTTTTGATTAGATAAAGGAAGAGATTTTTTTAACAATAAAACGATTTTCAGACAATACATATAGTATTGATTGAAACACAAATATGTACCTCCTCTTCAATAGAACGGCTACAGGATTGATTGAGTACTTATATTCAATGTAAACAATTGATTTTATATAGAAAGAAAACATCAGAATACCTGCCGTGAGGATATACAATATTTGATATACCTGTCTCTATTGTAATATTCCTAGTTTTTCCTCCAGCCAAAGTAATTCTGTCCATAGATCCACCGGATATCACGGTGGGAAAATTGCATAAAAAGCACGGCGTGTCCTTTGATGCTTTGACAATACAGGGACACAATAAAGATGTATTAAATCGTGACATTGGTCCCCCATTTTCTGTGGAGGAAATGATTAAATGCTGCTTCGGAGATTATTTCTGTTGAAATAGCGAACGCAGTATGTGAATTTACAGGCATAGCTCTTTGATGACAGGAAAACGCATGCATAATGTAAGTATATACTTTGTATAAATGCTATATAGGTATGATTTTCACTGAAATTTCATTATTTTTTTTTTGTTAAAAGCAAATGTTTAAGAATCTTTGATTGAAAAAAAAATAATCATAAAAAATGCATTTACTGAACCTTTTGCAAGTATATAAAACACATAAGATTAAGGTCTTTCAAATACACAAAAACCCATCCTTTTTTTGTAGAGAGAGAGACCACGTGACCTAATGGAGGCAGAATTCTATCCTTGAAGAAGACAATAGATCCTACAAAAGAGATGTACATTTCTATTTAATTGTGTAATTTTGTTCTGCTCGGGGCCATAGATACCTTCGTGTGTTTTAAAAGTTTAATAAAGACAGTGCATTTTAAATGAAGTATTGTCACACGGAGATATCTTAAGTCGGAAAAAAATACTTAACTTTATTATTTCTGAAATTACGTATACAGACAATAAATGTAGAAATGTCGGCATTGGATCACAAAGTCAGGTGAACCAAAGTTTAAAACACATTAACGATTTAAGCTTTGTTGTTTTAAGACAAACATTAATTTCATTATGAACTTTCTTCCACAGAAACCAGAGTGAAGGCCGAGATTTCTACTTAGTGATTCTTTAACTTTACGGACTGTCGTTTTAACCTCTGGAAAAAGTAAATATTGAAGGGATTAGTATGAGAACGGCGGTGGACATTAAAAACTTTATAAATGTTTATGAAATCTGATTTTTTAAAAAATCAGAGCATCTGCGTAAGAAGTGTTGGCTGATCGGTAAAGGATACTCGAAAGTTTATTAAAATGTTTATTTAGTGTTATTCTCCGTCAATGGACTTTTGAATACACAACCAAGTCCCGGACTCCTCGGTCAGAAAGGACTGTTTGTAGAACAGCTATAGAACTGAGGAGCAAATAGACAGTATGAATTCTGACCAATCTGGAATGTTTCATGCAATAAGTTTGTTAAATGATAATATCCCTATAGGGATAAAATCCACAATCGATGATATGACGGATTAGAGCGCCAAATAACACATGACATTGGAATCCCTCGAGATTGATAACTGAAAGTCAAGATTTTCTCCATTGACTGCGAAAAGACGTGTAAGACAAGAGGGCATTGCTTCTTTTCTTAAAGAACACATGTTTGTGTTTTTAATAAACCAAAGAAAAAATATTGGTTGTTTAAACATTGTTGCAAACCCTAGATTGTGATAAAGTTTGATTAAAAATCTGCCAGGGAAACCATGAGGTCCAATATTGTGTCTCGACCCACCACCACGCAGATCTCGGAGTACGGGTCTCTGGGATCCACGAGGACAAAGACGTGGCAATCCTCAATGGAAATTCTTAACAAGAAAAAGCAGGCAAAATCAGACATCTTTCATGCTGAATACGACCAGAAATTATTGAGACTCAAAGCAATGTTAATGTTAGATAACCAGACAGAGAACGAAGCGAAGGCAAGTAAACTAAACAGAACCGAACAGACTGAACTAAACACTGTGAAATCTCAAGTTTGGAAAGAAAGTCTCAGTTACGAGAGACAGTACAGCCAAAGTGTGCGCCAGTTCCGGGCCCATTCTGCCCGTGTGTTCCGTAATGCTCCAATCAGTGGATTCCAAAGATCCCCGACCCTGGAATCATTTCCGAGGGAAAAGTTGTTGCAGCGTCGGAAGTCTCAAAACCGAGACACTTTAACTCCTAGCCACTGTGTGACTTGTGGACAAATCCAAGGAGTCATTAGAGCCTACGAAAAGGAAACGACATATAGTAGTGATTTCAGGAACAGTTCAGAAAAAGACGAATCCAGGGTTCATCAAACTGTATGTCTTTTCAATGACAGACAAATGAAAACGTTTATCCATTCTCTAGAGACGGAATACTGCAGTGGAATGCCGGATGTAACTCAAATGATTCAGGATTCTAAATTCTACCTCCAACAAAATCCAGCAGATACAGGCAGGATCAGACCGCAATCATACCCGATGGAGATGATAAGGTTAAAAGACAGAGTAACAACATTTTGCAGAAGTCAGGATAAATTTAATAAACAACATCCGATACCCGGATGTGTGAAAATGGAGACGGACAAAGCCAGGATAGATCTGGCTGTATCAATCAGAAAACGGCGGTAAGCGCCCTCTGTGTGCAAAACAATCATATCCCCATTTTAGGAAAACTATTGTGAGATTGCGACTTCAACAGTAATTTATCATATGGATTAAAGTCACTCTCATTTGTCAATTTTGCCTACATTAATTTTGTGAGGAAGAATGGCCTATAACCTGTATTTTTTGTATGACTATTTTCTTATTTGTAATACTGAAATTAAGACCCTTCTCTACTGCGGTTTCATCATTTTTCGTGGAACACCAATTTTCGTGGATTTCGTTGTTGAGTCAATCCACGAAATCAAATGTTCGTCGAAGTTTGGTGCCTACATTCTGATTTTATGATAAACCGTTAAAAAGCGTTAATATATGAGAAGCTTCCCCTCTTTTTTTCCCACCGATGCTAACAAGTGAATCTGTAGAGGTTCCAGCGCACGTGCATCGTGTGTTTTCAAGAATTTTCTTATAACAGCCAGTTGACACTACGTACATGTACCTTGTGCAGCAATTTGTTTATTTATTGATGCTATCATGATTATTTTATGTTTTCCTTCTTACATTAAAACTACATTAAAATGTATATTCCACACGGGGGTTATTTAAATGAGTTTCATATCTAGAATTTCTTTTGTTCGTGTCACTTTGTGCATTGTTCTTCTAAACGTACTTAACATATACATGTAAGATTTGTTTGAAATGTGTTAATGTACACAACTAATAATTTATTGAAATGAATGTTTGATCATTCAATCTACCACATTCCCAATGTTTTTATTAACTTGGAATTAAATTTGATTTATTTGATTAAAACATTGAGAGCTAGTTGTTCTGCCCTATAATGTTTGTAAGGAAAAATGGTGATGCATTTTTTGGGTCAATTTTTGTAGTAGATATATATGTATGATACTAGCTTAATGATTATAATCGACAAAATTGTCTAGACACAACTAATTTAATGAAGCCTTGCTCCAGCTACCTGGCGAAAGAGGGTAGCAAGACAATAAAAACTTTTCAACATTAATTCCATTTCACTGCACACAACAAGAATGCCTCTGAGATGAACAATAGAGGATAAAGGACAATCATTTACTGATTTTTATTTGAAAATTATAGTTGTGTACTTATTTTACTTCTCAAATATAAATCAGTAATCGACAGAAATGCAACACCACCATAAAGGTTAATTCAGAATGGAAATTGAGGATATGGAATAAATAAGATAAAGCCTAGAAAAACTCGATTCGAATTTTATTTTTTAGATTGCAATCTGAGAGAAAGAATCTATAAATATAGAGGAAATGACACAAAATTAAGAATTTAAATTTACGCATTAACAAAAATTTACACAATAAAAAAATACAAATCCTACTTTAGTCTCATTCACATATTTTTAATTGACCCTTTTTTGCTGAAGCCTCACAAACGCACGAAGAGAATACCGGATATTATACGAGCACAAAGATAAAAACACACACACACACACACACACCCACCCACACAAATATTCATCTTCACACCAAATAAACTTGGAAGGGATATACAATAAATTTAGCACTAGTCTTGCTTCCCTATTTTTACAATTTAAGTCAAATCTCAAAACTATAGCTTTAATATTACAAACAAAGAGTGAATAGCAAGGCGATTTTGGGACTATTTAAATTTCGACAGTATGTCGTTCACAAAACTGACTGTTATGAATACGAATACATTAGAATTGTTACAAGGAAATAAAATTGCATAACGGCAAAAAGACAATGGAGCTAAGAAAGGGCGAACCACAAGAACAGAAATCAAGTGAAATATCAGAAAAATGTAAGTCAATAGAAAGACAGAGGAAAGAAAATCAGAACAAAGTTTAAGAAAAAATGCTTCAGATTGGACGACTAAGTTTGATTATGAGATGAATGAACCCTCGCTTTTGCGTCACATTTTATTTTGTGTTTACCAGAACAGTTTGTCTAAGCACAGCCCTAGAAACTTACGAGAACAAGTGAAGATTTGGCAAACAGCAGCACCACACGAACATTGAAAATGTAAGATAGATTTACATTTTTAAGCAAATGTTTAAAAGTTACGAACCCATGATAATGATGGAAATAAGACCTTTAAAGGCAGTAATGTAAAATGATACTGAGGTAAATCTAAGACAAATGATTATTAGCCTCGGTGTTTGTTTTCCTTTGTTCTTTAATTACTGTCGCGAGGAGCCATTAAGCCTTACATTTAGAAATGATATAATAATGGCTGATTGGTTTGAAAAACGTCAATATTTTTTGTTTGCACACCGTGGAAACAAGTCGAACTTCGTGAACTTGTAGAACAAACATAAACCTGCTGATGTTCCTATTTGTAAGGATCTAAGCTGCTTGAACTTGTATCTAGTGCTGGCGATGTTTCTTTTTGTAATTATGCTTCTTGAAGTCGTGTTCAGAACTTATGATGTTCTCATTTTGAAATAGTCTAAGCTGCATAAACTCATGTCTAAAGCTAGTTGTATTCTTATTTGTAATGATCTAAGTGTATTCCTATTTGTAATGATCTAAGTCGTGTTCAGAGCTAATGATCTTCTTATTCTGTTATAATCTAACTTCTTTGAACCCCTGTCTATTCCTAGTTATATTCCAATTTGTAATGAGAGAACCTTCTTGAATTCGTGTATTTTAAACGTCTTTCTGGTGGCGATGTTCCTATATGTAATTGTCTAAGCTCCTTAATCTCGTAGCTATTGCTGATGACGTTCCTATTCGTAATGATCTAAGCTCCTTGAGCTTGTGTCTAGTGTTGATGTTGTTTCTATATGTAATGGTTAAGTCTCCTTCGTCTTTTAACTAATGCTGGCGATGTTCCTTTTTTTCTCATTATCAATTGTGTTTCATCACTTCCGCGCAATTGTTCTTTTTTCGGTATCATAACATGGTATGAAACACTTAGGATGATTCTGATTGGCTGCTTCTACCTAAAATGATTCTAATTTTCTTCTTTTCAGGGTCTGCTCTCCAAGTTTATACCCATGATGGCATAAAATGCAGGTACAGTGTATGTTCGTAAACATCTATGGTTATTTTTTGATATTCTTTGACCATTTCCCTTTCATATTTCATTTCAACAGATCATCGATGTAGATTACCAGGAACGTATACCAACGGGATAAGCAACATATTCAGCGCCTGTTTATTTCCAAAAATACAAATCCATGTTTGTTTAATTGAAGAAACAGGTCCCATAACTAGCGCTCGTTAGTAACCAGTTTTCTCAAACTTTTCTTAATTTTCACGAGACACTCTGCAAGCCTGGTGTCTCTTTAAAATAAAAAGAAAAATAAATTAAAGAAACCTGAGTTTAAGACAAACCGGTTACTAACTCTCGCTGGTTATGGAACCTTTATATATATGTAATCTAATCTCCTTAAACTGGTCTAGTTCTGGCGATGTTTCTATTAAATGGTCTAGTCTCCCTGAACTCGTGTTGTCTAGT
Organism: Saccostrea echinata; assembly: GCF_033153115.1. Taxonomy (NCBI): domain Eukaryota; kingdom Metazoa; phylum Mollusca; class Bivalvia; order Ostreida; family Ostreidae; genus Saccostrea; species Saccostrea echinata. The sequence continues at coordinate 23,036,214 of NW_026889761.1, forward strand.
GTAGTGCTGGTGATGTGTCTATTTGTAATGATTTGAGCATTTTGAATTCTAGTGCTTGTAATCTTCGTATTTTTGATGATCTTAGCTCCTTGAACTTGTGTTCAGAGTTTATGATGTTCTTACTTTGTAATAGTCTGACCGCCTTGAACTTGTGTTCAGAGCTTATGATATTCTTATTTTGTAATAGTCTAAGCTCCTTGAACTTGTTTCAGAGCTTGTGATGTTCTTATTTTCTAATAGTCTAAGCTCTTTGAACTCATGTCCTTTTTTTTCTCTTAGGTAATAGGTTGTGATTTATCTATAGAACGAGCAAAAGACTGGCCTAAATATTTGACAATAGATAAAATGTGTACAAACCAGGAGGATAAATCGTTCAGCCAATTTATTAAAAACCACTTGTGATATTTATTTGATTATATGAAGAGTGTTTGTTATGCTGAACACTGAAGTATTTGTCTATATGTGTATTTTATTGAAGTCCTCAAACATATTGTGTTAGCTTGCTTCTTTAAACACAATAGAGCACTTAACAATGCAACATGACACAATGCAAGCACTTAAACCCCTGAAAACTTAAAATTGTTACATGAAAGTTGTGATTTTATTCAAAGCAAACTTGTTCCACGGTGTTATTTATTAACCTGGACCCAATACTTTCTATGGGAAGAGAACCCAAAAGCGGACGATAGAATATTTCAATTTAGATTTACAATCATATATCCGTTTGAAAGTAACTGTTCAAATCATCCTGATTTCAATCTTTAAATAGATAGATATATTTCATATCCACGAATTAATTACTGTAAATTGAGTACATGTTAGTATTCATTTACTGAATTTTAGTTTGCTAAAAAAAAAAATATATATATATATATATGGTGCATTGTGAGGTGAATAGATTACTAACTTGCCAGCTAATAATATGAAATTATTACATTTTTCGGTGAGGATCTAAAAGGTGAAGATAACAAACAGTGACCAATCTTTTAAATCCAGTAACAAAACGAATCGTGAGAAGGACCCCCCCCCCCCCCCTGGAAACACCAGGCTGAAATCACGTGCCTATGAGGAGTAAGGGTCCCCTGTTAACCGGTTAAACCCGCCGTAAACCCCATGTATTGATAGGGTAGACTGACTACTCCGTAGTTAAATTAAGTAAAGAGGCAATGATCTTACAAATGGTGTGAATCATGTCAGACAAAATTAAACCCAACGAAAGTCTGTATTTACAAACAAGGTCTTATAGCGATCGTAGAATTTGCCAACAGCTGACTTCAAACGGGGTTGTCCAAATCCTTGTAACATAAACTTTGTCAATAGCTTGCCTTGGTTAATAGTCTAAGCTATTGTTCGTACTCAGAGCATGCTCTTGTGTATCGAATCAATTAGGAGACATAAACACCATATGCAAGTGATGTTTGAATATTACTACATAATTAAGGGAAGTTGACAATGGAAAAGCTGAAGTCGTCCCGTTTGTCATAAACGTTAGCCGTTTGTCATAAACGTTAGTTGCTAGTTGGCCATTATCGTAATCAGTAAAACATCCAAATATAAAACATGTGTGGCAGACTCTGTGTTTTTTTATTTAGAGCTCACTGAGATATATCAAGTCGACATATGAATGAAAGTGGCTATTATTGCTAATGGATAAAATGTCGTCAAAATCTAAATATTGGGGGGAAGCCACAGCAAGTTTTTTTTCTCGTTTAGAAGTTTTACATAAATTCTGCCTCAGAAATTTGAAATCAGGACGGCAAATAAAGGAACACAGTTAGCGTCCATGGAAATTCCAACAGTTTGATGGAAGACCTGGTCTACAAAGGCTACATTCATATTGTCAATGAGGAACTCTAGCATCCTTTCAATATCAACTTCAGAGTACTTGTGTGTAGAATCAAATGATTTTTCGCAAAGTAATTTTGTAGATGACTAATCACAAGACATGAAAAATTACAAGATCCATTTTTATTGAGAAAGCAGTTGTCTGTGATGTCAGAAGCCTGCTATTTAATTTCTCGTGGTGACTGGTCGTTTAAAGTGTTAAAAAGTTGTTCGTCCTGATGCTATTAATTATGGTAAAATTTGTGTTAATATAATGGTATAGGGCATTAACTGAACCCTTCAATGTATCTTTTTAGGCCATTATTTACACACTAAATTGTCTATGGATTTTTCCGTTGTTTCCCCGATCATGAAAAGAGGACACAGTGCGTGTGACCGGTCGGCAGAGGATGCTTACTCCTCCATGGCACCTGATCCCACCTCTGATTATTTAGAGGTCCGTGTTTGCTCTGCTCCTGATTTGTATTGTTTGAATGGACTTTTGAGCTTGAATACAGTTCGTTATCTCCGTATTTAATTTGAAAATATTTTTTATGAAGTTTTTTTAAATCCAGTATAGGTACGGAAATAAAATTCAATTAAATTAAAAAAAATTAAATTAAATTCAGTTCCACTGACTGAAATATTAAAATCATTTAAAACTGAATGGTGATTTTGAAGAATCTCATCTTTTGAAATGGAACTGTAAGTATAGGTGGATTACCAGATGTAGAATTAACAACCGTGTTCTACTAACATGCAGTCGTAATAATGAGCCTTACTTACAGAGATTATAAGCCTTGTCAGCTGGAACTAAACAGTTTTTTTTTCATGTAGTCTTTATAATTCTTTTATCTCTTCTGGTCTGCTGAAAACGGAAGAATAGATGGTTTGCATTTTGCCATTTAATTTTCTAAAGTGATTCACCGGTCACGGTAGCCTAGTGGTAGGGCGTTCGATCGTGAGGCCATGCTCGATTCTCGTTCGTCGCGCTGCGTCAAACCTAATCTGAAAATAATGATCTTTAAGTATTTTCCTGGCAGTAAAATTAATCAGCAAACTTTGAGAAATAATATATAAAAAGTCACCCCTTAAATCATGGATTCGATTCAGATTATAATCCGACACAAGTATACAACTGTTACAACATACATTAATAAATTGTTCCAACGTCTATAACAGAAATTGTACAAATCGTAAAAGCAAAGGAATACAAAGCGAAAGTGTTCATTACCCCCCCCCCCCCAAAAAAAAAAAATCAGCAAAGTAAAAAGTAAATCTATTTCTACCATTGGACACCGTCTTATCACTTGTGTTTTATTGACACAGATATACTTTTTATCTATATTTCAAAACAAAAATTCCTTAGCTCTCTAAATCACAATCAAAATTATGTCAGATAAGGTTATTAACTTCAGAAACACTTTGTATAAAAAAATTTACTAGTTTGAGAAAAAATTGTAATAAGTAGAACTTTCGTACAGATAGGCAAAACAAAGGTCTGAATTTTATCTTACTACAACTTAGAGTTGATGATAGGATCCAATTCATGATTTGTTCATATGTATCGGATTACTATACTCTGGGATCTTGTTCAAATATTAACTTTATTGATATATCTGATAAGTAATATCCAAACATGATCCGTCAGATCAAAGGAAACAAGAATTAGCGGACATGGCCGTATTATTGGCTTAAACAGTGGGATGACGTACCTGTTGACCAATGGCGATCAAATTGCAGCGTGAAAGCAAGCTTGAGAAGAAGCTCTATAATCTATCAGTAACTGTATAGGACTGAACACTTTTTAAAAACATATATTATCATATGACATCAACAGGGTGTTATTTAGATATTTACTGAAACTCTTAACAATGATCAATCATATATCCCTTTAAGAACGAAAGTGTTATTAAAAGCAAGACGGAGACTTTAGAAATGAGTGATAGATTTACGCCCAGAGATCAAGTTCTGTTGTCTATTGTAAAGGAATGAAGCTGAAAAGAGAGGATCAGGTGCTACAGGGTGTTTCATAATAAATGTTGCATTTTGAATCTTTGAGTTCAAGAACAAGAACTAGATATAGAAAATAGCAGTTCCATTGGTGTGAATTCAGAAGCAATCAATTGCAGAGAAGTACTGTAATTTGTGAGATAAGTGGCAGGGAAGAACAACACAAAAATAAACTCGCCACATTGTTCTCGCCAGTATTTTCATCAATTTACTGTCTGCATGATGTACAGACAATAACTGACTGTGGCCAACCAAAATATAAAATGACAAAAAATCAATAACATCAAAACGTACGATTTTTCACCACTTTATTCATTTACCATTCCTCACGATGAATTAAAGTCCAAGCTTTTTGACACCATAGACAGCTGCTTTTTCAATAGAATTGGAACTCGTAAATTTACTTAGCTTGTCATTGGTCATTTGCAAAATTATTTTGGTAAAAACATTCTGATTGTATACAGAAGTAATAAACCTAAGTTGACATAAAAAAGATGCTTGAGTTTCTAATTGACAATATCTTTGTAGTTTTTGGAGATCAAGTTTTCCAAATCTGTCGGAATTCCTAGGGGTACCAATTGATCCCCGTTAGCAGATCTATTTTTGTAGATATATAAATCAGAATTTATTAAAAACCTCATACATAAGAAGAAGAAAACACTTGCTGTGGTTTTCAACTCGTCTTTTAGATATATCGTCGACGTATTCCATTCATATATCGTTTCGATATACCCCAGTGAACTTGAAATAAAAGATACCACAAAGTCTGACACATCTGTTTCATAACTGGATATTTTACTAGAAAAAAGACGTTAATGGTAATCTAACAACCAAGCTTTATGATAAACTTTTCAATCGTCAACTTATTTATGTAGCAAAAGACCCTTATCACCTTATGGGGTTTATGTCTCTCGGTAAGAAACGTAAGATCATGCTCTATGTACGAACAGTTTCTAAAACGAGGCAAACTATTGACAAACAAGTTGATGAAACAATGATATCAATAGTAGCGTTTACAGTCAATGTATTAGAAAGTTCTATGGTCGATACAATGGCCTTGTCAGCAAACACAATACAAATATTTTTAAAACGTTTTTCATACTAATTGTTAGGCGATTATTTACACACTGATTGTCGATGTATTTTTTCGTTTGCCCGATTATGATAAGGAGCAAACGGCGAGTGAGACCGGTCGACAGGGGGTCCATGCTTACTCCTTCATGGCACTTGATCCCTCCTCTGAAATTTTTAGAGGTCCATGTTTGCACCCAATATTTGTATTGTTTCAATTAACTTGAGCCTGATTATTGCTCGTTATCCCCGTAGTTCATTTTACAACATTGTCCCATTTTTCTGCTTAGATTATCTTTATTTGAAATTTTATATATTTTTTTTAGCTCATTCAGTATAAGTGGTTTAGGACTGTAGATACTGTCCTGTAGGTACCTTACAGAAATAGGTCCAAACGGATGAGGTCTGGTGAATGCGGAGGTAAAAGTTTTCCTTAAGGTGTTGCATATTGCAAATGTGTTCACTGTTATATCATTCAATCTTATAATTGTCATCTATGCATTGGCAGCCCTATTCGAGCTGAGAAACTTCTGGAATTTTGGCTCAGAGATCATTAATATCTTTTTAAAAATTTCATTCAACGCCAAGGTAAATTTTCTAAGCTTTTTTCTATGATGTTTTTATTCAACACTTCTTTCACAAATTAAATCGAAAAAGAAGTCACTGGGTTTTATCACATCAAAATTTAATTCATCCATAATTCAACACATTTTAACATTATTTGACCAAAGTCAGAAAATAAGTTTACTAATTTATAATCGATATTTCATTTTCAAAATACACTAAACTAAAAGAAGAAAATTAGAAAATTATCATAAATTACAATGTACTTTACATTTGATATGGAAAAATTCTTAACACAAATAGTAGCAATATTTATCAAATTTTTGGTAATGGAAATAAATGCACAGGGTAATTTCTTCAACCCACTTATTTGATGTTAGTTTTTATCCAAAGGATTTCATAACTCTGCGTAAATCTGTTACCTTTTTAATAAGTATTATATACCAGGTGGACTAGCTGTACATAATCAATGCAATTTAAAATAAAAAGGCCTGCATATTGAATTCTGCATATTTAGTGCAAAGAATAAAGGCAAATAAAGATATGAACTTAAAAAAATTTATTGAATACTTTTATGTAGCAATATATAATCAAACTGTAGTGAATGAAAAAGGGTAAAGATAACTGTGATCAATCTCACAAATCCTGTAATCAATACGAATCTAGAATAGGGCAAAACCACAGACAGAGTGGGATCAGCTGCCTAGGAGGAGTAAGCATCCCCTGTCGATCGCTCAGACCGCAGGCCTTGTCGACCGGTCAGATAAAAGGAAAAATCCGGACACAAATGACCCAACAATTGGTATTAGACTTGACTGTCAGAATACGACCCAGCAATAGGTTGTATTCGCACGCAAAGTCATTATATCGTTCATAATATTTGCGGAATGCTGACTTTAAACAAAAATGTAGAAAGCCCTATAACATCAACTTATTTATCAGTAGCCTCCGTTTATTCAGAAAATGCTCTTACTCTTGCGTACTAATCAGTTGGGAGACACACAACCCTGTATGAAGGTGATAATGGTATACCTGATTTGATATTATAAAATAAATAGGAGAGATTCACGGAGAAAAAGATGGCCATCTTGTTCGTCTTATAGTTTAGTCGTTTGTTGGCCATTAAAAAAATGTAGGAGACTCTCTGATATCTTTTATTCCGCATTTACTGCGATAAAAAGAGTCAACACAATCATATGAAAATAACTTTTTATTGTCAATAGCTAAAATGTTGTCAATATATCTAAATATCGAATAAAATAAAACAGCACACGTAGAGGTTTGTGAACAAATTCTGCTAAATCAAAATATAAAATGCTCATCTGAATTCCAATAGATTGAAAGTCCTGGTTTCAAAGACTACATTATTGTCAATGAGGAACAAAAGCCTTTTAAATTATCAACTTCAGAGTACCTGTGTTTAGAATTAGACCGATTCTTGACAAATGAATTTTCACTTGTCCAATCACAAGAATTTTTGAGTTTCATTTTTATAGGTGAAGTAGATATTCTTTTTGTGAGTATTTTTTAAGAAAAATTGTTTAATGTCATACATTTTGATGCTATTGATTTTGGGAAAGCAAAATGTGATTCAAAGATTTACTTAACTTTCTTTGGAGTCTTTGAAATTCTACATTTGATTTACATAGCATTTCGGATATGCTGAAGCACAATTCGTCTGATGTTTTTCCTTCACAGAATTAATATTTATGTTAGGAGTGAAGATAGGGGATGGGTTTAACATTTACAGGACCCTGCAATGTATCTTTATTTGTAAGGATTATGAAAAGTTTTGGAAGCCATAGTCTATCTTGTTGTGAAATTTTCATATATTTAAAGTAAATCATCATTCCACAGTTATGAAGGAGAGGTAACTCTACATAAAATATTTTATAATTTTTTTTTCTTTTACCTCATCAATGCAGAGGACTAACGGCGGGTGTGATCGGTCAACAGGGGATGCTTACTCCCCCAAGCATCCCATCACTGGTGTTTCCAAGAGTTCGTGTTTTTGCCCTGTTTACAATTCATATTCTTACCTTAACTGGATTTAAGAGCTTGATCACTATTATTTTCACATTTTTCATTCTTCGTTAATTTTAACTCTGTACAGATATAATGTGCCGTGGAATCGAGAGTGATTATAATTAAGATACGATATATTGAATACACACATCATTTATCATGCCTTTTTTATTCTTGCATGTTTGCTATAAGTGCAGAAAGTTTTCTATACGTTACGTGAGACTCCTATTGATTAATTTATGCAATACTACTCTTAAGTTTTAAAAAAAGACTTATAGTCAGAAACATTTTTTTTTTATACAAAGATCAATTACACAGATGCAAATACATGTTACAAAGATTTCTAAACCGAAATAAGGAGATACATAGTTCTTAAAGTTAATTGAAAAATAACTGAACTTAAAGTAACGTAATTTCACCTATACTTCAGCAACCAGGAAAAAAAAGAAATAATAATAAACAAATTAAAAAACAATAAATAAATAATAAATAAATAAATAGATAAATAAATTTCCATTTTGCTCACTTCTGAGTTAATTAGAGATAAGTCCATAGAAAAATATTAAAATAATTATATTTATAGAACATTTCAAAAAAAAAAAACAAAATAAAATTGCGATTAAAAAATATATAGCATATTTCTAAGAATTTTATGTTAATTCTCATGTACGGTTGCAGTTCTACATAACAAGGAGGAAATACAAGAAGTAAGATTCCCTATACTAATTGTACAATAATTTATCGAAACCTATATGTTAAAAAGTTCCTATTCTTTTATTCAGTTATCCAGACCAGTTGTTTGAACGAATTTGATAAAATTTCTATAAAAACTTCGGCTTAGTTATTTAACACTGAGCAATCATCGCCAAACAGAATTTAAAAATATGAGCTAAACATTACGCACATGTCTGGTTAGTCACAGTGTATTTTTCACATGACTTATTAACTTTTTTCCCAATACTAGCCTTACATGTCAATATTTACCTTTTCTCAGTGATCAGAGTGATTTATCTCCCCATAATTACATGGCAGGTTCTCTAAGTTTGAGCTCCTTACCCTCCGCCTCCTTTGTTATGAACACAGATGAACTTGAGTTGCTTGCCATGTTTACTCTGTTACTCGTGGATCAAAGAGATTGATGATTTTATTTAAAAAAAAAAGGCATTTATTTTTTTTGACTGTTTATATCCTGTCTGTGTTGAATATCGAGAATAAATAAAGACAAAGTACTAGTGATATAAAGCAGCAACATTAAGGTATATAAGGCTTTCATCGGATTCGTCGGTATTTCAGTTCTAAATATTTTGAAAAAAAAAACCTTCTGATATATCTGAGTGAAATTATATTTTTTCTTTGCTTAATGACAAGGAAATCATAGATAAAACAAGAAATCCCAACTATGGACAATTTACGTCAATTAAAAACAAACAAATCTATCACATGCATTTATGATATATTTTATTGAATTCATTTTTGTCCGAATTCGCGTTCATAATAATTCATATATATATATATATATATATATATATATATATATATATATATATATATATATATATATATATATATATATATATATATATATATATATATATATATATAAAACCCGGTATATATAAATTATGGGTGATAATTTGTGAATGAGGTGGAAATATAAAAATGCACATAACTGTTAAAGATTAACGTAGACAAGTACAAAATGCAACAGATCTAATCGATTCACAGACTAGAGTTCATTTGTCACTGTGAGGAATGGGAAGGAATTCTAAATTTCCTTGAAAAATGTACGTCTTAGCAGTGAATATCAGAGAAACAGGCAAATCATTACGATGAAGGTAAACGTTTTAATTTTATAATATATATATTTTTTGTAAACAGGGATTTCTTGATTTTAACGTCAAAAAAAAAAAAAAAAAAAAAAAAAAAAAAAAAAAAAAAAAAAAAAAAAAAAAAAGAGAAAGAAATCTTCACACCTTCAGTACAACTTTTAAAAGGCAAACTTGAAGGATAATTTTTAAATGATAACAGTTATTTGAAAACTGCTTAAACTACAAGAATTTGGTACTGGAACAATTGTTATTTTAAAAAAAATTTACATTTAGGTTAAATTTTGAAATAAGTAAGTCATACCAGACAAGAAAGCTATTGAATTTTGTAAACATAAAGATCAGTATGTATCAGACAGAAAAGCAAACAAAGCAGCTAAAGGAATGATCGACTGAGGACATATAAACTAGAGTCTACATTGTAGAAAATGGAATGAGCTCAGGACTAAAGATTGAACAGGTGGAGAGATGACATATGTAAATCTGCACGAATGATTATAAAGAGTTTACATATCGTGAATACAAGTTATTGAATCAGTGGTTTTATGGAAGCTCATTCAATAAAATGTCCTTTTCTTAGACCCAGAAGAAAAAATACACGTGTACAGAATTATGGAAATATTAAAGCAATACTTTATTCAAGTCTTAGTTTCTAAACATAAATAACTATCATTCACCTGTTCATCCCAAGTACTTTCACTGTCAAAAAAGCAAATGAAATTCCAAAATCAGCATTTCAAATACAATTTTGTAGATTCCTAAATAATTATACGCGAGCAAATAATTATCGCGCAATTTCGCGAGAAGCGCCACTCGCGAAATAAAATTATTCGCATTTATTTTCATGGCGCTGGAATCCATGTAAATTCTCTTGATCAACCACCCACTCGCGAATTGCTGTTATCGCGATTTGATGTCTAAGAGCCATTTCACAATATTAGGTACTCGCGTAAAATAAGGAATCTACAGTAGATAAATAAATAAATAAATGAATGAATTAAATAAATTAATAAAAGCTACCCCCCTCCCCCCCCCCAAAAAAAAAAAACGAAAAAAAAAAATCCAAAAACAAAGGAATGAACAAAACATACAAAACAATAAATTAACATGTTACAAACATATCTTTCAACATATTGAAAATGATTTTTATAATTGAAAATATATTGCTACAAGATATGACAATTTATTTGCTTTGTGATGCATATATTTTTCTCCTTTCAACTAACTTACTTTGATTTTTTTTTTTACGTTTCAAGTGCCCCCCTCTCCCCCTTTTACATTTGACATGAATTTTTTTTTTCTTTCATCATTTAAATGCTACTCTTCTTGACGATCTTCCTGACTTTTTTTGCATTCTTTTTGCCACTGGAGGACTAACAATTGTCTCCTCGTCCTTTAATAAGTCATCCCTTAGAGGAATATCCACCATTGTCTTTGGCTGACTCTCATGTTGTTGGAGGTTTATATAAGCAAGAAATGTAGTCACTTTACTCTGAATCCGTCTCTGGTTTTCTCTTTCGTATACGCTCAATCGTTGTCGCTCATTCATCTCAGTCATTTGCTGAAGAGAGCGTTTGAGGAATGCTTTAGAAAATCTTAATTCTCTCCTGAATCCCCCTTTCGGAACAGCTAATTCGCTTAATCGAGAAAAGCTTATCCCCTGCTTTGCCTCAAATATTTGTTTAATCATCTTCGGGTCTTCCGATTCTGCTTTACTGGTGTTTTCATTAGGCTGTTTATTCGATTTCTTTTTCTTCTTTGCTGGCTTTGAAAAAGGTTCCTCTTCTTCTGTCAAATGAACCAAGCCTGGAATGAGAAAACAAGGTCCTTTCTTTTTCCTTTGAGCACATGTGTTACAGGTCGGTCGACACACTGGTCTATGGCAGTCTTTTATTTTTGGTAACTGCAGAGCGTCATATTCTTTTCCATTTCGATTTCGAATATTCCAAGGATTATAGATCTTCTGAAAATATTTTGTCGTTACATCAATTTCATGTTCGTTTTCCTCTTCAATGGTAGGATCATCCAAAAACACAGAGTCATCATCACTTATGTTAGGAACGTGTTCTAATGTTGAACAAAAAGCGCCCTCTGATTTTGTTTTGCGATGATCACTTTCAGATAAGTTTCGCCTCGATCTGAAACATGAAACTCCGTCACCCGTATGAGCCCGAGGTTTATATTCACATCCTCCTGTTCCTATGTACGAGGGAGCCCCTCGAAGTGCTTTGTTGACTTCACTGAAAGCTGTTTCTCTTTTGATAAAGTCTGACTTTGAGGAGTTTATTCTGGCTGTGATGAGATCGGGAATTCGATAAGAAACTGCGGAACACTGTGTCGCTCCTGAGACAGAACGTGATGACAAGGTTCGAATCCCTTCTGGGCTACTTCCGGTAGACATATTAATGTCCTTCAGAGTCCTTTTCAACTCTTTAATATTCTTTTTTAAACTCTCTGAAGTAGATCTTTCATCGATACATAAAGATTCGATAGTCTCCCCAAGTCTGGCGTATTCTGCTTGGTTTCGTTTTAGCGCGAATTCTTCATTCGTGGACAAAACACCAGGTCCTGCGTAAACCACCATACTGACCTAAATATGACGGAGTTCGAGTATCCACTTTCAACGAAATCAATTCACGTTATTTTTTTTTTGGGGGGGGGGGGTGATGTTAGATCCTCTTTTCCGTAAAATTCTATTCCTTATCAAACAGATGTGCAACAAAATTTGTCACCTAATGGAATTGTATGAAGTGCACGTCTTGGTAAAGGAATTCGTATTTTGAAGGTAAAAGTTACCTTCATCATCGTGTTTTTATGTAAGTGGTCCAGTTAATACTCATTCTTTATTTAAATACTTTCGTGGCTTATGAAACAGGCAATATGTTTTCATTCCATTACTTACGTGTTATCTGCACAAAAGGGGTTTTGTTGCATGATGGGAAAGTAAACTTGTATCAAATCTTCCCAACAGCATTGATGGGTGAATTGAATACACAATGTTTGATCAAATTTATACTATAATACACGGTAGTTCATTTGGCTTTCAGTTTATTGGGAACGAACACCCAGGAAAGCCGTGTTCGTTTCCGTTTCTTGAATTTAATTTTACAGTCTGTTCGGTTTTCAAATATTGACCACAACTGCAAAAATCAATAAACACAAATCGCATGCCAGTCATATCAATCAAATATTTGTCGTGAGAAAATGCTTACAAAGCTTGCTGAATTGTAGATGGTAGGTCAAAGAGTTGTTTGTTTCGTGCTCCTTTTATACTCGAGGTCAAGCACGCGGAAGTCTGTTACATTTTGTAGGTCAGCCAATGACGTAGCAATGTCCCACAATGTGTAAGAACAAGCTAATAAAGTTCAATCATCAAAGTTATGTTACCATGACGTATATTTATGCAGTAAGAAATAAAACAACATTGACATTTTAAATGCTTTCAAACATGTTTTCGTACACTGGATCACCCAATTTTAGAATAGTACATCGCCCCTAGAACAAGTGTACATCCCAGGATTATCCACTGTATCCCATTCGGTTAAGCAAAAATTATAACCATTCTTCAATTTGAATCAAAAAGACGTATTTATCTGTTCTATGAATAATTTTTGAAGAAAGAATATTCATAAGGAAATCCTTCCTTCTTTTGTCTTTTGTGTCTCCTCTCTAAATTAACTTTCTACAATTGTTTTCGTCTTCTCCAAAACCAAATAGACTAGTTTTAAGGCAATTTACCCAGTCATCTTTGTGACAATGATTCAGGTTTTTGAAATAAAATATTGTATTGCTGTTTTTCAATCGGAAATGATAGAACTATTGAAGTGGACACAACTAAACAGTCACACTTAATTAACCTATCAGTTTCATATTTACAACAGAGATGCAAAGCGGTAAGGGAAGAAAGCTTATGGATTGTTCAAAGGTCGGGGTCAAGGGCATATGTTTTTTGTTTGTTTGTATGTTGTTTAACGTCCCTCTCGAGAATTTTCACTCATATGGAGACGCCAACACTTGCCGGTGGAGAGCTGCAAATTTTGTCCTATACTCGGTACTTACAGCCATTGAGCAGTGAGGGATCTTTTTCGTGCCAGCACCTACTGCGACACGGGACCTCGGTTTATACGGTCTCATCCGAAGGACCGGTCTCCACGTCCCACAGTGGGATTCGAACCCACGACGTAAGGATCAACTCCTTATTCCGCGACTCTAGAGCAGACGCTCTAACCACTGTGCCACGCGGGCGACTCAAGGGCATATGTAATTACCTTTCAGTATTTTTGAAAATTTATTTATTTTGTTCTGTTCATGAAATAAATCCAACCTGATGTAATTTTGATTAGAAAGGCTGAATGGTCAAAGATGTATGTTGTGTCAAAAGCATTAATGTTTTTAAAAAGCAATAGCCATTGTTCCTTTAAGATGACCTTTAAAGGCGAGTGTTTTTTTTAAATATCGCCATTCCTTGTGAAAGGCACTGAGTAAACTTTTACTTGATATCTTTTCCTTGATAATAAAAATAATGATGATAATATTAATAATAATTGAAATTTTAATTAAATTTACATTTAAATACTCAAAGATCAATTTCAGTTCTAGATTGAAAAAATGTTGCTGAGAAAATTCAATTGTTACCATTTGCTCTTCATGTCTATTATGTTATTACGTCAGAGATCCATGTGTCCAGAGGAAGACCCTGCTTTTAAGGTCAAAGGTCAAAATTGAAGAACCATAGCATGCATAGGGTTTCTAGGATAGATATAACAATTGTCACAGATATGCTAGATGGTAAGAGAGCAAGGTCATATGTCTTGGTCGAGAGCATTAATAAATATCAATTATGTTTCGAAAATCTTATCAGAAAATTCAGAAATATATTCTATACAATATTACCACATTACTTAGAAAATTGCATTGCAATCATGTCCATGTACCGGTAGTTAACATTCAAGCTCATACACTTCACAGTTTAATTAGCCAAGAATGTGACCACGATCAAGGTCAGAGATTTTACAGAGGAATCTAAAAGAAAATTCTATGAAAAAATAACTGTAATTTAATTTATGTGAAAGTATTTTCACAGTGCAGATTTCAAGACATGAACCCCTGGGGCAAACTAAGGCTGAAAAGGAATTTATAACTCCTAAACGAAATTTCAAATTTAAAACATCTTTTGTTTGGCTTAATCATAGCAGTGAATTAAATTACTATCTAAGCAATTCTATTTTAAATGCCCCCTCAACCTTCGGAGCCACAGAGGAATGTAATACGGAGGCAAAGTTGTAAGTTGAATTACGTTATATTAAGTTTTTAAATTTTTTGATTCTAAATAGAAGGGCCCTAGTTTATCATATTGATATGCCACCATTCCAATGAAATGTAGGGTTTGTTTCCACTAGGATGTGACTATTTTTTTTGTATTATAGTAAAATGTGAAGATGACGAACAGTTATTTTGCTCAAAGATCCAATGACACAGTAAAAATTATGAGCAGAGCAAATACGGACCAGTGAAATCAGCAGAATGGGATGAGGTGTCATGGAGGAGTTAAGATCCCTTGTCTACCAGTCACATCAGCTGTGTGCTTATTTTGCTACCATTTTGTATGAAAGATGTCAGTCAACATTCTACCTAACGGCAGATTGTATTTGCAAACAAGGTCATTGTATCGACCATACAATTTACAAAATGTCGACTTTAAAACGAGACTGTAGATACCCTTGTATCATCAAATTATTTGTCAGTAGTCTGTCTCATTTTAGAAATGCTTTTGATCAAAACACATGCTCTTGCGTATCGAATCAACTGGGAGACATACACCCAACATGCATTTGATAATGGTATATTGCTACACAATTTAAGGCAATTGACAATAGAAAAATTGAAGTCATCGCTTTAATCATTAAGTTTTGTTATTAATTTGTTAGTTTGCCACCAATGTCTTTCTCTAGTAAAATATCCAAATATAAAGCAAATGTGTCATATTCAGTGGTGTCTTTTACATATACCTTGTCTTTTTGTGTATCTATTTCAATGGGATATATTGAATCATCAAATGAATAAATAAAAATAATGTAAGTTGAAAAAACGTCATCCATGAATCTAAATGTCGAATTGAAGGGCACGGCAAGAAAGGCGGTTCCTCTCAAGAATGGTCGTTGCAGTTAATCTCAAAGAATTTTAACAAAAATACGTATATTTTATTGATATAGCTTTTAATTTTCAGATTACTTTAATGAAGGTCATATTCATGGATATATGTGTTCGACAAGACATAACTAAAACAAACCTTAGGAAGTTTTTCACTTTTTTATATTCCAGTATTGTGAATTAGATATTGTTGGTATGCTTCCTTCATTTCAATTTAATCAAAACCAAATTACATGTTTTACAGGAAGTAATTAACTTCAATCTCAGGATTAAAGGGTTTTACCTGTAGCAAAAACAAACCCACGGTATCAGAGTTCTTCTAATTAATGGTCGTTTAGTACAGTAAAGATCTTTGTCTTCTGATCATGATTCTCAGCTTTTAATATCCATTATAGATGAAATAAGTTTATGAATCATGCAAGAAAAGACAAGATTTCAGATCCAATTCCTCGGGTATAGAAATATTTAAGGGTCCAAAATACAAAACATGTTGCCACCTGGGGAAACCCAAATTATTATAAAATAATTTATTTGACTATTTATTTAAATGGCCAAAGATCAAGATAACAGAGAGTAAGAGTTAAGGTAATGTTAGTGAGTAGATTTAAATACTACCAGTTGACCTTTATGTCTAATATTGACTTTAGATGTCTGAATGTCCAGAGGAAGACGTTGTATGCTGTTAGGATATTGAGTAAAATTGTGAGATCAAAGGGTCTATTGGGTTTTAACGTTAACAACAGCTTTAAAGATAGTAATTGTGTTATTATGTAAATATTCAGTATCATATTTGTCACATGGATGTTAAAAGGTAAGAAGGAAGCGTCAGATGTTTAGGTCAACGGCAATGATGAAGTATTAATTATGATTCGAAAATGTTTGAAATATTTTTTTTACAATGTTACCATCTTACTAGGGAATACTCCACTTTACCGTATCCTTGCTTTGCATTATAAGTATGTCCGTATATGGCACACATTCAGATTCATACCAGTCACAACATTACTGGTCAAGGATTGGACCACAATCAGGGTCAAACATACAAATACAAAAGAAAATTATATAAACTGTAGATTCTTATGTATACAAGAGGAATTTAATATCCTCGAGAAGCGCCATTAGAGAAAAAAAATTATTCGCATTATTTCTGAAATACATGTAAAAATGTAAAAACTCTATACCAACAATACATTTTTGTTCTTGCGATTTGAATTTTACGAGACATGATTTGATTTAGTGCAGGCTGAAAGTTCTTACTTCATGATTATATGGGCCAAAGTAAGATTGAAATAAGAATTTAAAATTCCAAACCGAAATTTGAAATTAGAAAAAAATCATTTAGCTTAATTACAGCAATGAGCTGGATTAATATCTAAGGTGTTTTATACGTTCACTCCTCGCTCACTGCTCACTCCTCCACGGCACCTGATCCCACCTCTGAATTTTGAGGACCGTGTTTGCTCTGCTCCAAATTTGTATCTTTTCATTGAACTTTCGAGATTGAATACTGTTCGTTATCTTCATATTTCACGTTATACAAGGACATAGGGTGAAATTCCCATATATCGAAATAAAACAATTATAAAAGAAAACACTATAGAAGAAAACACTTGCTGTGACTTCAAATCGACATTTAGATGTATCGACGACATTCTTTTCAATCAATAGTTACTTCCATTCATATGTCGACTCGAATATATGCCAGTAAACTTGAAAAAAGACACCACAGTCTGTCACATTTGTTTCATATTTGGATGTTTTACTGACTTTAGACGATAAGGGCCAAGAAACGTTATGGAGAGAACTAATATAGGCAACTTTTGCCTGCTGTTTAATCCATGTTCATTGTATATACTTCTTTGTATATCATGAATAAAATAATTCTTAAGCTAAATTGTAAGGCAAAGGAGATGACTTCAGCTTTTCTGTCGTCAACTTTCATTACATGTAGTACTATTCCGCCATCTGTAATCACCTGCATATGGTGTTTATGTCTCCCAACTTACTCGACACTAGAAAGCATGACCTGGGTAAGATCAATGTTTAAACCAAGGCAGATTACTGACAGATAAATTGACGTTACAGGGATTTCAACAACCTCACCTCGTTTAAAGCCAGTTTTTCGTAGATTCTATGGTCGTTATAATGACTTTGTTAACAAATACATTAGGTCGTATTTTCATACCACTTGTCAAGCCTTTGTTTATACTTAAATTTGACTACTGAATGTTCCGTCTACCTGATCAATACATAAGGATCATGGCGGCTGTGACCGGTCAGCAGGGATGCTTACTCCTCCTAGACATTTGATCTCCCTCTGGAAAATCTATTTTGAAAAACTTTATTGAAATTTCTTTTTATTACAAGCTTATTATGAGCTTGTATTTGAAAACGGTTTTAGTCTTTGTAAAATTTGAATAATTTTTTGTTCCTTCAATAAAATATAAACACCACAAGTCTCCAATAATAATGGCTGAATGCTAAAAATGTTTGTCTTGTCAAAAGTCTCTGGAAGAAACAAACTCATTAACCCTTGTATTCTTTTAAAGAGACCTTCAAAAACACGTTTTTGTAACACCCTCATTTTAAATAGCTATTGTGGTAGTAGCTGTTTATTTCGAAAAAAAAACCTAATAAAAATAAAGTTTAGATTTCATTGATAGCTATAAATAGTCAAGGATAACATGTACTTTATGTAAGTCCCAAATATTAAATAAATCAATGTTCAAGAAAATAAACCTAATTGGAAAATCTCACTTATCTGACATTCTAGTATTGTAAATAACAGGTGAGTAAATATACATTCATTCTCAGATAAAAGAAAAGTTTACCTGTTGCCGCGCCAGAGAAAACCCAGGGTGTTAGAGTTCCTCTAATTAATGAACATTTAGCACAATCACGATCTTTAATTGTCAAGATTTTTAGAATCATTCAAGGAAAGGCGATTCTTACTTCGGTTCTTTTTTCTCTGAGGTTTCAGCACTACTTTGTTACTAAGCTTGAGGAATATAGCATTTATTGCTAATATAGAATCTAGCGTTTATTGTTAATATAGAATATAGCATTTATTTTAGATACAGGATATAGCATTTACTGCTAATATAGAATAGAGCGTTTATTGTAAAAAAAAAAAAGATATAGCATTTATTGTAGAATATACCTTTTATTGTTAATACAGAATATAACATTTATTGTTGATAAAGAATAAAACATTTATTGTTTATAAAGAATATAGCGATTATTGCTAATATAGAATATAAAGTTTATCATTAATATAGAATATCAAAAAAAAAAAAAAAAAAAAAAAAAGGATTGGCGATAAATGTAGCATTTTATGCAATCGTTTCATCTTTGTTTATGTTAAAACTGTGATAAAGTCTTATTAGAAGGTATATAAAGTTATAAGTAAATGGACGAAACATATGTCGAAAAAAAATGACAGAAAAAAATTGCAATCTGAGCATAAATATATTGGAATAAAACAGACAAAAGATGAATGAAGAATATACAAAATTGATTATTGAAAAATCATAGAAAAGAGTATTGTTGGATTAATAGAAGAGTATGATTTAACCTATGAAAATATACAAAGAAATTGCAATTCAAAGGGTAAAAATTCGCTCGCTACTTCCTAAGATGCAAACATACTTTGGAGCAGCGTATACATACATACATACATACATACATACATACATACATACATATATATATATATATATATATATATATATATATATATATATATATATATATATATATATATATATATATATATATATATATATATATATATATATATATATATATTAGGGATGTCAACGAGTACCCGGTTAACCGGGTACTCGATCGAACGTCCGATTATCGAATACTAAAAATGGTACTCGGTTACTCGGATGTAAATTTTTTCTTATTTCAAACTACATTTTTTTTTCAAAAACTTATCAAAAAATAACTTAAAAATGCATACGTAAAAGGTGTGTTCCCGTTTTGCACCAATTCGATAATTAGGTATGGAACAATAGGTGTGAAATATGTTTTGATAGCAATTATAGTCTGATCTCCGTTTGGCAAACCCCCGTAAAACACCCGTAATCGCCTGTGTATATACAGTAATTAGTGACCAATCATTTCGTACACAATTGTTCTCACGTATTGTGGTCCTTAATTGGATGGCTTCAATGATTGTTTTCAGTGAACATCATTTATGTATGGTCTATGATATTATCTTTAAATCATTCTAAAATTATTTAGTTAATATACGGCAGCGAAATCGGACATGCATAAAATGCCGCTACCCACTTCAAAAAGTGAAGAAATATTTAGAAATAACTAAAGAATAAGAAAATGTTGAGTCAGTTTGCGTCGTAAATTTAGTGTATACGGGGGAAACAACAACATATGAAATAATATTAAACGATCCCAACAAATTCTGTTCCTTCTCTTTCGCTAGTCTGATCATCAAACCTGCGCAACAGATTGTCCTCATTTTGCATTGATCAAAAACTAGTAGATCCTAAACAAGAACTGTAAACCATTTGTAATTTTTGGTGTATTAATTTTGTCTTTTGTGTTTATTTGATAGATAAATTTAGTAGCAAAAATCATTTCCGTTGGACTCGATGTTTATATACATTAATAAACGTGATAAAAACAGCTTTGGGGTTTATCAGAGCTTAACGGGGCTCAAGAACACACTTTTTATTTCATTTTTACCGAGTACCCGGCATCTTCGCTAGCCAAGGGTTTCTGATACGCTACTCTCCTCATAAGCCCTTGGCATACGGTGTTAAAAAAAGTTGGGATTTTTTTCTCAAGTTGTGATTGGAGTTGATCGACATCGTTCGACCAATCAGCAATTGTTTTTTGTAAATGAAAATATTTGCGTTCGGGATATATCTTGACTCTTTAATATCGGTAATGTAAAACGCAAGTAAACAATGATCCGTAAGATAGCCATTCTATGAATAGCAATATGGTGTCATCCAATTTCTAAAGCAACGTGCAAAATATGTGATTAAGAATCTATACTGAAGTTGTAGATTTGCATTTTTACATGTTTAAATAACAAATTAACATAACTCAATAACTTCTTAATAATTCTTTGAAAGCATTATTTTTTAAATACAGTTTTTATTTCTGTTGATGACGCAATCTGTGCGTACCTGGTAAGAATCGTGATCACGTGACAAAAACAATCCCGTCTTTTGTGACCACCGTATGCCAAGGGTTTATGAGGAGAGTAGCGTATCAGAAACATTTGGCTAGCGAAGATGAGTACCCGGGTACTCGATCGGAAAAACGTCCGAGTAACCGATTATTAAATATTGACTGATTTGACATCCCTAATATATATATATATGAAAGTATGAACGAAGCGAATAAATAGTGTTTAAGATTTAATAATGATCGGTTTTATTTGATAGCATTATATTTATATAATTCGTTTAGGACAAAAAGAATAAAGCTCTTGTAAAGGTCAGTCACACTGTTATATACTTAATGTGATATATAGCCGTATCTGGTGAATTGATGATATGTAGTGGGTATTATGACGTTCAATGAACCACTTATTTTGCAAAATTGTACTGTTTTATATTTATGTCTATTATACAGTCTCCACACCCGTTTTTGATAAGCATTTTGTAAAGTCTCAAATTTAATAGGTTATTCTTCATTACACGATATATTGTTTGTCACTTTCTATTATAAACAAACTCTACAGTGCCTAAGATATTGACCAACGAAGTCCTTTTAAGTGTTCTTGTTCTTCCTTGACTTTCAACTATAGTTCAGTTGGATTATCCATAACAAAGTTCAAAATGACGACCTCAAAACAATTGTTTTAAAAGGTCCTAAATTCGGGAATCCCCAATCTTTCAAATGGTAAGTTCATTTCTAATATGAATTCTATCGAGTAGTATGTTAAGACGATGACTTAAAACCTCGACGCTCTGTCAGAATGGATAAAGAGTTTTAGAAATATATTTTTCAAAAATCACATTAGACAACTGAAGAGCAAAATGCAAACTATCTATGCTTCCGTTTTCAGAAATGATAAAAGAATAAAAAAAAAACTACAAGTAATGTTTGGTTCCAGTAGGCATAGCATGAAACAATATATAGTCCCTATTTGCAAGGCTCATTATTACAACTGCATTTTAGAAATTAGCTTTAATTCCACATCTGGGGTTTATGTCTCCCAAATGATTCATACTCAAGACTATATTCTGAGAAAGATTAAACTAGGACAGGCTACTGGCAATTAAGCCGATGTCACAGGGTTTTCAACTTTCTCAGTGAAAGTCAGCATTTTGTAAATTCTATGGTCGTTATAATGACATTGGTTGCAAATACAGCCTATCCCTTTAACTGATATGTTTCCCACCAATTGTTAGGCCATTGTTTTCCACCGCTTTGACTATGTAATACTCCGTTTACCTGACCACACAGAAGGCTCATGACGCGTGTGTCCGGTCAATAGGGGATGTTTACTCCTGCCAGGCACCTCATCCCGACTCTGGGATTTCCAGAGGTCCGTGTTTCTGCCCTGTTCACAATTCGTGTTTTTTTACTGGATTTATGATTTGTCTTCATCTTTTTCATCAAAATGGACTGGGAATGAGTAATTTTTGAAATGTGTTTGTTGCTGAAGAGTAAACATTCGATATATGTTCAGTTGAAATTAACCAGAGACTATCGTATCCGTGGACTCAGTAATATAGGTCATTCTTTAATGGTATTTGACCTAGTGTGAACGGGTTTCCCGATGACTAAATGGATTGTTAGGTCATCAGTTTAATCACACAATCCATTCCACAGACAGTATCATTTATATAAATAAGAAATAGCAGAGGTTCCCTGAGAAATTAATACTGCCGAAGCATGCCAAAGTAGACTTTATTACACAATTTTTACTATTTATAAAATTTTGTTGATTTCCATTTATGCCCGTGTTTCTTATTTTCTTAAGAGATCTTATATAATATATAACTTATTTCATTTCATATGGAATAAAAATTGTGATTAATTTCGTTTAACCTTCAAACCATACGGTGTGTAAAAGGGTAAGAAAACACGGACCCCTGGAAACATGATGCAGAGTTGAGATATTTCAGACAGTTGGTTTATTGAAGAGTCGTCAGAAATGATAGATAGCAGTTTTACCAAGACAAAAGAAATTCTGTTCGTAAAACACAATTGTGTCTACATCTACATGAAAAAAGGGTAAAAATTAGAAAAAATGAAAAAAAAAAAAATGTAGTGAAGTTCTTTACTTTTCTGAAATATTTTCTTGAAACGCTTTTTGTATGGTCATATATATAAAAGCTCAATTTGAAACAACAATTTGACATTCTACTCTCTTTGGCATCACTTGTGTATTCATTGTTTAAAGATACAAATTGCACAATTTATTTAGAGATATCTTTACCATGCTTTTCTTTCACGATAGACTGATTGACCTCATGACCTGGTTTACTGCAATTTTTCAAAACAATTTATCTGGGAATATTTTTGAGTCCTTGACTAAACCTTATTTTACTAAAGACTATTTTTCTCACAGAAGATAAGCACAGTTTTTTTATTTATATGTATATGTATATGGCAATCCTATTTGATTTTCGATCCTTCACCGTCCTGTAATTAACGGAGACTACTGTTAGAAATAAACTGTCACCTTTTAACAGTGTTTTCAGTAAATTCAATATTGACACAAAATCTCCACAGAAGTTTTAAGCCATTTAAGAGAACAATCAAGCAGAACTTTTATGTTGCATATTTTGATAACAAATATAGGAATGTTTTAATTCCAAATGAGTTTGCGCCAAAATAATAAAACGTATATCATCCGGTAAAAGATAATATTAAGTCATTCTAGGTACTTTCTACAGTTAGAAGGTATGTATTTAAATAACAGGGGAGTGTAACTAATCACAGATTCTAGTTGTTATCAAAAAATGTCAGATAAACGGTTTGAAAAATTAAATGTAAGTCTTGCAGTGAGAGCGACTTAAACAAAGATAAAAAAATCTTTCTCAAAAAATTCTATAATAAGTGGGTCTGCGATTTAAATAGGATTTTACAAAGCATGGATAAAGCTTAAAGGGTTTTATTTACCGAATATATGGATCTGGACTGTTTAAGCAGGGTGAATTACCTCTAATTATGACTTTATCGGAATAGAAGACGATTTTTAATTGAACAGCTGACGCTGTGAGAATCAGTGGACTTTTCACAGGAGTTTATAGGTAAGATTTTAAGATAGAAAACTAGCTTGAAATTGACTTTATAATATTGTAACATTGTCTTTCTGGTACAAAAAAAAAAAAAAAAAAAAAAAAAAAAAAAAAAAAAAAAATTCGTTTTATTTCAGAATTCTTGTAAATGTTAAATAAAGGATTGATTAAAATAATAAAACAATTTACGTCATAGTCTCAATCTCTGAAATTGATTTTTATAATGCAGTAAAAATCTTCAAGTGCTAATATCATTTCAAAAAACTGAAAAATTCGACAGATTTTTGAATTATGTCCTCAAACTTAATTATCACTTGCACATACTTTAAATGAAAAAGAAACTATATTTTTTCTTACTTTTTTTTTGGGGGGGGGGGTGTTGAAAATCAATCGAATTAAGCAATCAGAAAATATAAGGAATATTTGAAATTTTAAATACCAGAAACTAACCCCAACTGAATAATTTCATATTTTAAATGATAGGGATTTGAGTGGTATTTTGAACCTTGCATTTTCGTGCCTTATCGAGAGATCACCAGGACGCTTGTAGCTTAATGCATTTACACTGCTCTGTGAATGACGTGATCCCAACAATTTTAAAAAGTTGAATTTTTAAATACGCTCATTTTATACTGTATACAAGCAAGGTTAGGTCTTCAGTGAAAAAACATAAAAGCTTTTAGTCTCTTTAATTTGACCTAAATTAGACTGTATATATAGATCAATTACAAGAATTATAGTAAATCTTGGATTAGCCGAGTTGTCCGTCACTCGTTAATCAGGGAGACGATAAGGGGAAGTACAGGTCGAGTGGTAGAGAAGAAAAACTGCGCCTTAAGAAACACTGCTGTCAATTAAGAACAGCAGGAACGTGTCGAGCTATACCTCACCTTTTGCGCAATCTTATTATTAAAAAAAATCAGAGAATCATGCACGTAAATAAATTCTTAATTTCAAACATAAAGTCACTTGAAAATCACTGCATTTCCATTCGTTGACTATGTAGGAAAAACTTACAATGCATTTTTCAAGTGGATTTTACAGAAACGTAAAAAGAAAATAGCATGAACTCGTGAAAAAAAAATTAAAATAAAAAAAAAATCAAAACAACCACAAACATAACAAAGATCAAATGTCCTTAATAGATCCAAAGTGATGGGGCTGTTTTGGAAAGTTTCCCTTATGCAAGTCTCCGTTGAACATACCTAAGCCGATGCAAATATACATTATTCAATGGCTTAAGCCAAATTGGATCAATCTGACATTTTCCTGATATCTTAAGTAATTATTAATCACTGTGTAATTGAACGATGTAATGTACTGGTGTATCATGATTTTAAAGCACCACAGAGAGCGTCTAATGAACATAGCGTGTAGATAACGGATATGACTAGACCTTCTTTAAGGTAAAGAGTCATTTTAGGCCAAGGCTAAAATGGAATGGCATATTACTTGCAAATATTTCAGAACGATGCATTAATGGTAATTTTGTCTTTCACAACAATATGATTAATGTGTGAGGATATATTAAATCTTTTATTTATCGTTTTACATTCTTGCATAAAACGCCTAATTACTACTCAAATTAATCGATTCGAAATATTAAAAGTGTCAAAGTTGTCTATTCTTATGAAAAAGGTAAAGTTAACAAACTGTGATCGATCTTCTTTAATCTTGTAAACAATATGAAATGAGAAAAGGGCAAAAATGCCATCTACCGGTCACACCCGCCGTGATCCCTATGTATTGATCAGACAAACAGGAGTAATCCCTAGACAAAGTTAGTATAAAAAATTTAAAACACTGACCTAACAATTAATGGTTTGAAACAAGTCAGCCAAAATACGACCCAGGGATGGGCTGTATTTGGAAACAAAGTCATTATAAAGACAATAGAATTTGCGGAAAGCTGACTTTAAACAAGATTGTAGAAAGACCCAGTAACATTAACTTATTCGTCAGTAGTTTGCCTCGGTTTGAAAATTGATCGTTCTCAGAACATGCTCCTGCGTATCGATTCATTTTGGAGACAAATAGTGGTGCTTTTTATTTCGAGTTCACTGGGCTATGTTGACCTATAAATGAAATCATCTATTATTTAAAGATAAAACGTGTCTAGATAAAACGTTGTCTATATATCTAAATATCGAAAGGCCACAGCAAAATTTTTCTTCTCCTTATGTAGAAGTTTTAGAATAAATTCTGATTTACTAGAATATAAAAAATTCGGCTAATAAGGAGGCACAAGTAGTGCCCATCGAATTTCACTAGATTGTTGGAAGACCTATTATGCACAGCTACGCTCATTTTTAACAAAGTAATTTTGTAGATGACCAATAACAAGATATAAAAAATGTTAAAAGGATAAACGTTTTGATGCTGTTGAATTTGCAAGAAAGAATACTTTGAGATTTTACATTTTCGAAATGTTCTTTGGATTCTTTGAGAATTTACATTTGATTTTAACTACTCCTTGACCATGTTGTAGCTCAGTATGTCTTTAATTTCTTCTTCACGTTAGTTAGTTTGTTTGTGAGGAATAAAGATAGCGGTTTGACAGGGCATTCACTGAACTCTGCAATGTATCTTTGCTTGAAAGTATTTTTATCAATTTTTGGAATTCAGCATAGGTACCGTAAGTCAAATTTATTTTCGTTGACTTGGCTGTTAAAATTTAAAACGAGATTTGAAGAATTTCATTCTTTGAAAGGGAACTGCTTGTATAAGTTGGATTACCAGACGTGGAATGAAAACAAAGTATACTTATAAAATGAGGTTGTAATAATGAACCTTACAAAGACTTTGTCTTTACAAACTTTGTCAGCCGGAATCATTAAATAATGTATAATCATCTAGTCATTCTATCTTTCAACCTACTGAAGACAGAAGGATAAAAGATGATAGGCTTCTTCTTTTTCAAAACTGTATAATACGAGACTTCAAAATACATCTAGAACTCTTTATCCATTCCGATAAAGTGACAAGGTCTTCCCCTAAAATACTCCATGCATCTTTAAAAAAAAAAGAAGAAAATAAGCAACATTTATTAGAAACAAGAAAAAAAAAACTTTAATAAAACAGGAGGCTTTCAATATATTTATTAAGTAAATATTAATATCTTTTATCCCATTTATTTCGCAGATTTCCAAAGGCCTACTTATTCACAAATCATGAAAAAAGTTTCCCATCTACAGGAAAGATATGAATCCATTGCCAAAATGAACAAAATTAGTTCACTGATAAAATAGCTCGCTAGAAGTACATCCTTTAAGAAAGGATAATTCTTAATAAAATCTTGACAAACAAGCACATACACGGGGTATATAATGAAAATTTATTGCTGCACAAATTAGGGGGAAAGTTCCGACGAAAAAAATCTAATTATCAAAAAATCAATAGATTGTGTGTATCCTTAAAAGTGAATGTATTGGTCTTAGCTTAATCAGACAGAATAAGAACATTCTACGTACATCATGGTAAGACTGTAATGCATTTCTTACATTAATGTTGTAGGTTTGCAATGTTAAATGCTTTTTTGCATTGCTTTAAAGTTTCGCAATGTAGACTTCATTTTTGCATTTCTACCCAGAAAATCATTTTATATTATTTTCTATATTATCTAAAGAATATTTTTAAACATTTAAGTGGAAAAAAGTATGTAACTGAATTTGGAAAAAAAGTAGCCTTAAAATATGATATCGGATATAGCAATAGTAAATTGTTTAAAATGTAAGATTAATCAAGAATTTATACTTGTTTGGATGGAGAATTGTCAGGGAAGGAAATAAGTATATGTGTTTTTTTTTTTTAAATTCAAATCAAGTGAACTTTAAATATTTGTGACTAGGGAAACTACCCTGGTATAGACTACTTTCAAGGACAATTTGAGTTTAATAACGCCATGTTCTACTCAAAATCTTGCACAATCATTATCCTATTTATTACTCGATATTTTGTTGACATGTCATTTTTATTGACGCAGTTCATAATCTTTTTAAACCAACACATATCACAACTGTCAAGGTGGAGAAATTTGAGAGCCATAATTTTACATTAGATCATCGACTTTGGATCATGTATAAAGCTTTTTTCCTCTTTTTATTCAATGTATACAAATTCTCGGCATTTACTTAATGAAAAACTAAATAATAATAAAGAAGCCTGGTATTTAATGTTACAAGAAGTATTAACTTAAAAACTGTCAAATCTATTCCTATAGATCAAGGCAGCATAAAATACATATGAAATTTTTAAGGGAGTTACTAGAAATTACTTTTCATACAATAAAGCATATACATTGTATATGCAAACTTAAGAAATAATGATCATGAATTTACGAGATTTAACTCACCATAAATTAATACTTTTTTTTTAATGTGTGTGTTGGAAATATTTTTTTGCTTAATTAATAAAAGATTTACTTTGAGCTCAAAAACCTTGCTGCATCTCAGTAAGTCTTATTTATGGGTTGATATATTGTGCTCATAGTGGATAAAATACTATACCTGTAAATCAAATCAAACCAAAATCGAGTTATTATGAAGTTCGGTAATATTTTCGGTAATATTAATTTCAGTTTATTTCAGTCACATCTATAGAATACATTTAAAAGCCTCCTTATAATAACTTACAAGAAATTCTATCCGATACAAACAATGACAATGAATGAATTTTGTCTAATAAAAAAATAATAATCAAGTATGCCTTGTTATCAAACCTTTTAATCTACAGTATTTCTTTAATACTTTTATTCCATGTTTTAACACCAATTCGTAACCTTATGCAGTGGGTTTATGTTTCTTAAAATCGTTTTTTAAATTCACTTTTGTCAAAGTTTCAAAAAGCTGTCCTTCGTGAGTACAAAGTACACGCTAGTCACAATCATGTGTGAGGTAGTCCAGATCATTATTAAGATTTCCTGATTTGGAGAGTGTAACTTTGCGACTCGTCACATTCTCCTATTAATTAGCGCCTTAAGGTTGTCCCTTTGTACATACCATAATCAATATGCAATCGTGTCTTATGTGATCTGAGTGTACTTTACAAGGACGTACTCAAAACAACGCAATATATTTGTTCTCCATACCAGATAATACATAGTGTGCTCCTACAAGTAAGAGCCTCGGTTAACGTCCCTACGCTCCTAATATACGTTACGCGGCGCCAAGTCAAAAGTATCTCGCCGTGAACCTCTAGCATGCTGGAGTAGTACATGTGTACACTTTGTGCATAACTTTTCAACTGGTTGTGAACCTGTTATTATTCTAAATAAGTTTTGATTAAGTCTGTTGGAGGTTAAATATATGCCTCGATGTGCTGTTATAATAATCAGCTAGTTTGTTGATGAGCGAATATAAGTTGTTATAGTGTGTTAATATCCAAAATCTAATATGTTGTGAGTGTGCAAACATGAATAAATCTATAGAATTTCTTTTCCCTCTGATTTATTTTTTTTCATTTCATTTCTTGACAACACAATCATACATTGACATATAGTCATGAATACAATATATCAAAATATCCAATTATTATGCATCAACAGTGTATAAGTATAATGCTTTTTTATATATGGTCTTTTTGTTATCAGTAGCGGTCGATCACAGTTGTTTTGGCGAATGTAACATTGTCTACTTTGGTGTACATTTCTGAACTTGCTAAAAGAATGATAAGGGGTAACGTTATGTAAAATTGTTTTATATTTATGTTGTATAATATAAAATAAAATTATTGCCTGAAACAGTTTGACTTATGACGTGATGTCTGTGCTTTATAGATTTTGATATACATATGTAGTCTATTTATAGTCCCTATGTAGTCTACACGAACGCAAACGGTTATCTATTCAAATTCTGATTATATAATAAAAAAAATTATGGACTCTTTCGCCTAGGTCTATTGATATTTTTCTGCTGAATAACAAACCATATTCTCCACCGAAAGAGTCCATAATTGTATAATAATTACAGCTACTTACAATAGAGAGAGGAAATTCCTAAAATAATATCTTCTTCTATATATCGCCGCGTGGCGCAGTGGTTAGAGCGTTTGGTCTAGAGTCGCAGAGTAAGGAGTTGATCTTTACGTCGCTAGTTCGAATCCCACTGTGGGACGTGGAGACCTGTCCTTCGGATGAGACCGTATAAAGCGATGTCCCGTGTCGCAGTAGGAGAGTAGGTGCTGGCACGAAAAAGATCATTCACTGCTTAATGGCCCTGGGTGCCGAGTATACGTCTAAATTTGCAGCCCTCCACCAGCAAGTGATGGCGTCTCCATATGAGTGAAAAATTCTCGAGAGGGACGTTAAGGAACAAACAAACAATATATATAAACAAGTGTTTTTGCCCTGTTCACGATTCGTATTGTTTACAGGACTTTTGAAAATAAACACTGTTCCTTATCTCCACCTTTTTCAAAGGATAATCAGATTGAAAAAAAAAAAGCTTTAAAAACAGTATTGTGAGTGAAGCATTCATAACTTAAAGCTATATCATACACACTCTTCAGCTCGTAGATTTTCAAGCAACATCGAATAAGTTGAGATATTTCAAAACAATCTGCAGATGATAGCGGAATATTCATGCTTCATAAATAAGGAAAGTTGACGATTGGTCGGCTAATAAAGGAGCACAATTAGTGTCCATTGGATTTCCAAGAGTTGGTAGTCTTCTAATCTCCATTTTTAGACGCGTCACGTGACCCCGTCTATTAGTTTACTGTCAGCCGAGGCCTCATAACCGAAGCCGTGCATAGAACACATGAATTGAATCTACGCTAAATGAAAGAGTGCAGAAATTGTTTTGATCATAATACAAACACGCTGGATCAAACTAGGGAGTTTTTTTTTTAACTTTTAAACGTGAAAAACAAAATATTAAACAACATTTGTAATACAAACTACTCGGCTGCATAATAATAGAATGCGTGCGATTCATCGATTGTTTCCTTTCGGAAATGTCAAATCAATTCGGACTCGGTGAAATTCGGACAATTCAAATAAGTTTCTAGACTTGTGATTACTGATTAATTTATTACAGAGTAAATGAAAAACGTGAAGATATTATTCACAGTGTTTTTTTTTTTAATTTAGGTAAATATCAAATTTATATTAAAAAAAAAAAATTAAGTTGGTATCAAAACCTGTCTTTCAGTACTGTATCAGTACTTAGGTATTGAAGAAACAGTTGTCTATGATATCAAAAATCCTACTTTTTATTTTATCGCGAGGAATGGCTTAATATAATATTTTCAACAAAGTGACTGATAAGAAACATAAACAATTGTTTAATAGTGGAAATAATATACATAAATATGACAGATTGATTTCTTACCTAAGATTTTTGTTGTATAACTAATGCAACCAAAACAAATCTGGCTACAATTTTAACTGGGAGAAAATCTGTTGTACTGCAAGCAAATGCAATAAAACGGGAAAATTTGATTTAAAGCAATTATTCCTTGGGAGAGGGGCATTTTCTTTAAAGCATTTCTTCCACGTAGGGGGGGGGGGGATTACTACATTACAAATGATTTGGGGGAATTCCTGCAAGGGGAACCCTTAATTGCTACAGAAGACCGCTAGACAAAATGCCAAGTGGCATACTTATTTCAGCAAATCAGTAATATTATTAAATAATAGTTGTAAAATGCAAACCGATTAAAGTTTAACTACTTAATTACACATTACGTTTTATAAACACTGTTATATTACAAGTTTACATGTCGCCCACGTGGCGCAGTGGTTGGAGCGTTTGCTCTGGAGTCCCGGTGTAAGGAGTTGATCCTTACATCGCGGGTTCGAATCAACTGCGGGACGTGGAGATCGGTCCTCCGGATGCATATGAGTCCCGTGCCGCAGTAAAAGATCCCTCACTGCTCAATGACCCTAAGTGCCGAGTTAAGGTCAAAAGGGGGAGTTTCGATAAGGCCGCTTATCGGCCCACTTATTTTCATAAAAATAAATTTCGTTTTATTTTTTGAAAATTGGTTTAGAATTCAAGATATATATGTTAATTTTTGTTATTTATATTTCAAGAGTTTATATGAGATGAATTCACGCCGTAGTTGGCACATTCTTAGATGTACCCTCAAATGCTTTAACATTAGGCTAATGGGAAAATATAAGGGGGTGGCATATATTATTCGATGGTTAGAATATGAAGTGCATGAGGGACACTCACCTAGTTTTGTTCAGTAATTAGATATACTCTGCACACTTATATCTTAAAATATGATGAGTGTCGCGTGCGCACTTCATATCCAAAAATTGAAAATTGTCTAAAATTTGCATATCTAAAATTAGAAGCTCCTGGTTACTTGATCTTACGCCGTGTTAAAATACAAAGCCAAAAGTAGCATATTTTTTCTAAACCAAAGAGAACTCTCGAAAATATTAACATTAGAAAACATAATCGTATCCTATAGTTATTTCCATACTTATTTCGTCGCCCGCGTATAACGTTAACGTCACATATTTAGCTCACCTACACCAAGTTGGGGAGCTTTTGTAATACCATCGTTATAGGCGTTCCAGGTTATTAAAAGTTTTTTATCAATTTTTTCATATCATCAGAGTCGCCTGATCTAGTGTGTTTTCTTGTCATCTGTCGTGTTTCAGATGCTGCATTTTCAGTTAAAGAATGTCCAGGTTAATGTTTTTAAAGCATGCAGGTTAATGTTTATGGAGCAGTGCAGCTATAAGCACTTGTTGAGAAGACGTGCTTCATGATGCATCTTTGGATGCACACTGTCAGACTTGCTTCAGATGCTAGATCTGACTTACATTTTCTTGATGAATGCTCAGGGTATATATTTTGGAGCATGTCTTATTTTCATGTAATTATAATCCCTATCTTGAAGAAATATGCACCGATGATGCATTTAGGGTTACACATTACCAGAACTGTAACAGATGCCGAATCTTACATTTTCCCGAATGACTGACTGAACTAAAGAGAAGTTTGAGGATTAGTCCATTCATTAACGTTCTTTATCAAGGATATGGTTATAGCCATTCCTTTGAATAGAAACTCTCATCGCTTAAATCTGTTAGAGAAGTTTCACATATATTTCCGTGTGGTCTACATGTATGGAACGTAGATTACTTTTAAGACTGGATGTTGATTTGTACGTTTCTGCAGGATATGATTTAACTCATACATTTGGTATTTACAAATGTATTTTAAATTGCGGCTATGGTCTAGCAAATCAAATAGTGACTAAAAGTTGGTGAAACAACATAAGCATCAAAAGGAAGTTGGGAAGCGCGAGGAATTACATGTAGGTCCTCGCTTGCCTGAATTGTCTCATTTTTGCTGAAAACATAATGCACCTCTTTATGTGCGTAAATACTTTTAAGTTTAAGAATGAATAGAAGACATGCACTCAATGTATTTTAGTTTTTTTTTATCATTTGGCTATTTATTCACGCATTCTGTAAGCACTGCATTAGCAATAATAGTCCACTATCGGCACACCAAGTATAACCTGGTTTCCATTAAAAATTGAAAATGCCCTATTTGAAAAATCATTGAAGCGGAAGAAAATGCCAACTTGATCTATAACTCATATACCAAAACAAAAATTAGCTGAATATATGCGATTTTTATTATTTAGAAAAAACAAAACAAAACGAAAAACACCGAACCCCCCTTCTTTTAAATTTGTAATGTTCCGTCAAAAATCATTGAAGCAGAATTTAACGAAATTCAAACTTGAATTTCAAACTCTGTTTCTCATCAGGATACAATATAAATACCAAAGCCAGCTCAATATCTGCAAGCGTTAAGAGAAAAGTGCGAAAAGCTAAGTGAAACAGACTGACAGATAGACAGAGGGACGGACGGACAAGGGACAGACGATGAGGAAACCTATAGACCCCTCCGGCTTCATCGGTATGGGACTAATAATTACTATCTTGATAAAATATTTTGACTGGTAGTAATACGCTTGGTATTATTAAATACAATGTACATTGCAGTATGATTCTTTTAAATATACTTTAAAAATATAAATAGCTGCATTTTTTAATCGTACCGAATTCCGAAATCTGTTAATTTCAAGATTTTTTTAAAATTCAATTTAATGATATTACGGTACATTTTATTAATACTATTATTAGCACAATAACTTTAGTTGATAAAAATGTGTTGCAAACAGTGTCGAAAACCTGTCAATGACAGTTTACGTTTATCTATCTCTTGTCTATATATCTTTACATTTGCTTTTCTACGTACGGGAAAATGTTATATATTGATTATTAAGTCTAAGTATAAACTGTCGATTAATTCATTTTTTGAAAATTCCTGTCTTTATTATTCATATACGTTTTATATGTTACATTCATCCTCTTCGAAAGAAGAGTTACACTTAAAACACCAGAAAAATCTTGCACCTTAAAACGCATTCAAATAAAATAAATATCATTAATTTTCTGTAAAGAAAAATATTGAAATTGGTTATTTGATGCCTTTATTCACATTTGTAATATTTCACTTATGATTTTGACGTTGAATAAACTCCATTACCCCCTCTAAATATGACGCCTCCAAAAATCTAGGGAAGAGGGTATACTTAAATTTTTAATTATCACGTGACCAGAAAATGTGCGGTATAAATTTTTTTCATATTTTTAGGAAGATAACACTTTTATCTACAACATATCACAATTTCATTATATTTCTTGAGGGGTCGAAAAACAGCCTTATCGAAACTCCCCCTTTGCAGCCCTCCGCCTGCAAGTGGTGGCGTCTCCAAAGGAGTGAAAAATTCTCAAGAGGGACGTTAAACAAAAAAAGTTAACATTATGTTTGTTTGGTTTCTTTGTTTTGTTTTTTTGTTTTAAATGTGAAAGGTTTGAAAACATTCTTTGTTTTACTTTTGTTTTCCATTATTTTCGGTTTATTTTCATTGTTTCTATTTTTGTATATTTTTGTTCTATTTCCACAGCTAATTTCATGTTATTTTTGCAGATGTTAGGAATAGTCTTTTTTGATGAATATTCTTTATTTGGAAATCTGATAACAAAAATAGCATCAATACAAGAGTGATTCCCAGACTCCTATTGCTTTCCGTCTACACATGGTCTGGCATCCCCGAAATGTGCATGCGTCCGCCAATTGATTTAAATACAAGGTTATGTATACTTTACTTACCAGACAAAGATTTTTCTTAGGTGTAAACTGATCAAAACGAAGGTGTCAAATGACGTCAGAGCCCTTTAAACAATTCTCCAAAACACGTGGAGAGATTCCATACTTGTGATAACGCGAGATGTTCCATTGTTGGCAACAGCCTTTAAAACAAGTCCCTCGCCAACAAAGGAACCGTAGGTGCTGCACAATACACCTATAATCGTACTAAGTTAAGTAGGTTTTGCATAAGCTGTATATAACTGGAGGTAAATATAAATTGATACCCTCCTAATGGCCAGGCGACCAGAGCCTGGATAGCTGTCGGTAAGTGCATTTGATACCTCAGCGTATAATATTTACATTACCTTCACACAGATGTTTTACATATTTACCTCCAAAATGATTCGTGCATTTCTAAGAGTGTGAAACAAAATTTTGGCCATGAGATGAAAAAAAAAATCTTTTTTTAAATTAACTGTTGAAATATTATATGTGTTACATGGATGTAAAAGAATAATTATTATAATCATGAACGTTATATAATAATATTTGTACTTTATGCCATAGATATGACTTAATGTCATAGATATGATGGTGTTTACAGATTTTTCTCCATAAAATGCATTTGACCGATATGCATAACTGTAAGATTTCTTGCAATATGGTTAAATACGTTTCAAAATTACTTTTTCTCCGATGTGCAAGACCCGTGTTACATAATTTATACAATTTTTCCCAAATCGTGTTTTATTACTTATGTTCTTTGACATGTTTAGAACATGGAAGACCTCTTTAAATGATGCGATTTTACGTCTTAAAACGGAATATTTCACCTCAGAATATAATAATACAGTGCTATTCTATGTGCAAATCTGGATTAGAAAAAAATCAATTGTAGAAGCAAATTCCTGTTCTAAATTACTTTCTTATAAATATTCTGTTATTTTTATTTTGTCATCATCTCTGATATAAAAAATAAGTGTTACATATGTATCGATTTCGATCAATGTATTTACAATGCATGAACTTTATACGTGTTCGGAATCAGACAATAATGTGCTCTCTGGTGTGAACCGGCCTTTAGTTGCTGGTCATCAGATAAATGTACGTATTGGATAAAAACTTCGCAGAAAACAGGACAGGTTACAGAAAAGCTTTAACTTATTTCCATTCACTATTGCTGGAGTAACTTTCAATTCTACAGGAAAGGCATTCATCTGATAACTTAATTCTACCATTAATACATAAAATATCAATCATCCAGAATTCGGTACAAGAAATATGTTGACGTATGTGAAGATACAATGACCTGCCTTTCCTTATCCCAATTATATTTTTTACTAATGAAAGTGTTCTTCGCATCTGATTTAATGTTTCGTTTGTACCCAGTTAAGGAAGTACAAAATATAGAGAAATAAATTTGGGATCTTGTTGGTATAAATATATGTATGTTATCCTCTCAAATTAATTTTTTGGCAGAATTTAATAAAAATTTTAAATTCTTCCTTATTTATTATGAGTCATTAGAGAACCTAAACTTGTGCATGTAATTTTTAAATCCCGACCAAATTTAAGCCAGTCTTAATCCGATATTAACCAGCTTAATAAATAATTCCAGTGGTTTAACAACATAGAATAAGGTCTGTAATTAAAGATTGCTGGAGACGATTAGCCACAGGAACTAAATTTGTGATTTCTGGGCCGAGAAACAAAACGTAGTGACCCCGAAATAGTAACATTACTCCGGAAATCTGTTGAGGTTCCTTAAGCATATAAATCATCGTTAATAAATTCAATGTTATTGAAAGAGAATTTATACTCAGAAAAGAATTTAAGCATTACCTTATTTTTCCTATCCATCGGAAGTCAGTAAATACAATAATATGAATGGGCCATAGTTAACCTAAATGTTATGTAAAATAAATAATATTTTTTGCAATAAATTAGATGAATAAGACGCTATCAAACTTTTGATATTTTGCAGAAGCATGGCGACATTTCAACACCTTCCGCGAGAAAAGATGGCCGATCCAGGACACCGTAATCACGGATCACTTCCGCTTATATCAGCTCCAATACAGGAGAGACCTCAGAAAGAGAAAGTGGAAGAGAACCAACGACTGACCAAATTACCATCCATTTACATACCCTCTGTACCTGTCTCAAAGTCACCTAACCTAAAAATTCATTTAGCAGACTTTATCGGAAGTCGTCCTAACAGTCTCAAAGGAGAGCGGAACCCCGACTCGGACCTGAAAGTAAACATCATTGCTCGTGACAAGGCTATCCAGCTTCTACAACAGTATAACGAAATCGTCAGAGGCGACGACAACCTGGCAGTGAAAAATTTACCCCCAATCAAAGTCTCCATCCGCCCTAGCGGAGCTGATTTAGGTTTCAAAAAAGATAAAATGTCCAAAAAGCTCCCTGTTTTCACAGAGGGCATAAGTTCTATCAGTAAAAAGCAGGAACCCTCGTTCACAGTGCCTAAAGAAAGTGTTATCAGAGCAAATCTTCCTAGAAATGTTATCGTGGCACAGAAGAAAAATCAGTTTACATTTGGGATAAAAAATAACAAGAAACACAGGAAAGATGACAAAGGTGAGCACGTGCAATTCAAACAGATGAGGAAACTCGGATTAGATAACATGCCTTCAGTAGACATGGGAAGGTATCTTAACAAATCTCAAATGGTGCAAGAAAGTGTAAACTTACGAAGTGGTGTAAAAGGTGGATACTTCAAATCTCCGAGAAAAAGCGAAGACCGAATCGAGGCACCAAATCAAACCAATGCTCAAAAAGGGATAGAAAGAACTCGAATATTGTCAAAGAAAAGTTATCCCCAAGCAACTCCTCGATCAGAGAGCAAATTAAGTGTTGTGTCCTTGGGAAATTCACTGGGACCGTCTTACTTTCTTACAAATCGAAGAAACCTGAAAAATGAGTTTCCGCATTATGATCCTCGCCTGCTACACGAATCTCAAAGAATGAAATATCAGCCTCGTGACCCATCAGTTTTTGGTGTGTGTTCTTTAGCTCCAATCCAAGTTGGTGGACCATTTCAAAGAGTTGGAACGCTCGATCCAGTGCTACCAGGGCCACAGAAGTCCAACAAATCTCTCAAAGGTCCAAAAAAGAAGTCCCAGAAGGGCAAAAGGAAAGACGCTTATAGTGATATCGGTCCCTGGCATAATGACGTAATCATTCCAACCGAATTTCAGAACGAAAATGGTGAACTTCTACGAGTTGCTAACGAAGAACATGAATTCATTGACAATTCAGAGACAATGTCATATCAAAGGGAACTACTTTACCGTAAGAATATGACAAGTCCAACCGGAAGTGAATCAACGATGACTACACAGACCCATATGGTCAATCCACCGCCGTCCTATGTCTCTAGTAATGACGACGATTACTACAGACAGTTTGACAATCCTAGGGCTATGCTGCAGATTCAGGAGGAACGTTCAAACCTAACTCTTGATAACGTAGAGGCACATAACAGAGAAATGAATGAAATAAATTCAATAGCAACCAGTAACAGTATCGTCAGGAGAAAAAAAGATGGTCGAAGAAGCAGAGTAAAACCAGAGCCTAAAATCGTTAACTTAGAGATCGAAGGAGAGAAAAGTGGGAGAAATTCTGTCATCGAGGATGGCTTGTTTTTAACAATCCCTTCCGTCAACCCCGACAAGGAGCGAAGACCGCCTCACGCGGTTCGAGCGGAAGTCGATCGAAGCCATGACGACTCTCAAGCCACGTGGTATAGCGCGCGCTCTGAATATGACAATCCTAAACTGGCTGTGAAAAATATTCAGTTGTATAATGACCAAAACCATATTCCAAATACAAATGTTATCACACCAGAAATCAACGTCACTTCCGATAATAGTGATACTGAGATTATACTGAAAGCCAGTAATGAAGGTTCAAGAGAAAATCTAGAGAGACTCGACACAGAAGAAGAGTTCAAGAAGTTTACAATGTCCAGCAAAACGATGCATTTCATTTCGCCATTACAAGTAATTGACAACGCCAAACGACACTAAACGACCAATTGGAGTCCTTTTTTTTTTTTATCAAGTTACTTTTCAATGTCTTCATCCTGTGTCTCTCGCTAGTCAAGTTTGTGATTTTATGAAACCATTCAGTTATCATATCTGTAAATTGACAAGATTCACAGCCGTTGAAACAAGCTGTTTAATGTTGAGTCCCTGTAAAAAGTGATGTAATACGACACGGTCACAATCACTGGTTTTCTCGTTTAATTATTTATGTGGTACAGTAATGATAATCTTGACCTTCCGGGTATACCCACAGAGACATGGTCAAGAAAGAATAAACAGCTGTAAACATCACTACACTTTTCTTGATTACATTTTTACACAATGACTGATCAAAGAGTTTTACAAAATGTATAGTTAAGTACACGAATAATGTTGTCAGTATTGTTATATGTTAAAGTACATTTGTTGAATTATCTATTTGTAAACCAAAGTGCTTACGATTCAAAACCGAGTCAGTGAAAATTAAGGTACTTGTAAAGTGCAGAACGAAATAAACGTAACGAAATGAAAACAAATCTCAAATGAATTGTAAAAACTATGAAGCTGGTAATAAATTTGAATTAACATACAATTTTCGTTTATGATACTAATACTAGTATAATTGTATTATCTAAGAAAAAAATTAGAATAAACAGAACTACGTGTTGACTGATTTTAGATAGTTTATTTGATAGCTGCATTCTTTCACGTGAACAAGTTACTGTTGGGATTTATACAATACATACTTAATATTTCTTTCGTTTTTTATTTGCTTGGTTTGACTTCGTTTTAGTTTTTTTCCTTTTGCACTCTACGGGTACCTTGTAAACCCTGGCCTTGTGTTGTTCACTATTTATTATTTTCATTACCATTAAAGCTAATGGAAACCTTGAATATGTTCACATTTATGTACGAATTAGAAGCAAGCTCTGATGAATATCACAACCTTTAACTTCATATTAAAAATCTCATTCTAGATTCGGAGAATATCACTGATGCATGCTATACATCAAGGTAGTCCCATAAGCATACAATTTTCATAATATAAGTAATTCATTTGATCAGTGATCATATTCTCAAAAGACTTTGATCAATTGTCAATTAAATGATTTCAAATAACATGACTCATTATGTTAAAGTTGATGAATAACTTGAAAAAAAGGTTACAGATAATTTTTCTGTGCTTATGCAAAATTTGTCCTCTAATCTCATGTATCTCTCTCTGTTCATGGTGTCTTATTTATGGTTATATAAAAGAATCTACTATTTCCCAAAATAGACCATTGAAGGGACTTTTGACACCTTCTTTTGTTCTAACATTGTATAGGTGAGTACATCACCTGACAACTTTAGTTACTAATGTCTGCTCTTCTAAGAGTAAAGTAAAGAAAGCATTGCATCCTCTTCTCACAAGTTTTAACAGACACATTGCCTTAATATAGAGAAGACTTGTAAGAATATTTCAGGTAAAAGTGCCAGCAACAGAATTTTCTTTTATAATCACCCTGTATAAAGATTTAGAGCATATTCTTATAACAAACATTAAAAATAGAAATCTCGTGTTCAGTTTTAATCTGTACTCTCCAGAAAGTACAACTACTGAACTTGTCAAAAATCTTTTAAATAAATCATATAACCATGTTATTGATAAAACCTTTATATGTTGTGCTAGCATATACAGTGTATTTGTTTTATTTCTTTCAACATTATGTTCTACAAAAATAATCTGGAACAAAGAAAGGAGAAAATGGAACTGGCAAGTTCGGGATTCAAACCTAGAACTCTAGATAGCCACTTAACCAACCATTACCAATACTGTCAATCTATTTATGGACAAGCCTAGCATTCAAACTTAGAACTCTAGATAGCCACTTAACCAACCATTACCAATACTGTCAATCTATTTATGGACAAGCCCAGCATTCAAACTTAGAACTCTAGATATCCACTTAACCAACCATCACCAATACTATCAGGCTATTTATGGAGAAGCCCAGCATTCAAATTTAGAACTCTAGATAGCCACTTAAACAAACAACCATGAACAATACTGTCAGGCTATTTATAGACAAGGCCAGCATTCAAACCCAGAACTCTAGACAGCCACTTAACCAACCCTTACCAATACTGTCAGGCTATTTGTAGACAAGGGCAGCATACAATCTTGGAACTCTAGATAGCCAATTAACCAACTGTGTCAACAATACTATCAGGCTACTTATAGACAAGCCTAGCATTCAAACCTAGAACTCTAGATAGCCACTTAACCAACCTTCACCAGGACTGTCAGGTTATTTATAGACAAGCCAAGCATTCAAACCTAGAACTCTAGACAGCCACTTAAACAACTATCACCAATACTGTCAGGCTACATGTATTTATAAATGAACCAGAAGTCCCTGATGGCTGCATTTCAACTGGTTTGCTCTAATGGGAAGAGAAAGTTGCACATGGACTGAGAAACTTCTTTTTTTTTTTAAGTTTTACATTCATTTAATTATGTATCCTTAAAACTTATACCATGTTTTATTGGAATCAAACAAAACTGTAGGAGGAGAAGCATTTCAAAAGATTTTCACAAATTATTCTATTTTTAGGTAGCTTGACATCATAAATTAAAATAGATTCATAAAATCATAAACAAATATATAGAATTTTGAGCATTGGTGTAGTATATTTGTGTTCCAACAGTTATCAGAATTAAACCAAATCTGTATAAGGAATAACATGAAAGAATTCCAAATTCTATTTTTAGTAACCATGGAAACAATGATGATATAAATTAAAAAAAAAAAACCCTGACATATCAATTTGTATACCTAGGTGTAGTGTGTAGTTTATATCAAACATACAATGTAGAAGGAGAAAAGTTGAATTTTACAAAAATATCTAATCATAGATATCTATCATCAAAATCAAAAACCAATACACAGTAGATAATACTGGTTTAGTCTGCATGTGTACTGTAAATAACTTTTTATTCACGTGAACTTTATTTTCGCGTAATTATGCGAGACAGTGAGAATTTCATTCTCACATATAATAGTATTCCTTAAGAATATATAGAAGAATAACAACAATTTGTAAAAATTATGTCTCGCCAATAAAGAGTCAATCATTATCTCACGAAAATAAGGTGTCACAAAAATTTAGTGATCTACAGTACCAAGTTTTCTGAAATTAGTCTACCAAGCTGCAGGAGTAGTAGCGTTTTGAAAAATTGTTTACAGACAGAAAGGTCTGTGTTTTTGCTCTCTTCAAGATTCATATTCAATACTGGATCTATGAGATTGATCACTGTTCATATCTTCACCTTTTGCAATGACTGATCAATGATGGACACCTTTCTATCAATAAGATCTAGAACTTGACAACTAGACAACAGTCTCCATCAGGGACTTGTTAGAAATGTGACTAATTCTGCTCTCAGTGCCAGCAATATTGCTTCTCAATGCATTTTTGAATAGGAAATAAATACAATGCATATTTGTATATTTATATTGTAGCAAAATAAATTT
Source organism: Saccostrea echinata (assembly GCF_033153115.1). NCBI lineage: Eukaryota > Metazoa > Mollusca > Bivalvia > Ostreida > Ostreidae > Saccostrea > Saccostrea echinata. Next base: position 23,078,617 of record NW_026889761.1, read on the forward strand.
ACAGGATTAGTCCATAGTGTTAGCTTACAAACACATCTTCAAACCTTCTAAACAGCTGTTTTCTGCATTTGTTTGTCAATTTCTGCAATATTCAGATTCATCATCTCAACTGCCATCTATAAATAATTAAGGAAAATTATTAACCATTAGATATTAGTGTCAGTCAGGCCCATAGGAAGTAATTTTAGTTGGGGGGGGGGGGGGGGGCACAACCAAGCAAAAATTCCTTGATAAGCAAAAAACAAAAAAGTTCAACAATAATGTGTTATTATTGAAGGAAAACAAGTATTAAGTAGTTATGTTTTCTATAGTACATGTATACTAAATATTGTGCCCCTTCGCTCTTATGGCCATGTCAATAACCTAACTGTCCAATTAAAATTTAATAGTATACAGTAAAACACCCTTATAATGAAGCAACTGGGACTGATGATTTTGCTTCATTATAAACATAATTCTTTATAACTGTTAAGTTCACAATATGTTTCGAAGCTATGGGGAATGAAAATCACTTCGCTGTAAGCGTTAATTCATTATAAGAGTACCATGTTTGCGGTAAGTATGTTTTACTGTGTATATGCCTTTTGTGTGTATGATGTGTCTAAAGGTCTGTTTCTTAAAGCTAAATTAAAAATTATCTAATTTTTGCAAAATACTGCAATTTTTTTATTTATATTTTCTTTAAATTAAAAATAAAAAGGAAAGATGTGGTCACACCAGAAATACCGAAAAGGAAAGGCACATGTTTATAGGCTCAAACTGGGAAAAACATATCCTATACAATTAGGAAGAATGGGCGTTTCTCAGATCAGTCTGGGAGAACCATATCAAAGGAAGTTGGATTTTTACAGATTCAAAATAGAAACACCAATGTCCATTATAATGAAGGGTGGGTGAATGAACAATTAAATTGGGGATCCATTAGGAGGAAGGGTGGGTTTTGATGGGTGGTTCTTTATAGGATCAAACTGGGGATGTTTTAATAGTCACTTATTCAAGTGGCTACAACAGTTTTCCAAGTTTTTTATGTAAATGATATTGTATGAAAACCTTGACACACTGAGGAATAGCTGTTGTGCACAGGAGTCACATGCTTCTTAATAAAATGATCCTGTTTTAAGGTAATATTGTATATATAAATATTTAATTACTAGAGAAATCTTGTACATCTTAATAACATTTACCCAGCCTCAAGGTAATACTGTTATATATCTAGTTTAATTATTTTACAGACTTCTTTGATCTTCAGAGTAATATAAAGTGGGGTTTACTTTAATGGTACAATGTTAAGCAATCAAGTCTAAGATATTGGTCTGTGAGCATCTTAAATTGATTCATAGGTTTTACATCACCTGCGTCAGGTGGAAGTCTTCATACAGTAATTTCTCCACAATTCCAAAATGATCAACTCCTGGACTTATCACACAGTCTGTGGTGATATCAGTGGCCATCAGGACCTGTACACAAACAAGTAATTCATTGGTTCATCTATATATTTAAAAAAAACAACAACAAATACTGACTAATAGAGTAACTATAAATGCAAAATTTTATTTGAAAATAACCAGTCATTTATATACAAGTAATATCATATGGCCTTATGATAGTAATGTGATCAATTCTAAATTAATTTTACTACATATTAAGGGGAAAAAATACATTAGACAGAATTAGGTAGACATTAAAGAAAAGCATGCTCCAGTAAATAATTTACCATTTTAAAAGTAAAGGTCAAAGTTAAAATACATGTACTAGTTGAAAGTCAAAATACTGCATTATAAATCTATATAATTATATAAATAATAAAAAACTTTCATTTTTTGCAATATTTCGACCATGTTACCGGCCTTCATCAGTCATGTTTATTTGAATTCATAGCAACTCAACATCGAACAACTTATTATATGATATATATATATACGACACATTGTTCAATGTTGAGTTCCTTTGCATTAAAAAAGGAACTTATGCGGTTGAAATATATCAAAAAGTATATATATAAAATATATCAAAAAGTATATATATATATTAGGGATGTGTGGTTTTATCGTTATACCAGTATATCGAGATTTTTAATTGCATGATATGTTTCGTGATGCGGAGAGTAAAATACTGGTATTTACGTAATAAATTCCATAAATTATTCATTTATTTGTTCAATCTTTCAAATTACAATTACAGGAAGTGTAAAAAAATTGAAAACGGTAAAAGAATGGCATCCTAGCATCCAAAATTGCTTGATATTATGTAAATAAAAAAATTGAAAAAGTGAAGATATATTGTTTTTCCAGCATATATTTCTGAAAAATTATGAAAATTCATTTAAAATCATTGTAAAAATTGCTTGTAAAAATACCATGATATTATTGTGAAATTTTGGGGAAAAAATCGTGATATATTATCGTGACACGAATTTTTGGTGATAACCATCCCTAATACATACATACATACATATATATATATATATATATATATATATATATATATATATATATATATATATATACATTCCACATGTATTTTGCTTATTAAGTATGGGGAAAGCTACAGCATTCAAAACATAACATGTACAGGGGTTCAAAAGGTTAAAGTATGCATTTTATTTTGACGTCACAAATGTTGAAGTGCAACGTCATAATCAAAAATCAAAATCCACGCTCATATTGCAAAGAAGCTCTTCCATTAATTGTAACTTACCCGAAGGATAATACAGGGATTTTCAATTATAAATCACATTTACAGTCAAGGCAAGGAGTTAAAAATGTGAATATAAGCATTGAATCATTATTTTTTGAAAAATATAGTCTCATAACTGTAATGGTGTGTGCAAACAAATTTTCATAACATGCTAACGCACGTTACTCAATTTGTTTGCACACACCATTGCAGTTATGAGACTATATCTTTCAAAAAATAATGATTCAATGCTTAAATATATTAAAAAATATTGTTTAGTGATTAAAAACTTTTCTGTGAATTGACTTTAAATTGTTCGAAAAATGATAGACATAATGATTTCAACTACAAATCGTTTCAAACATTTTTGCAAGTCATTTTTTAATAAAGATAGATGAAGTTCATTGATGATTATTAAACAATTTTGTTGCACTCCTGAAAATTTAAAATTAAAACCATAAAACACAAAAATTTATAGAGTGTTGGCAACATCAAGTTGTAATGAAATTGTGAAATATTTATAATTCAGTACTTCGTGGTTAAAACATACAGAATTATTCAAACTTGGATTTACATCTTGAAGTATTCCCTATTAAAATCACAAAACTAGCTAATAATATACTGAGAAAATAAAAGTATATTTTATAGTATATTTGCCTTAAAGGGACAAATACTGTAAGTAATTGAGGTCAACCAGAAACATTAGGTTTAATTCCCACATTTACCTTTGTTTTACCTGTATTTTTTCAAAATGTTGGCTAAGTGGGAAGACACCAAACATTCTACTCATCAATTTTTTCTTTATATTTATTCATATTTCCTCAAAAATAATTCTAACAATTTTGTTGCACACCTGACCAAGAGTATTTGAGACTTTTAAGAGTAGAATTATGAAGCATAAATTACATCAGAATATGTTCTGTTGTTTCAGTGAAGTTATGGTGGAATTACTTGAATTTTATAACAATTTTGCAGTGTGTGTGTTTTAATTTCATAAAAAATTAAAAGAAAAGATAAAAACACATCTGGATAGATAAAATTGAAAAAGAGACAGATTTCAATCATAAAACTGCCATTTGAATTTAGTACTAAATTATTGAAATAGATGCTTATAGATCAAAGAATACTTTTGAGTATGAAGAAAAGACATTTCATTATTGAACTTGGATCTTTAAAAAAAATGTGTTGCACTCCTGAGCATAGAAATAAGGATCTGAAACACAGGCAGATCCTGTAATTGATAGATTTTTTTGGTATGTTCTTTGTAACTTTATTTTCCAAAATAAAAATCAAAGGTTTATACATTGATAAAAATTTTTCCATGTTCATGAGCAAAACATCAAATGATGCACTCCTCACATAATTGGGTATACATATGCAGATACTTGACTCTCATTAATGCTGCTTGTGATTCATATAATATTTTTAACTTTGAATGATATATGTTATTGTTTTACACTTTGAAAATTCTTTTTTTGACTTACTTGACATACAGATTTTTAAAATCATGTTTTTGGCAACACTACATTTTTTCTGTTGCACTCCTGACATGGTATAACATTTTTTTCCACATCAGCCATGACCACAACTTGGTCAAACAAAAGTTACTACAGTCCACATTTAAAGCTCAATACTTTGGATATTATCAGGAGAGTCTTTATTTCTAACATAAACCATTAATATTTATTCTACACATCTACCGAAAATATTAATTTTCAAAATGTCACAAAAAAGATGTTGCGATTCCTGACATTTAGCATCATTTTTGGGCATAACCTTTTTGTGACTTGATCGAGACATCAATGAGATATTTGGCATATATTTAGGCCATCATTAAAAATATCTTTGTTTCCCCTAACCCGACCCTAAAATTTTAAGTTGGGTAGGTAGGTAGGTAAATTATTTTTTTTTTCTGATAGCAGTTTTGAAAATACATTCTGAAAAATTGAATAATATCTTTATAAATAAGAAAAAACAAAAGAAACCGATTTTTGAACAAAATATCATACAAATAAAATTTAAAAGCAACATGTATGGTAAATTATTTCACAAATATTATTCATTTGAACTTGTAAAATATCTCAGGCCAGCGTAAATTAATTGAAATTGAAATTTTACAAAAGACAAGATTTGCAAATACTCAACCATCGGTCATCCGAGTATATTTTTTTCAAACCTACCATCACCTTCGAGTGCTTACACAGACAAAATGTTAAGGGCCTCGCGTGGCGCAGTAATTTTAGTGTTTTGTTTGGAGTCTTGACGTAATTCAGGAGCTTATTGTAAGTCACAGGTCTAGACGTGGGCCGTGGAGACTGGTCAGTCGAATGAGACTATAAAAAAATGTAGGTCCATGCAGTGTCACAGTATACATTTAGAAGTTGGCACGAAAAAGATCCCTTACTGATGCTATATGATCATTGGCCATAAGTGCCGAGAAAGAGTCTAAATTAGGAGCCCTCCATGAAGGCAGGTGTTCAAATGTTGTCGATCCAACAATTTGAAAAGGTATTTTAGAGCAAAGAATCAACCTATTTTCAAGGGCCTAACTAGAGAAAAATACACTGGACATCTCATGAAGTCGTACCATAAGCCAATTTAAAAGATTTCAACACTATTTGAGTGTATCTGTATAAACAATATTTAATTCAACCAAACCATATCTAAAATGATTAAAGTTTCATATATCTAATGTTATAGTCACGAAGTTAACCCCATAAATAAAAAGAAGGAAGAAATGACATCTGAATTATATTTATCACGATGATAATTATACAAAGACATATTAACAAATTCTATTGTCCTATATAGTAAAAATAGAATCATATACGAAGTGTTTATTAGATCGAAACGAATGAAATGCAGTGAAATTTGTCGATATGCATACACAAGGTGGGCCCCTCATCTGCGCATGAGGCAGGCTCTGCAATGCTTACTATGTAGGTTAATTTTAGAAGACAAATTTGTAAATACCATCTTAACACTCTTAGTCATGGTATTTATAATTCAGGAAATGTTTCAAGAGTGTAAGATTCTAATAAGTTAAAATATATATTAAGATTGATACATCACCGTTGTTTTATAACACAAACTAACCCTCTGTGGCCACATGTTGTGAGCGCCACATGAGAGTAAAACAAAGGCCGCCGTTCTGATAAAAAAAAAACGGACTTTGATGAAATTTTATTTTAGAAAAAAAAATATTTGAATAATCTTATTAAAAAAAACTTTTCAGTCGGCACGATTTAAGTGGGTCGGTCGCATTAGGGAAAACAAAGGTATTTTTTATTTTGGTCTTAGCTAATATCAAAACAAATATGCTGAGTTGTGTTGTAGAAAGCTATACCTGGACTGCCTGGTGTGTTTGTCTGTTATTGGTATACTATACCTGGACTGCCTCATGTGTTTTTCTGTTATTGGTATACTATACCTGGACTGTCTGGTGTGTTTGTCTGTTATTGGTATGCTATACCTGGACTGCCTCATGTGTTTTTCTGTTATTGGTATGCTATACCTGGACTGTCTGGTGTGTTTGTCTGTTATTGGTATGCTATACCTGGACTGCCTCATGTGTTTTTCTGTTATTGGTATGCTATACCTGGACTGTCTGGTGTGTTTGTCTGTTATTGGTATGCTATACCTGGACTGCCTGGTGTGTTTGTCTGTTATTGGTATGCTATACCTGGACTGCCTGGTGTGTTTGTCTGTTATTGGTATGCCTGGTGTGTTTGTCTGTTATTGGTATGCTATACCTGGACTGCCTGGTGTGTTGTCTGTTATTGGTATGCTATACCTGGACTGCTTTGTGTGTTTGTCTGTTATTGGTATACTATACCTGAACTGCCTGTGTGTTTTTCTGTTATTGGTATGCTATACCTGGACTGTCTGGTGTGTTTGTCTGTTATTGGTATGCTATATCTGGACTGCTTTGTGTGTTTGTCTGTTATTGGTATACTATACCTGAACTGCCTGTGTGTTTGTCTGTTATTGGTATACTATACCTGGACTGTCTGGTGTGTTTGTCTGTTATTGGTATGCTATACCTGGACTGCCTGGTGTGTTTGTCTGTTATTGGTATGCTATACCTGGACTGCTTTGTGTGTTTGTCTGTTATTGTTATACTATACCTGAACTGCCTGTGTGTTTGTCTGTTATTGGTATGCTATACCTGGACTGCCTGGTGTGTTTGTCTGTTATTGGTATACTATACCTGGACTGCCTGTTGTGTTTGTCTGTTATTGGTATGCTATACCTGGACTGTCTGGTGTGTTTGTCTGTTATTTGTATACTATACCTGGACTGTCTGGTGTGTTTGTCTGTTATTGGTATGCTATACCTGAACTGCCTGTGTGTTTGTCTTTTATTGGTATGCTATACCTGGACTGCTTTGTGTGTTTGTCTGTTATTGGTATGCTATACCTGGACTGCTTTGTGTGTTTGTCATACTTAGACTGCCTGGTGTTTTTGTCTGTTTTTGGTATGTCATACTTAGACTGCCTGGTGTTTTTGTCTGTTATTGGTATGTCATACTTAGACTGCCTGGTGTGTTTGTCTGTTATTGGTATGCCATACCTGGACTGCCCAGTGTATTTGTTATTGGTATGCCATACCTGGAATGCTTGGTGTGTTTGTCTGTGGAATTCTTTTGGGTCATCCTCTGCCACTGCTAGGATTATTTTCCTGTTTTTACTACGATTAATGATATCCCCCATCACCTTCATAGGACTGTTCTCCCAGGAAGAGGTCCTTCAACAAGCATTAGATCTTTTGCAATTGGTTGGCTTCTGAGCACAGTTAATTCTATATAATTCTATATACAGCAAATACATTTGATTCAATGTTACAAGTCCTTTCTTAGAAAGAACTAAGCCCAAGAAAGGTCAAAAACTGCCTCATCTAAAAAATTTATGACATTTTGATTACAGACTGAAGGTGTATATGTAAAGCTTATATAACTGTTTTTCTTTTAACAATATCTATTGCACTTGATTTTGCAGTATGGCATTGTTTTACTAAAAAATTGCAAGGGGAACACCATAATTTGTATAACTTAACGTATCGTCATGTCATAGGTCTATAAAAATTAACATGTGATTTTATAAACATAAATAACTTGAAACTGGATAATAGAAAATAAACATTTATCATATCAACATCAAAACAGGTTTACAAAAATGTTATAAAAAGCAGATAGGTGTTGATCTCATATTGCAGTTAATATTTATGCAAGTATAACTGATTGCACACTGAATACTCTTAAGTAAAAATTCTAACTATGTTTCAAAATTTAGCCCTAACCACCGGGTAGGACAACATCAGTTTAATAATAGAATACCAAGTTAACATGGCCAGTCATATGTTTTTCAGCAATGCTAGAAATTCCAGGCCACCAGCAACATTTTTGATTAGGGGGAGGGGAACCTCTACAAAAAATTTGAATAACAAAAAAAAAGGTAAACTGCACAGGGTCGAAAATCCTATTTCATTGGGGAATGGGGGGGGGGGCACTAACTCTAACCATTTAGTTTTTTTTTTTTCAAATGAAGGAAGTTGCCAGTGTATGACCTTTTCAGCAACATTTTTTTTTGGGGGGGGGGGGGGGGGTGGGGGATGGGGGTGGGGGGGATTGGAGTGGAGGGGGTGGGGTGGGGGTGGAGTGGAGGGGGCATCTAAATAAAAATTTACATATCATAACTAAAGCAAAGACTATTCTCAGAAAAAGTGTATGTGTGGAGGGTTTACAACAGGCCTGTTGAACATTTCATCCAAAAAAGTGAAAGTGAAAAATTTAAGCAAATTCTTGCTTCTTGTGTAATTTGGGGCTGATCTCAGGTATACCTGTACAAAACTCCAAGATTTTTTTCTTCTTTAATAAATTACAATACCTAGACTACATGTATTAACATTTAAGCAGAAAATATTTGGTCAAAACTTCTGTTTCAGTTTGGTCATTTTACAGGGCAAATTTTGACCCTTCGTGGGCCACCTCATGGTTGTCAAATATTGGAGTTTTTCTCTGTAGAAAAACCATCACATTAAGAAATTAAGGAGCCAAATATGTTCATCTATTGTTCAGTCATAAAATCATGTCCAGATACAACTGTCCTCTACATGTTCTTACACCAAGATAAAGAACCTCACAGATTCTCTGTGTGAAGATTTTAAAGCTAACATTAACAATCTGAACTGTTATTACAAAGTTTAAGGAAATATTGAATAAATTATATTATATTTGTTTTAAATTATTAAAACTACATTTGACCATCTGTTCCTGCATGAAGAATTTGCACATTTGCATTCTGAGATGTATACATTCCATAGATAAAATAAGTATACAGATAAGGTAATGCCTGGCTTCTTTTTCTGGATTAATATATACAGAAATATATATATAATTGTAAGAATGGGTTCTTATTTTTTCGGTGTACTGTATCCAGGTGCTCAACTCGGAATACACAATGATATAACCGTAAACAGTCTAGCTAGCTCTCTTGTCTGAATTCAACATTTAAATATTTACTTAATATTAAAGAATTAATAACTCTATTCAAACATATACCTATGGAGGCCATTAATAATTGATATATTTAAATTGACATAACAGATATTAATTAAGCAGCTGTTTGTAAAAAGAAAGTATACATACTCAGTCATCTTCAGGGGATCATTAATTGGAGAGGGTACCAGAGGTCTTAGGTCAAATACTCCACTAATAAGTATAGCACCTGTAACATTAAAATTGATCGAATGGAAGGTATTTAAATATAAGTTCTATAACTTGCACTAGTTACCATTTTTTAAACTAGAGTTTCTTTTAATCTTTTTTAACTGGAAAAAGACATGAGGCTGTTGAGTGGCTTTTGACAATTAAAAAATTAAGGAATACAAGAGAACAATCTGTAACTAAAGAGCACAGATTATCAAACCTTTTCTTCAATTTGCATTGCAGAAATTCCTTCAAACTTTTGTACACTACTACTAACTGTACAGATCACTTTAAATGCAATATTTTGTCCCACATTATGACATCATAACATGTTTGAGAAGGGTCATATAACCATTATGTCACAGCAACAAATCAAAAGAAAAAAAATAAAATCACTGTGTAGGAGTGGTGAAACATATATCATTGGTAATGGGAGAAATTTACTTCTCAGCTAATTTATCAGAAATATTTCTGCTAGATGTCTATTTTCTAAATTCTACAGGTTATCAATAGAAAGACAATGATATTTTAATTGTTATATAATTCTTCCCTTTAAAAAGTATCTACATCAAAAGCATCCATAGCATACCTTTGATGACGGAATTAGAGACCATACATTCTGACATCCAGTCAACTGAGAGTAACATGGCCGCCAGCTGTCCTCCTGCTGAGTGACCACAGAGATAAACACCCCTTAAACAGTCGGGATTTACTGTGTTAAAGAACTTCATATCCCAAGCAGAAAGCATATATAATTCACAAGAAAATGGCATTATCTTCATATTTATATATTAAGATGACATATTCTAAAACAAAATTTTTAAAAATGTACTGCTATGCAATGATCGTCACAAACCATTCCATTCTATTTTGTGGACAAAGAATGGACACAAAACCTTGTGGCTTAATTGCAACAATGACCTCTAAATTACATTTCTGTATTTGATTGATAGTTATAAAGAAAAGATACTGTAAATGTTAGTATTTTTACAAGGTGAAATTTTGCAATTTCCATGTAACAAAGTGTCATTTGGGGGTTATTTTTATGGAAATAAAAAAAAATACAAAGTGTGTTTGTTTATTGTTTGGTATGGTAACTTATATGAAATTGTTTGAGTGGTGATTAATTTTGTAAAACTTTACTCATCACAAAGTTCGCAAAATCCCTCCCCCCCCCTCCCCAAACATTTCCACATTTATAGAAGACAGACAGATGGATGTACACAAGGAAAGTCTATACCATAATATGGCCAATCAATAAAAAAAAAGTAACATATAACTTACAATTTTGCTTCTTTGGTAATAGTCTAATTTACACTAGGGATAGGAACTATGAATATAATACTTGTATAACGTTTTACTAGTTAAGATGTAGTTAAGATGTCTAAAATATAAAAAGACATAACTACAATGTTAATTTTTGACTGCTGAAATATTTCAAGCTTGACCTGATGATGAAATTATGGTAAATATCGTATATATGATTCATGTGTAAAAAAAACCCCATTTATCTTTATTTGACACTTCATGTATATGGTTAGAAAGTTACGAGTACTACATACCTTGACTGTCGACGCTTAGCCATGTTTAGAATAAACTTCATCCCCTGCTGCACCTCGGCCACAATTGTTTCAATATTTGCTGAGTAAAGAAAAAACAAATTTTGTATCGATTAAAAAAAATATAGAATTATATTGACATAATTTATGACAGAAATCAAAAAATGATGGATGGAAAAATCTTAAAAATGCATGAAATTTTAAAAAGATTTAATGCATAATGGTACTGTAAATTAATGACAATAAAAATATATGTAAATCACAATGCTTGCTTCAGTTAAATTGATCTATCTGATAAATGAAAACGATTTCTTACTCCTATTCTACACTTTACTTATTGTGTTTTCTTGCATAGAAACAAATTTCAGTCTCGATCCTCTCCCATCCCTTTTCTTTAAATCTTTGATATTTTGTGCAAAACTGTTTTGAAAGAGGCCCAGTATATAGGTCTTGAGATGAATTATTTAAGTCAAGACTTATGTGACCTAGCTAGCTAACTAATAAACTGAGGAAAAATGATAGAGGAGCTTTATCAAGAAAGCTTACCTGGCTCAGGTGAGATAATTTACCTTCAATAGTTATGATGTAAAACAGTTAAGTTCTGCTGTACCTTTAGGTGCCAAAGTGTATTCCAGTAAGATTGTCACTGCTCCAGCTTTGGTCAGGGGGTGGGCCACATAACTATGGTCATCTTTACTGTGGGTAAAATATTCTTCTTAATCAATGTACAATAAGCATAAACAGTTATGTGCATGATGATTGTGAAAATCAGACTTAAAACCTAGTCATGATTTGGCACTAGTTCTTACAACTTAATATAAATTGATTATAACAGATTATGGATATATACCAGGGAATTCATGATCTAAAGAACCTTGCAACACAGTTTCTTACCTAAAGTGGATATTTACAGTGTATAGACAGTACATTATAAACTCTTAAAAACAAAATTAATACTGTTCTGCTTATAAATGATGTTAATTTTTAGGATACTACATAGCTTTGAGAGTGTAGCTGAATTCATAGCATAATTACAAACTTAATATGTAATCTTAGTTGCAAATTTAACTCAGATCTTCTTTGATCTTTTTATGATAATTAAGTCCTTCAGCTTTTGAATATGGATCATTATCAAATACCCAAGGCTTAAAAGAATTGGTGGCTTACTTTTGGGCCAATAAATTTTGAAGCTTTACCAGTGTTTGGTATACAAACTGGTCTGATGTACCATTATTATTTTTCTTTTAGTAAAATTAATGACTTCACTTTTGAACTACAAAACTTAATTAACTTGACTATGAACATTGAATTTCATGGCCTAATTGACCAGAGAAAATTTTAAACCGGTCCTCAAAAATACCACTGAGCTTAACCTTGAATTTCTTCAATATATAAAAAATATTTTTAGTTCACTTTAATGATATCTACAATAAAAGCTAACCTCATAGCCTGCCAGTATCCTCCATGAATGAATACAAATATGGGGGCCTCTGAAATTGTGAAAAAAAAGCATCTGACAAATTCAACACAATTATAACTTGTATACACATTAATAAAAACTTTGAATACTTAATGAAAATTGTAAAAATTAATCAAATTATTTAGAAGTAATTGTATTTAGTAGAAATTAAAAAAAAAAAAAAAACGTAAAAAGAAAGTATTTTATCCCCCATTATTGCTATGAAATATCATCACAAGCCACAGAGCCTTAATAAGTATCACATGAAATTAGAATCAAAAAGACTACAGAAATATCACTTTATAAATTATGACGTTTATGTATACGTACCCCCAGGTAATGTATTGGCACCAAATATGTCCATCTTCTGCCCATTGGTCAGTCCATACGAGATATTCAACTCGCATTCAATGTTATCACGAACTTTTTTACTCTCTGAGACAAAGCACAACAAGAATACAAGTATGCATTAGTCGAAAAGATTTACAGTAAAACAGAGTAAAGTTTTTCATATCTTGATAAAAATCCTATACCTTCTGCTGTCCACTTAACATGGTGATTGATGACTTGTTCTGGAGTTCCTTGTTTGGACCAGCGAGATGGGCTATACTGGTAATCCAGTTCCTGAGAATCAAAATCATATATTGCAGATAGTAAATTATCATAATAAAGTATATTTAACAGTTTATGTCAAGGCTGTAATTAAAACCTACGATGACATCACACTCTTTAAAATCCACCTGTGAGTCACTCTTTTGTTTGAGTGCTCCGTTACTTTTCATAGTTGCAATTTGCATAAAAAAATAGATTTTATACTAATTGTTAATATTAAGTTCTTCTTCCCATACCAGTATACCTCTACTGGAACAGGACTTGGAAAATTTTATAAAGCTATAAAGTAGAGGTGAAACGATACGCCTCCTTCATGATATGATACATATTGTATAATTTTGTCTCTGTTCGGTTATTTTCAATACGATACATTTTAAAAGGAGGAAACAAATTCAAAGTTGTTTTAAGTCTTGTTTCACTAAAACCAGTAACGTAATCTAAGTGAAAATTGACTAGATGATATTGATTAGAATGAATTGACTATTAATGATTATTCTACAAACTATTAGTCCTAAAAAATCTGACCAGTTTTTAAAATTTAGTCATGTTTGTAGCGTGCTTTCACCAATGCCAATTCTCACTGAATAACAATCCAGACTAAAAAAAGAACCAAACAGAAAACAGAGATTTTTTACCATGTTCCAAACCAACAAAAAAATACCATGGTAAATCAACACAGCGATTAACAGTTTCACTAATAAATCATAATATATGCAAGAAAAAAAATAGCACTTATGGGTACTGAACCTCAGGTATATACCCACATGCCACTTACTCAGCAATTGCAAACTAATTTAAGCTATCAAAAATTGATTTTGACAGCAAATTTAAATTACTTCAGGGCACTTTCTTTGCTATATTTTATACAGTTAACCTTGCTTTATATAAAGAACTCTGTCACATTTAGGAAATCTCTTTCATACCCCTAGTTGACTTTTCATTATTGACTGATGATGTCATCCCCATTTCAGAAGCATTGTGACATCATCAGGATTGCAGCTTATTCTTGCTCATGCTGTGTTATTTTACTCCAAATACTAGTTTGTAACTTTTATAATTATTCTCTTTCATTTTTGCCTGTAATAACAGATAATAACACAGTTATCAAATGCTTCATCAGGCAATAGATCAGAATAGATTTTCCTCAGTACTTAGGGAACAGCTTGTGTTCAATTGCTCTCAGGAATTGGCTTCATTTAGGCACTCAAACACAATGAGCAGTTCCCTGCACCTTGGGAAATATTTTAAGACCTTTTACCTAATTATAAGGCATTATATGCAGGCAGGAATACTTCTGGCATGTGCCACCACTAAAAAAAAATTACTAAGTAGTTTTCAGTCCTAAACCCTACATCAATTCAATAAGGGTGGAATTACCATCATTCATATGTTAATTAAGTCAAGGTTGTCTAGTTGCTGATTCGTAAGGAGCTTACTGGGGTATCACCCCTGGCCTCCATCAGACACTACAGTCCTTGATCTACTGGGAACCTTGACCCAAACCCCCTGCCATCTTATAGTGCCCCCTCTGATGCAAAATGGATTTATGCCTGATATAACTTTATAATGTATTTATATAAATTGGCTCAGGTGAGCTAAAAAATTTTTTTTAAAAAAGTTCCATAGCAGATAAGAAATGACAGGCAGGATTCTGTCGTTTGAGTGGAATCATATACTTCAACAAATACAATATTTTTAATTCTCTAAAGTATTATACCTCTCTGCTCCATTTTCTCCACAAATCGCTGTCAAAATTTTGATTCTCTTCCATGGTGGAGGTCATATGACTGTCATAAACAACAGTTTATAGTGTTATTTTTTTTTTCATTTCTATGGCAAAACTCGTGTGCAAGATTTTTTTTGGTTTCGACAGCTGATAGCCTGATACAGATTTTTTAAATAGCAATTTTATTTTTTGAATGTTTTTTTTTTTCTGAATATCTTAGACAGTCTCTAACTTCACCATGAGCCATGCAATCAGAGAATGCTTGTGAGTAAAGTGAAAGTGAAACAAGTCGGCACTAGTTTGGAGGAGAACCAGTCAGTAATGGCGTCAAAATTAAATCCTCCGTCCGACTTCGCTCCTGGAAAGAAGAAAGGTACGTTAAACTTGTACTATATTGCATGCTTTACAGAAAGCAGAAGAAAAAATAAACCAGTTTAAGCTTAAATGATACTCGATTACTACTAAATCATGGAGTTTGGAAATAATTTTGCACATTTCTGTCATGATCGAACATGTTGCTTTTTTAACTCGAATGTCCTCACATTGTTTACTATGTCAACGCGCAAAATAACTTATGTTAGATAATGTTATTCATTTGGGAAATTGATTTTTGATTGCGTATACGTATACACGTAATTTGAACACCAATTTCTTTTTACCTTGCTTAATTAATTGCTAAATATTCATCTTGCAAACTTTATCTGAACATACCGGAGAAAAGAACTTTTGTCATCTAGTTTTCATTTCTATAAGATACAGATTAAAACATGACTCACATTAGAGACATAAAACAGAGACATATAAATATAGGGGAGATTCACAACTGTTCAAAATCTCACAATTTCTTTTACACCCTTTTGTTATTTTTACTTTTCAAATCTTGCACCATTTAATTCACATAAATCATTAAAATTAACAGGGATAACAAAGTAGAACCTTTTTATTCATGTGAAAAAACTATTTAGAATGTTGTATTTTTGTAAGTTTCTCTATTTAATATGGTATCTGGTGGTCATGTTTCAATTACATGTTCAACCCACGCAGTTACGACCCAAGTGGTTTCATCCCTCTTATGTATAATGTATAGTCCTCTGAGTGTTTGTGCTAATTAAGTCAAGCTTGGGTACACATTGCCACTTCAAGGTATCAAGGGTAAATTAAAATAGAATATGCATTATAGGAATGCATTTTGACTTCGAGAAATCAAGGATTTCGAGAGTTTTGAAGTTCTAAACTGAGAGTAACGGTTAATTTGCTTACTAGTTATATAGGAGAAAAAATCAGGACCGAAGACTTAGTTCGAGAGATCTTTGAGTGTCGCAGTTAAAGCCATCAAGAAAACCTGTTTGGTAAAATAAAAGTTTTCCTTTGCAGACAAAAAATTTAATAGAAGAATTTTTAATTATCCACTAAGTGTTTAATATCAATCTTTCTGATTTTGAATGAAACAACTCAGGTTGAACATGTATTTGGGTCTAACTAATCGAGTCGAACATGTAATCAGACGTAACAACCCGCATTCATAAGGCAAAAAAAAAAAATAGTCTTGTTTCCTGCTACCCCATTTTTTTGCACCCGACCCTAAAGTGTTTTTTAGTTTTGGAAGAAAAAAAATTAGGAATTTCCGGTATTTCATCGTTTTGTCGCCGTAATCGGTTTCGGTGTTAACACAAAACAAGCATTTCATGAAATTCTTGTTTTAAAATATGGATTTTCATAAAATACCCTTGAGTTGTGCATAAAAAAGGCATGAAATTTAATTTTAAAAGACAATATTGACCTGTGACATGTTTAATTTGATCTTGTATTAGTTCATATCCAAAAAATGCCTCAGAAAAAAATAAAATGAAAAAATAAAATAAAATAATTTTCCTACCTACCTACCCTATTTTTTTCAAGCTGGTAGCAGGAAACAAGACTTTTATTTTTTTCCTAAGTATAACAACAAATGAGAAATCAGAAATACCAACAGGAGACCTGTGGTTGGCCTATCTCTGAGATTTTGCCAACTTCCAAATGTTGACTGCTCTAGTTTGCTTTTTATAATCGATATAAAGTA
Source organism: Saccostrea echinata (assembly GCF_033153115.1). NCBI lineage: Eukaryota > Metazoa > Mollusca > Bivalvia > Ostreida > Ostreidae > Saccostrea > Saccostrea echinata. The sequence continues at coordinate 23,095,414 of NW_026889761.1, forward strand.
TCAAAACTTAAAAAATCATACACCCATATATGATAAAATTAATATTAATTTAACTTTAGATCGAAATGAACAACCAATAAAGAGTAATTGCTGGGACTGTCAAATTTTTAGTAAATAAACGCTAATGGCAGAGTTATGAATCTCTGTTATTTATATCTCTGCACAGAGATAGATTAATTCTCAAGATATATTTTCCATTTAAAATCAGCACAAATAATTAACTTTTTGTGAAATTGAGAAAGAAAATAGGATACATTCTGGATTAATAAAATGGAAAATGCTACTATTAAACTCTATCAATTGATTTGAAAATCGAGAGAGAGAGAGAGAGAGCATCATATTCTCATCGTTAGACTTGGTGATTGTTACAGTATATAGTATATGATTTTGGTTACAGAGGTATATGCAGACACTGAGAAGGTAGATTTACTGCCACCATCAGCTTTTGAGACACACACTGTGGATGCAGCTTGGAAGGAGCTTGCTCGAGCTACTAATGAAGTTATGCAGCTTAAACTTGAAAACCAGAAACTAAGGTAAAACCTTCACAATTTATTGTTTAGACCATTTTCACACTCTTATACATTCTTTTCATTGTCATTATCAATATTTTTCAGGGAGAGGAAACCTTTACCACAGTTTATTCCACAATATGTAAGTTTTAATACATTGTACTGTATTATGACTTTATTTATATGAATTACAACTGAACCAAAGAGTAGTGTTTTATGCAACTTTTTAATCTGTTGAAAGTTAAGTAAACTTACAGAGGTTACACATCAATGTGATACAGAAAATATACTAGCATAAAAAAACTACTACAAGATGTGGAAAAAACGGCCATGTAGAAGAAATAATCATTTATTTATTATTTTCAAACAGGAAACCAGATTTAAAGATGATATTTCCAAAGATGAAGAAAGAAAATATATAGATGAAATAATCAAACAGAGCAGTGAAATATCAGACTTAAAGAAAGAAATCCAGGCTCTAAAATCTAAACAGAAGGAGGAACTGCTAGAAATGGAGAAGCAACACACCTACAGAGAAAGGGAACATGTTCAGAGGTGTGCCGAATTATCGGCCGAAGTGAAGGTACAGGAGGAAAGATACGACACAGAAATCGGTAAACTAAGCTACGATCATCAGCGACAGATAGAAGAACTGGAAGGTATCATTCAAGGATTGAGGGATGAGCTGTCCTTGACCTTGTCAAGGGGAAAGTCAAGGTCAGAAGAGCTGGAAGGTCAGTTAAGGGAGACACATGAAAAGTTATCCAGGAGAGTGGAGGAGTTGGAGGCAGAACTCAGGTAAGGGTTACAAATCCCCAAATCAAATGCACCCGATAGATTCACTTCTTATTTGTGTTTGAAAAGTATTGCAATAAACATGTATATTAGTATGTATTTATCTGACAGATCCAAAAACCAGACATTAGAGAACCAAACAAGGCAAGTTATACAGCTGAAGAATTACATAGGAGAATCTGAATCTGTACCTAGACCTGTAGAAATCTGGAGGAAAGAAAAAGAGACACTGGAAAATCGACTCAAGGTCTGTGGCTAGTCAACTGTTACATCAAAATTATGTGTCACTTTTTTATAGATATGCATTATACAGAGGCATTCTGAAGAATTGTGATTGTGTGAATGGAATTAATTTTTAATGTATCAGTTGATTAAATTTGAGTCAGAGTTATGTAAAATGAGTTTATTTCAAGTGATTTTACTGATTTCAGATTTGTGAGATAGACAAGGAGAATTGTCAGTCTAATTTACAGTTGTTGAACATTAGGTTGAACTCAATGAAAGAAATAATGAATCTACAGGAGGCTGAGCTATCAAGGGTAAAGCTTTTATTATTTGTATTAATATCACTGAACCATGTAAAATATTGAGGTATATGTCAGTGATTTTACCAACACCCCCTCCTTCAGTAGATATGGGTGCTGTGAATGGGAAAAACATATGTCTCTTGTTTGATCATTACCTATTATTTATTTTCCAGGCCAACAAAGAAAAACATGATAAAACAAAACAAGACAGCTTACTTCTTACCAGGTGTGTGTCACATTCTTAAGGGAAGAGTTTTCTCCCTTTTAATCACATTTATAACTTTAATGATTTAAAGAGTCACTATATTTTACTAATTAATAATCCAAACTTCTTGCAGATGGAGAGAAAAAGTTTATGAACTACTTGTTCAACAGAAATCAGCATCCATTGTCCAGAAAAAGGATGACCAGAACTGGCAGGAAAAGGTCTGATATTGATAAAGTCAGTGGAAAAAGTCATGTGATGTTACGAATATTATTTTACACACATATTTCTTACAAATCAAAATGTACTCTGTAGGACTTAATTTTTTCCACAGGAAAAAGAAAAAATAAGAAAACAGATTGTCAGTATATTTAGAAGCACCTTGAGTTTTGGCAATCAAAGTATAAATAATGACTTTTTTTAATGTGTCTGTGTTTTAGGTGTCAGATGTGCAGAATCAGCTCACCTCTGCTAAAAACCAGATAGTGGTCCTAAGTCACTCACTGGCAGACAAACAGGCACAGCTGGACATTGAGAAAAACAACAACAAAGTAAGGATCTACACAAATCTAATAAATCTGATTAGAAAAGAGACAAGAGAATGACTTGTCTTTCAAAAAAGAAGAAAAAATGAAGATTTAGGAAACTTTATAAATTAAAACTTTTTGGAATAAAATTAATATCTGATTTGCCCTGCTTTATTTCATTTAAGTTCAGAATGTATTGTGTTGAGTGTTTAAGGAAAATCTAGATAAAATCAAAAATAAAACAAAAAAAATTGCGTTTGTTATAAAAATTAGGTAAAGAAAAAATAGATATAGAATGATTTTCTGTCAGTGATCAGATAATACTTTATGCTGAAAACTATGCATTATATAACTATTACAAAATAACAATGGATAAAATTAGATGTTCTTGGTAACAGAAATTACAGGAGGAGGTGTATCAAGCCCAGCAGATGGCGCTGAGTCTGGACGATAGACTACAGGAAAACGCAGAGACAGTGGACCAGCTACATCATTTCTCGCACAGGTAGGAAAGTTGTACACACATTGTCAAAGGGGTAGGAAAGCTGTACACACTCTGTCACAGAGCTAGGAAAGCATACAAAACACTGTACACGCTCTCACCGAGGTAGGAAAGCTTTTTAAAAGACTATACACAGTCTTAAGAGGTATGAAGACATCTAAAACACTACACACACAGAGGTATACAAATATTCAAAACACTGCATACACTAACAGAGGTATGGAAGCATTTATCGCAAATCTTGCTTGAAAGTATACACTACAACTGTAATAGTGATGCATTGAGTGTCGACACTTTTCAGTCTGACTGAAACACAATTAAATCTGACTGACATACCATTGCAAAATCCAACAAAGAATCTGATTGGTGCATTTTTTATAGGTCTGCCCACATTCTCAAATGTATTGCTGAAAATGGAATGTTTCCAAAAAAGATAGATAATGAGCAAAAGAGCCAAAGTATTTTTCTTTTGGTGAGTAAGTGCACTGTAGGAAAGCCGATGACCGTAATATAGTTTACGGTCATCAAAACATGTCGGCTGAGATGATCGGTTGAAAATTTTCGACGGCGATTATAAACATTATTCAATAAAACTGAATAATTTAAGGTATTGGTTAAACGAACATCGATGTTATCTCCACACCAGTAGATGTTGTTTACCCAAACAAAAGAAAATGAAATGATAAAAGGCCTTCGAAATTTTGCAGTATGATGACCGTAACAAACACATTCCAGCGAGAAGATGATGACCGTAAAACAGTTATATAGATGACCGTAATCTTTGTACAAAATTCATGTTAGATGTTTTATATCTTATTTAACATCAATTCTACATGTTCTATAAGTATTATTTAGAGAACGAGATGGGTTCTGTATCGTAGATACAAATTTTGGGGTGGACGAGTGCGTAGCACGAGTCTCCACCCCCAAATTTGTATCTACGATACAGAACCTGTCGAGTTCTCTAAATGATTTGTGACACGATCAATCAAAGAAAAATAGCTCCGCCCACTTTATAACTGTGCAGCATCCAAACTTCCGTCAGAGTTCTGTAGATGAGGCCTCGATGGGGAGTATACATCCGCAGTATATATATTTCCACGGAAAACGTAAGATTCGGTCAGATCAGTTTTGACAATTAAATGGGGTAGTTGAATCGAGTGATAGTCAGTCTTAATGGATAAGGTGGAGGATTTAACAGTAGTTGTTGTGGTTTGTTGTACATGGAGATTGATCATAATATATTTCAGGGATCTTAAAATCCTGGTTTAACTAGATTTACAAAAACAGGATATACAGAAAACTCTTCGATGAACTTTGATGCCACAGATTTTTATTTTGTAATTGAATTGCGACATTAAAAACGTAGTGAAAGAGACGTGCGGTTGTCGTCAGCGATAAGGATTTAAGATGAAATTTTTAATTGAACGAGTTTGCACGAGGAGAGTGGTATTTTCCATTATTGTGAATTTTCCTTTCAATCGAAATTACGTGTAGATTCTGTGTGGAATACGTTTTTAAAAGTGATTGAGAATTTTTGACATTTTTCATTCCCAGGGAAATATTTCTCCAAAATTTATGATAGAAAAACTTCAGCGTTTACAAACTTGTACGTGCTTTTTAATAAATTGAATCAGATTTATTTTTAGACCGTGCTGTATTTTAGATACAGAATAGTTGGCTAATAGAATACGGTATACAGTGCTAATACAGAACGGAAAGTAGCTCAACCCACCATACACCCGTTCTGTATTGCTAATACAGAAGAGTAAACTTCAAAGAAAAACACAGCTGTCGTGTCACAACACCCCTGTAAACAACTCTGATGTGATCGGCAACACTTGAAGAAAATATCGTAAAGAATAAGTTAAAGCAGTTTTGTATGTGCTGGAGTATAACCAACTGTACATGTAAATAATGCTAGAAAAGATTTAATTCGGGCAAATATCACCCAGATTAAATTTGTAAAATAATTTCTGTGCAAATGTTACGGATCAAATCGACAATGCTCCAAACATCGAATTTTCATGCTTTGAGATAGTTTAGATTATTATCATCTATCAACATTGAAGGTCATTCTTAGAGGTATGAACTAAACATTTTAAAATTAAAACTGTATACATTAGCATCAAAACAACTTTTAATTGGAAACTTTGACAACTGCGAGGCGATCGTCAACGACATGTATCGTTTATTAAGCGATCGTATAACTGGGAAATAGCGTGAAAAAAAAAAAATCAGAGTAAATTCTGTTTAGGAAGTGTTATTTCGATGTATAATATATTATTAAATTCAAACAAGGCAGTCGGTCATTGTGATATATCGTTTTTAACCATTAAAATTGACCTACATAAATATCAGAAATTAAACTTAACTATGTTAATCAAGGAGATACTACGGAAAACGAACTGGAGGGCTCGCAAAGTTTTACCTCAAAGTTATAGCAGTTATAATATCTCATATAATATATTTCAACAGAATAGAATTTATTTGCAGGCACACAGTATCGTTTTTTTTTTTTTTTCAAAAAAAGGGGGGGGGGGGGGGTAAAATGTAAAATTACCTTAGAAAGTTTGACAAGCAAAATAAGTTATATTTAGAGTACGAGTTTCTTACTGTATCGGAGATACAGGGCGGGGCTTAAGGCGAGAGCGATAGCTCGAGCCGGGCCCCGCCCTGTATCTCCGATACAGTAGGAAACGAGTATTCTAAATGACTTGTGACATGACCTTTCTTATGACCTCGCTAATTTACATGTGTATTTGGGTATATATCTCTCAACTAATCAGATGATTTTGCAGAAAGTCGATTTAGTACCCCAGTTTTAGCAATCGCAACTGAAATGTCGAGTGAGGTGGATGTGCAGGTATCTATCAATTGATTTAATTATAATTAGGAGATGCATTATATAATGTGTTTTCCCAAAATTTAATTTATATTTGATTGCGTAGGTTTTTTCCTTTCTATTTCGCTCTTGCTCACTTTTTTTTAAAATCTAAGCTACAAATTTAGTGCAAAACATTTTGGTACATAAGAATCATAAATGGGAATGTATTTGAAGCAAAAATGTTTCGGGGAGGTTGTATTCTGAGAGAAAGTCCGACAATGTCATCGACCGGTCGTCATACATGTGTATACAAAATTCTTGGCTCCAAATTGAAATAAACAGATGTAAGAAAGGGGACATATTACCTTCATGTTAGAAACAAAATGTAGAGGCACCAAAGGCAGATCCAGCACTCACTCGCGCGCGTCGGTATCCCCCCCCCCCTTTCGAGATTTTTTTTTTCTTGTTTGGCTTTCGTAAATTATGTTTGCTAAATCAAACTTGTATATTACACTTTTAATTTATAAACACGAAACGATCACGCACATATAGTGTCAGGCCTGATTATGAATCTACCCCCCCCCCACGAAACCCCCGATTTTCCAGTTTGGACATTTTTTTTTTCGAAGAAAACCATTTGTGTACTGCCCCGACTCCCTCCTTTCTAAAATTTTTGAATCCGCCACTGGTAACTTTACGTTGTAAAATTCTATTCTTAATTCATCTCAAATTTTGAATAAATACTAACAGCGCTATCATGCGATTTGATTGATTCTTATGTCTATATCATTTAAGATACGGATTCAGTTATCCGTCATCGCTAGAAATAAACCGTACTGTATCGTTGATATTTTGCAGATACAGAACAGTTTCTGCTTATTTGCATAAGAAACGCCCACTAAAAGTATTCTGTATCGCAGTTATTGTACGGCTGACTTCAAAGGAAAACTCGCCGGGTCATGTCACAAGAAAGGAAAATTGTCCAAATTTGAAAAATCCTTTATTGAATGTGTGTGTGTTGGGGGTGGGGGTGGGGGAGTTTGGTTTCTTCTTTCACAATCAAATTTTATTCACAAAGTACCAGAGTATCACTATTTAACTATACTGCCAAAAAAGGGGGGAGGGCAACCAACCTTTCAATAAACATTTCAACTGTTACAGTAAAAAGTTATGTTTAAAAAAGTGGAAGGAAGCAGCCTCACTAACCCCCCCCCCCCCAACCAACCCCCAACCCCCCCGTCACATTTTGTGATATCCCGATGAGTTGTACAACTCAGAGGCAATAAAGATTTGAATTGAATTGAGTTTAATAGAGTTAGCTATCATTATTTGAAGGAGTTGGAATATGGCCTTTCTGACATATTTTATTTCTTAAATAAAATTTGTAACAGGACGACTTTTGTAAGAAAGCAATAAAACATGTCAAAAAGGACACATACCTATCATTTCCCCTAAATTTTCCATATCCCGTAAATAAAAAATATAAATACTACAATAATAACAATTTTCAGTAAAATGATAACACTTGTAATTTTAGTTTAATTGATAGATATCCCAACTCCTGTAATTGTTATTTTTATAGTATAGTGTATTAATTTTTTTTTATTTACTGAAAATTTGGGTAAAATTTATAGGTATGCCAACTCTTGTGATTGAACAGCCATTCCCTAGACAATAAAACCTGTTTTTCTATAATCCTAAAATTCGGTCCTTCCAATACTTTTTGTTAGTATCTGATTCATTTTAATCGAGTGCCAATAGACAATTATTAGCAAGAGTTCTGGATTTTTGATTTTGCTGTCTTAAAATGTAGACATAATTATCCAAGCAGAAGATTAGAAAATCTGTCAACCCCCCCCTTCTTAAAAATCAAATGTTCGGTGCCCTGTTCTGTTTCGACAGACTTTCAGCCCATGTAAATCGGTAAACTCTTACTATATTTCATTAAACTGTTAAGGGTATTTAATGAATTTCAAATTGCACGATCGCATGTTTATCATATTTTGACACGTGTACACTTCAAATCTTTATTTTGACGCTTTCTGTTTGATATTACGATCATCATAAATTTACGGTCATCCCTCTTCACGGAATAAACTTCGATTACGGTCATCTTAATATTTTGTTACGGTCATCATTCTCAAAAACTTTGAGGTCGTACTTCAGCTTTATTTCCTTAAGTTCAAGTAAGCTATAATAACCAATAGCAAGTTTTCATTAGCGTACATTCAATTTTCAGCGGAATTTACACAGACATGCTATCAAATGTTTGATATCTTGAAAGAAAAATTCTTACCGGTCAGCTCGGCCGACATGTTTTGATGACCGTAAACTATATTACGGTCATCGGTTTTCCTACAGTGAAGTGGGACAATGCAATACCTTATTGAATGATTGTGATTGTGAGTGTTGGTAAACTTCAAAATGGTTCAAATAAAATCTGTGCCAGGACTGGCAGGAGTTGACTTCATACATCTGTACATGTACCCCGGGGCATATTTCTGCGATTGAAAAACACAGCCATTTTTCCCCCGTTTTCTTCTTCAGTACATCATTAAAATTAAATGTACTTAGATTCAGTGAATACATTTTTTTTAAATATGCAAGTACATGTATATATGATAATTATTTTTTATTATGAATATATAAATAATATTCACTGTTACAATAAAAATTGCACTGAAAAAACACAAGGATTTCAAATTTTCTGGTCGCTTGTTTATTGCCATGACGATCATTAAAATGGGTATGCAGTAGCACACACGTTTGAAACATGATATTTTTGACAGTACTGTTCAGTTGTGGCAATAAAACAGTAATTTTTTGAATATTTCCCATCTTTCACGTGTGTTTTACCAGCTATGAATACCGTATAACGGGTATTTTCTGCGGTTGTCCAATTTTTGTGGAATTTTGCGGATAGGACAAATCCGCAAAAATTACAATCGCAAAATATTTTTTTCAATATTTCTTCAGATATATATTTTATTATTTTTATACATGCAAGTATAATAAGTGGTGCATATGTCACAGGATTCTCATTAACGCAAGAACCTGCCTACTGGACGCAGCAAAATTATTTGGGACGCAAGTTCTTAAAAACGATGCGTCCGCAGATGTCCTCGTTAGCGAGAAAATTCGGGTGTCATCGAAATTCGAAGATTTTAGATGTCAGGATTTGTCCAAAACATATTGAATCAAAACGTTCATGTAAATAATATCAATTTAATAAGTTTATACAAAAACATCTTTTCTTGTATCTGTTTATTTTATACGGATATACATGTACTTGTAAATGATTAAAAGAGATTTCACAATTACTAGTCCAAACTCCGATAGCTGCAAACAACACATAGTAGCTTTTCTTTCTTTCTTTAACACTTTTTTTCAATCTTGTGTTTTATCTTGAGACCATAATTACTGCTTGTATACACAATGTGGCTTGATTGTCTCGTGCATTTCACACAATGCAGATGGACTGACAAGATTAGTTACGCCTCAATGCACATGGCACCCGTGATTGTATACGGTCAACTTTAGGTTACTTGATTATGTAACTGTTTGTTTGAGCTTAAAATATAAACACCAGGTTAATTTTGATGGCAATTAACTAAAAGTGAATTTTTAGAATATGGCTTGGATGCATTAATTATCTATATATTTAAATATTTTAATAGATCGCATAAAACGCTTGTTACAATGTAGAATAAAGATTTTTTATTTTGTTTGCGTGGACTGATACGGCAATAATTCATTTCAATTGGGACTCGACATAAATTTACAAAGACTAACCAAAAGATAGTAGTTTAATTAAGCTTAATAGCTCAATATCAGTTGTCATGCACCTTTGATCAATATGTCTCAATGTATTTATAAAACGTAAACATGACAGCTATCTGATAATTCCTAGAGTTTGGTGATCATACCCAGTAAATAATTTTTTGCGGTATAATGCAACCGCAGAAATTGAAAATGCAGAAATTAATTTGCTATCTTTTAGGGGTTAAATCGCAAAAATTTCCAACCGCAGAAAATACCCGTTATACGGTATATACTAGACTAGTATTTTTTTTCAATAACAAGTGCTCCGGTATCAGCTGGGTATGCTAAGTACAATAATACCTGAGTTTTCAATTTGCTTGGGTTTGCCTACCCAATGTAAATAGTTCACGTTTACTCACTAGGGACTAAAACATAAAGAAAAAGACTTTTAGTGCGCCGAAAAGTCGCACAGACTATTTAATTTAACGAACACTGAAAATTGAAAATGCCGTCAATTTATTGCAGAGGCAATCGGCAGATACATGCAGGATGAAACAGTTTTTGTCATTGAACAATATACATGTACCGTATGTGAAAGGAATATCACATGCTGAAATAAGATTTTACGAGTTGTTTCCTTTTTATTTAGTTCAAAAAGTCAACATCAGTTTTCGACCATCAAACATGGCTATTGGCCAGGCCGTTGGACGCTTTCCAACTATATGTAGGCAAAGGATATCACACAAGAGTGGTTAGGTCCTAATAAACCAATTAAAATGCATGTTTTATAAAATGTAACCTGTGATTCAAATTGTTCAATTGTCAAATCCAATAGTGTCATCACTCAATGCAACGCTATTTCGGTCGAAGTGTATCCTTTCAAGTTAAATTTGCGATAAAACACTGTACACTCACAGAGGTATGAAAAAATTTAAAACACTGTACACGCTTTAAATAGACACTTTTCATTATGCACCTGGGTTTAAACACATATGAATTTGGCAGTGAATATACATTTACTTGTAGAACAGAAGATCAAAAGCATAATTTAAGAGTACTCTCTATTGACCTAAAGTTATCTCTCTTTGTCTGCATAGCCAGCATTTTCCTTTTTTAAGTGCTAAGCGCAGCGCAAAGCGCTTTCTGTCATCTTAAATCTACTTCCGTTTGCGATCCAGCGCCACTAACCAAGTTAGATAACTTCACTGGGTTTTCTAAAAATATGCAACTGGAAATCCCCGACTCTCTTTCGGCTATTTTAGTGTAATACTGAGTTACGTGCAGTTGTAATAATAGGAGTCAATTAGTAAGGTAAAGATATGCATGTACATTGTACGAAAATCCACTGTTACATGTAGTAGATAAGGGCGGTTCTTGTCATGCTTATCTCTAAACATTGTAGTTCATTTAAAATCGTGTAGGCATTCATCACTTGTGTACCATGTAGCTAACAATTGCTGTATCTATGGCACAAATACTTAATTGAAAACAGTTTATTATATGTCATGTACATGTAATGTAGTGATTGAATGAGTACATATTTTAAAACTCAGATGGGATTTTAACAAGTATTTAAAACTCAAACTGGAATTGGGTTATTTAGTAGAAAATTTCGCATAAAATTTATTTACAATGTACTTACATATGTACGTTCTATATAATTTATATCCATATAAACTATTATTTCTTCTTCTAGACCCGTATTTCAGACAATGTAACTAAAAACAAGTCTTCTTATTATCACCCTTGCACCATGCAGAGAGTTATCAAGGAAATGGATTTTCGCATCTCAGTATCAATTAGTAACAGACTGGAATGCTGTAGTCTATACTTGTAATATGGGTAAAAAACATGATGTAAATAATTCGCAAGGAAAGGCAGTTTGCGGCTGTACTTACATGTAGGGCACGTGGTGGCTGTGTTTTCAACGAATCACTCAAATAGGAAAACTAATTTTTCGGTATATTGTGCTTTAAAATTGTGTGTGCAGTGCGCAAGATATTGCGAAAAATGCAAAAACCTTAATTAAACGTTCTTAGCAATGGACAGGAAAGCGCGGATGAAATGTTAAGCAAACAGTGTAATACTTGCATTAGGAAACTAGGAAGAAATAGTTTATGTAAAGATGTGCGCGTGTTTGCCGTTTTGACTGCTAAGCAACTTAATAAGGACTTCATAAAAACAGAATAAAACAATGTTGTATACCTTCATGAAGATTTATTAATACTTGAGATTGATATACTGTATTTTCTATTTGGGCTGTTGAATTATTTATCATGGAAATATCAGAAAAATTACGGGCAATTATTTTCAGTATTCCTTTTCAACTATCACAACAGTGCTGTGGATATTTTTTTCCTCTAAACACGTTTTGCGTGGTAGTTAAAATCATACATAAACAAGTAAAGAATGGTGTAAAGCATCAAACGTCCTTAAAAAAATATTGAGGCATTTTAAAGTATTTCAACAATAGTCCAAAATACTTTTGGGGGTTTAAAGACATATCTTTAATCCGAAGAAGAAAAGTATAAAATTTTAATTTTAAAAAAGTAATATTTACAAATCAGATATACATATTGTGAGACCAACAGAAAAGACAAATTTTTGTTGCAAATACATTATATTATAATTTATAAATCATGTATATGATTATCAGAGATAAAAGGATAGCACCGAATGTTTTATCATCAAATGAAGAAGACAAATATAATATCTTTATACTCCAAATGTATATTTACCAATTATCTCTGACAAAAGGATGTTAACTCTACGGGTGCTCATTTCATTGACATAGAGTTTTGTCAAAAGCGCGATGAATGTATAATACACAGCTGTAGCATATTCAAAACAAAATGTAATATATACATGTAGTCTAAGCATTATTTATCATTAATAAATACTGGACACTCATAGCGATTGTGTAAATATCTAACATACTCCATTAATGTATTTCTTGTAAAATCCTTTCAATAAAACATACATGTATATTTATAAATCGCTTATGAATATGAAAAAAGAGATATACTAGTAAAAAGAATTTAGTGAGAATACTAGTATTCGATATTTTTGAGATGTTTTATTCGTATGTTATCAATTAGGAAATATTTATCGACGCAATAAACAAATAGCATCTTTATTTTCCGAGTGCAGTTTCTAAAATTAAAGCACAGTAACTAACAGCCAATCTTCAATTTGAAACACTCATAAACACGGAATGAATTTATTATTAAAAATTATCACCAGAACATTTTAGCTGTCGATGTTGCACATAAATGAGAGAAATTTCAGCGATCATATTTTCAATTGTTCAAAATTATTTAGAAATATACATTTTCCAGCAAATGTATAGCTACATTTATAGTCTAAATTTGGTCGAAAAACTCGTCGACCATCCCCCTTTAATAAATTGCTATTTATACGCAAAGCTACTTCTTATAGACTCCTATAAGGAGATGGAGAAAGAAAATATGTTTACATGTATTTTTTTCTATTTTTTTTTCATTAAGTCTGAGAAATACATTGCTGTTTGGACAGGAGTAAATATCTGCCATTTAATGTGTATATATTGTTTTTTTTTTGTTTAAGAAATGGAGAAATATTTTTTTTGCAATTTTATGTGTGTGAAATTGATTGACCTTTTGAGAAAAGAAGAAAATGTAAAATGCTTAAAATAAAAAGGCATAAGACAATGTTGAATTTCATATCCCAACGGGAAAGAGGGTGTTGCAGAAACTCGTGATTATTCCCTATATCGAGAAGGACATTTAAATACCACGACGCATGAAGAGTTACCTATAAATATAGATGTGCTACGCAGACGACTTAATTTATACGACGGGTATGCCCAGCTTGTTATAACAAAACATTTAACATTACGTTTATTTCTTGCATAGTTTTTCCTAACATAGACTGGTGACTTGTAAGTAAACTTTTTTTCACATCACGTCACTAACGCCAATTTGCACGAGAAAAGTTAGAACGATAAAAAGCAAAATTAATGGCAAGTGCACCTAGCACATCATTTTGAAAGATGTACTGTAGACAGCGTGCGTTAATATTTTTCAATATATATAAAAATGTGTCCAATAATCACGCTGTCGATGCAATATCCAAGAAATTCCATTGAGTCATTTCAATTGTAGTTGTTTCAAATCAAATCTGAGCCACTAATTAACAGAACAATAATGAAACGAAATGCGTATGAAAAAATTAAATTATTTAAAATGATAGTACTTTATTTTTTTAAGACATTGCCATTAGATAATTACATTAGATATATGTCTTATTACTTTTAGATCACAATATCAAGGAAAACAATTTAATTCTGCATGCATTTAAAATATTACCCGTTAACTTTCTGACATTCTCTCCCTCTCTCTTTCTCTCTCAAGAGATTTGTTACATTGTACTTCCATTATGTAAAAAAAAATATGTATATAGATACCAGCCATTCTAGGATTCGAACCCATTCTCAGATAAAATAATCTTTGCATAGAGTCCACACGCTTTACCACTAGACCAGCTCCGACAGTGAAGTATTACTGTGCTATTTTATGTGCACATTTTGCATTTCGGATGGATTATAATTTTTATTCGATTTTTGTGATTTTCCAAAATATGCTTCTTTGAAACAAAAATCGGAAATGGCAGTTTTGAAGAAAAATCCCGTCTCTTTATGCGTATATCAAATTCATTCTGTTTCAAGGAGGCAGTTTTTCAGAACAATGGGGATTCCCTATTTGAAAAACAGAATACTTGATTTATTTTGCTATGTGACTAATTTATAATTCATTTAATGGCAAATTGGAAGTCGATATGCAGTTTCTAAATATTGTTCTATATTGTGCTGTATATACCGTTGTATCTGAAAAAAATGAAGACCGTTTTCTGTTACTTAAAATTTTTCTTTTAAACTGCTACAACTTGAGGGAAAATAACAAAAGAACTGCAACACCCTCTTGTTTGATTATGTATTTAACAACTGTGCTTGCCCTAGCGAAGCCGCACTGTCAAGATATTGCTTAAATTCCAATACAACAGGCAATTTAAATTCAAAGTAATTCTGATGAATTTCAAATTGCAACATGCTTAGCGCTTCCCAGTACTTTCAGTACTTTGATCCTCTACTTAATGGTTCACATTTTTAACCTTCAAATGCTTTTGGACAGTATCAGCAGTAAGTTTGAGGGAAATTTTGGAATCATGCAAAGCATCCTGGGGTCCCTGAAAGCTTATGGACAGAGAATAAGCTTTGCTAGCAGTCGGATTGAGGTTTTACAAGGTAGATGTAATAAAATAGAAGATGAATTCATCATATCTGTCTGTTAAATATAAATTTGGAGATTAATGATGATTACTTCTTTTTCATGTGCTATTTTGTCAACCTATAAATACTCAAGTAAAATTTTCTCATACAATTCAATCAGGAATTTATGCACGGAATGAAGCCATGAAGAAAGTAAAGACAGAAGATGAAGATATGGACGGCACTTCAAGAGGTCGAGATGATACTGAGAGGTAAAAGCTTTCATATTCTTGTTACATTAGGATGCTTTTTATGGTAGCAGTTTTGCTGCAGTTATATATAACTGTTTTATGGTACAACAAAATTATGAAAATAGCACTGTTATGCTAACTTGAACTGCACATTCAATTGACAGTCAGGGGGGAGACTGAAATCCATCATATTGAAAAATGATTAATAATTGTCATTTCTACTAACTACATAATGTAAGTGTTTTTATTATTTTTGTAAATATGACTTGTTTTCATCATATTTCCATTCCCAAGTGAATTCTTCCAACCCATTTACTACAGTGATAAGAAATAGTACACTATCCTGCCATGGACCCATGTGTAGAGAAACATCTTGACAAACATTTGAAACCAAAATAAAGTAGTGCGCCCTGTATAACTAACGAGATCCAGACCTACCAATTTGATAAAAAATGATAAAATACAGTCATATTTATTTTTAGAAGTAACTCTATATAAATAAAATAAACTCCAAATAGTTACGACTGTTTTTGATCATTATTCTAAAAAATGATGAATTTTCGTCATTATTAAAAATCAATTTTATGACTAGAAATCATCATTTTTAAAAATGATGAATTTCAGTCTCACCCTGACTGATTGATGTGAAAGATATTGTTAGAAGAAAAAAAACTTTAAAAAAAGTATGAGCAAAGACAAAAGTGTTTACAGTATGTAATGGTTATTGTACTCAACAATGAAATGAAAAGGCCATTACAAAAGTAGAACAGTTTATGACTACACTGTAGGTGAGGATTAATTGCTCTTGATATTTCTCTTCACATGAAATGCATCTCATCTAATGATATGAGATAAAACAAATGAAATATAGAAATATTCCATATTTCCTCTGAATTAATTAGAGAAAACCTTCACTGCTTATAAACTTTGAAAGTGTCATGTTGCTATGTTGTTGGCCAGAAAATTAATTGTACACAAAGAGATGGGTTACATGAAATACATGTACTAGAGGTATAACGAAAAACAAATAAAAAGCTTTTTTATGACCCAGTAATCTAAGATAGTATTTGCTTTGTCAATCCATCTGTTTTTCCACAAAAGCTTTAACCTTGCCCATAACTTTTGAATGGTTGGTGTTAGGGTTTTCATATTTCACAAGTATATTTCGTTTGACCTCTTGACCTTTGAGTTTGATTCACCTCTGCAAAATTTTACCAAACTTTAAACTTGGCCATAACTTTTGAATGGTTTGTGCAAGGGCTTTCAGATTTATCATGTGTATTCCTTGTGATAGGACCTTCCCTTGTTTACCAACAATTTTGACCTACCGGTATTGACCTTGATTTTGGAGTTTGACCTACTTTTGAACAATAAACTTTGGGCCATAACTTTTGAAGTTTTTGCAAGGACATTCATAGTTTAATTGTGTTTTCCTCGTGAAAGACCTTTCCTTGAATACCATCATTTTTGACCTTTTAACCTTGACCTTGGAATTTGACATACTTTCCAAAAAAACCTTGGCCATAAGTTTTGAATGCTTGGTGCTAGGGCTTTTAGGTATATTCGTTATGACAAGTCTTTTCTTTGGGCACACACATTTTTGATCTTTTGACATTAATCTTGGAGTTTGAACTTGCATTTGAGAAACTTTAACTTTAGTCATGAGCTGCCATATGTGGGCATCAGTGTTTCACAAACACATCTTGTTTTTTTTTTGAACAGAGATAGTCATTTTGCACAAGTTATCAAGTATAATGTATACCTATTGTTTGTCACTCTGTGTTTTTTCAGTGTCACTTATGTATCCTCGGAGCTGGAGCGAGTAATGCACGAGCGAGACAGACTGGCCGCGCAGTTAAAACAGGACGCAGAAACCTGGAGTGAGAGATTACAGGCAGCCACTGCCAAATGTAATTCCTTCTCTGATTTGTATCTCAGTGTAAAGAATAGTGAAATAAATATAATTTGTTTATTCATGGCTTACAAATCTTCATACATAAATCCTACTTGGATCTATATCATTTTAGGTGGAGAAGAGAATAAAAATTTAAGAAAGACAGTGGAAGACTTAGAGCAGGTGCTGCAGGAAAAGACCCAGGTAGTCAACTTTATTTATACTTATTGAAGGAACACTTTAACCTGTCATAAAGTTCATTTTGGATTAAAGACCAGCAACAAGAAAACATATAGTGAAAATTCAATTTTGTTCAAATCTTGACCCCGTAGGGTTCAATGGGGCCACAGTGGAATAGAAATATATAGGAAAAAATCTTAAAAATCTTTGTCTCAAGAGCAGCAATGCCATGATTAGTCATACTGATATGGAGGCATCCTCAGGTAGTGTAGACTCAGTTTTTCCAAATCATGACCCCCGGGGGTAAGGTTAGTCCACAATGCGAGGATCAAAGTTTTACAAATTAATACAGTGGCGCCTCATTTATCCGGACGCCTCTGTCCCCAATGAAATCGTCCGGATAAATGAATCATCTGGATATAATTGAATCACTTCTCAAAAAACACTCTCCAAGCATGTATATATGCACATTCCTGTATCAAATGTGATGGCAAAGGAAAGAAACTTTAATATTTTGATTTATTGTTTTATTTTATAGTTTTAAAAGGAGTAATTAATTAAAGAAAAAATATATTAAAATGTAATTCATACAATAAAAAATGGATAGGCAATTTTATCCTGAGATGTCCTTTTTAAAAACAGTGAAATTATACGCCTCCTCTCTTGCATGTTACTTCATTGGCTGAGCAGATTTTGATCTACTGTTGTTTTATTTTGCCTATTTTATAATTATTGAAGCTCATATGATATGACAGAACTGTTCAGGATCATCATTGAAAATGTTCAAATATAAACTAACCCTGTATATTCCCCGTATATTCATTACACAGGGTTACTATAAAATTAACTGAACACTGCAAGCTAACTCAAATATGCGCAATCAATGAAAGTATTAAAATCATTCAACATAAACACAAGCCATCTTCATGATTATCAATACATGTATTTTTTCCTACAAACTCTAAGTTTGAATTTTGATCATTAAACAATACCTTGAAAAACGTAATCAACTTCTATACGTAATGCCAGTTTTATATTTCTTTTCTGAAGTAATGTATGTTTATAGACAGTAGTACATTAAGAAGAAAGATATTTCATCATTATGTACCTTTCTAAACTGTCTTGTGGGTAAAAAAGCGTTTCAAATACATTTAAGTTTTTAGAAATGGAAAATTGTATTTTAAACCAACGCAATCAACATGATAAATAGCAGTACCAAATTGTGCGTAATTTGTTGTTCATTTTATTTACAACTCTCCAAAATTCTCATGAATTTACCAATGTATATATGGTAAGCAATATTATTTTGAACGGATTATTATTTAATTAATGCACAGTGTAAGCTAAATTCTTTGAGCTTCATAATAAACGTGTGATTTAATTGGGGTATATATAAACACACGCTGATTATAGACGCTATTGTTTGTAGGTCACAGGTAACCACCTTCAAACTGACTGCATGGCCAATGTTTTTACAACAATTAACACTACAGCAAGATAAGTGTGAAAAAGTCATTTCTTGAAAAATTACCGTCCAGATAAATGAGTCAATTTTCAATAAACTATTATGTTTTGTAGTAGAAATTGACCGTCCGGATGTGGAACGCGAATTTCCGGATTAATGAGACGAAATAACGTGGAAAAATCTGTTCTGTTCCCAAAAAATATTGTCCAGATGGTGAAGCATCCGCATAAATGGCGTCCGGATAAACGCATCGCCACTGTATATAGGAAAAATCTTCAAAAAAATTGCCTTCTCAAGAAAAGCAGAGTTATGATTAGTCATATTGTTATGAAAGCATCTTCATGTAGTGTAGATTCAATTTTATTCAAGTCATGACCCCTGGGGGAAGGTGGGGCCACAATTTATTTAAAAAATTCTACTCAAGAACAGCAAAGCTGTGATAAGTCATATTGATATGGAAGCATCCTCAGGTATTGGAGATCAAATTTTGTTCAAATCATGACCCCTGAGGGGTAGGGAGGGGCCACAATGGGTGATTGAAGTGTTACATAGGAATATATAATAGAAAAAATCTGCTGATGAAGTACAGCAGTGTCATATTGACTCAGGTGAGCATTGTGGCCCGTGGACCTCTTGTTCTTTTTTGTTCAAACATTCATTTGATGCTATAGTTTGTGTCCTTTCATTTAATGTGAGTTTTTGTTGTCTTTGATTTTTTTTTTAATTTATAGGTTGAAGTGGGGGGATAAAATTAATGAATCTACTTTGTGATTGCTTTTGTCAAAAAATGTTCACTCTCCATATTTCCTACAATCTTGCCTTTTGACTTTATCTAAATTGATGTTTTGTCCATCAGAAATGCTCATGTCTGGAGGAATTGTCTGAAAAAGTCCAAGGTGAATTAGAGGAAGCATACGATAACATAGATCATTTGAAGACAGAATTAGCGAAGAGGGAAGTAGGAATGGAACAAGGTAACATGATAAATTACCAGGCCATTAAAAGAAAATATTGATGAGGAGTCTAAAGCTGTGTTTCTCCTGAATAGGGTCTTTGTGTGGAGACAGATGAATTGATTAGGACCATAAGCTGTCAATTTTTATGAATTAGGTCTTGTTAGAAATATCTGATATGATTAGGACTATAAGCTGTTGATTTCTATCAATAAGGTCTTTGTAAGAAATAACTGTTTTGATCAGGCTTCAGGATCATAAAAATTCTTAAGCTGAAGTCAAAATCTTTATGTAATGCTAAAATGTTGTAGAAGTCAAGTGGACCAAAATTAAAATATTTTTCATTATTGCTTTACAAAAGTGTTGTTCTCTGCAAATTAAAAGATTAATTCAATAATCAACAAATATTTTACAGGCGATTCAAAATTTGACTGAAGTCAAAATCCATTTCATGATTCTAGGCCCAGAACTATAAGCTGTCCATCTCTGTGAATTAGGTCAAAATTTAAAGATAAATGAGTTCTTCATTTGTTTTACAGTCATGTCAGAACAAAAGTCAGAAATAGAAGCAGAATTTCGAGAGCAGCTGGCAGAGTATGACAGAAAACTCAGTGATGCTAAAAGAGAGCACACTAAGGCAGGTCAGTAATATAAGACACATCAAGGGAGGTCAGTAATATAAGGCACACCAAGGCAGGTCAGTAATATAAGGCACACCTAGGCAGGTCAGTAATATAAGGCACACCAAGGCAGGTCAGTAATATAAGACACACTAAGGCAGGTCAGTAATATAAGGCACACCAAGGCAGGTCAGTAATTTTAAGGCACACCTAGGCAGGTCAGTAATATAAGGCACACCTAGGCAGGTCAGTAATATAAGGCACACCTAGGCAGGTCAGTAATGTAAGGTACACCTTGACAGGTTAGTAATATAGGCACACCTTGGCAGGTTTGTTATATAAGGCACACCAAAGACCCACTAAGGCAGGTCAGTAATATAATACACACCTTTGCAGGTTAGTAGTGTAAAGTACACATTTGCAGGTTAGTAATTATATGGCACCCCTTGGCAGGTCAGTAATTAGAAGGCATACCAAGGCAGGTCAGTAATTTTAAGGCACACCAAGACAGATTAGTAATACAAAACATACCAAGACAGGTTAGTAATATAAGGCACATAAAGGGTAGGTGAGTCATTAAATGTTTACTACTGTGTGTAAAATATACATGTGCAATGTTGATACAATGCTGTTGTACATTGTACAGTGATGTCAACTCGATGTTGTCCAATATTTCGATGTCAGTGTAAAAAAAGGATAATACATAACAATGTTATTATGATGTTGACTTGATGTCGTAAAACATTGCTATGTGAACGATGTAAATATAATATGGGATACAAAATATATTTGTAAGGTGTTGAATAAGATGTGGACAATATTTGATAAAACATCATACACAAGAGATACCTCATTCAGTTTCAATAGGAAAATGTCTTCATGTATTTTAGTTTCAAATTTACCCGTAGGAGCTAGATTGAGTTATATAAGGAATTTATAGTATTACATAGAAGTAGATATTGGGGTAAGGTGGAGTTATATTGGAGATTAATAGTATTTATAGATGGCATTATTTTAGGTATTTATAGGATTGCATGGTAGTAGAGATAGAAGTTAGATGGAGTTATATTAGGGATTTTTAGTATTGCATGGGAGCAGACATGGGATTAGATGGAATTATATTTGGGATCTATAGTATTGCATGGGAGCAGACATAGGGGTTAGATGGAATTATATTTGGGATCTATAGTATTGCATGGGAGCAGACATAGGGGTTACATTGAATTATATTCGGGATTTATAGTGCTATGTGGTAGTAAACAAAGAATAAGAAACAGATTATGTTTTCTCAGAAATGTTTACAAGGGTTAGTGTTAATGAGGTTTCCATTTTGGCTTTAGGGTCTCTTGTTCTGAGAGGAATTCATTGAAATAATCGTAATTTGTCATAATTACCGTATAATCCCTATTAACCGCCCCTGCCCCTATAAGCGCCCCCTAGGTCTTTTTCAATTGTCGAGAAATAAGGGCCCCCTGTACAGTGATTAAAATCATCTAGAATTGTATCGAAAGTCCACCATAATTTGAAGAAAGTGAAAATGAAACTTGGTTATTGGGTAACTAGTTTGTAAAGTATTCCTGAAAGTGAAAGATTTTTAGAATGACCTAATCATTATGTATTTCTGAAAGTGAAAGTTACCAACAAAATTTGTTCTCTAATTTCTTCTAATTTCTTGGTGGAAAAATGAATCATATATCATAATTTAGATGGATTATCTTAACTTAAAGGGAAGTTAGACAACCTTTTAGCTCTTCTCTGAATTTTTTTTTTTCAAAAGATTTTTTGAAGTTAAAATATGACATAAAATATTATAATTAGAATACCAAAATAACCGCCCCCTTTTCACAATTTTCTAAGAGCCCAGGACGGTTAATAGGGATTATATGGTAATATCAAGTAAAACTGAGGACAATGAACTGTATGGAGGATAAGCACTATTAATTTGCTGTCAAAATTGTTTTACATCTTGTCTTTACAGTCTTCAATAATTCATTTGATAATGTTGTCTTGCTCTGGCAAATAATAAATCACATGATTAGAAACCTTAAAAACCTTTAAATTCCATGAACATTACATTTTATCAAATCCCCAATTCATCATAAAAAGCTTAATCTGATGTTTCGCCAGCAGGAAAATGTTTCTCAGCTATCTGTATAACCAGTGGTCTCTCATTTTTTTACCAATGATTAGACCTTTATTACAGTAAAGACACATAAGAATGTGCACACATTTAATGCACAGGTTTTTTATCTATGAAGAAATAAAATAAAATAGATTTTTTTTTTGCCTGGCCATGTCCAATCCATCTTTTCATGTTAGCAATCAGCTCAGTGTAAAACATTTCCAAAGAAACTAAGATATTTTCAACAATATTGATAAATATTGTATCTGTAAATAAAAAGTGATAATAATGTAATAAAGAACATATATTTTAAAGTTCCATCTTGGTTAAAGGCATAATGTAGTTGTGTATCCTTGACCTTTCACTCAGGGCTAAACATTTTCATTCTGTAGATTTAAGATAATGTCATAGAAAATTGCAAAGAATATCTCTACTTAAGCATCTCATTAGATCTATATGTTTTTGTTTAAGCAGATGAATGTTGTAATAAAAAAACTTATTTTGACACTACCGTATATACTTGCCTATAAGTCGTTTTTTTGGGAGTTAATCTTTGGTCCAAAACCCTTTATCCGATTTATATGCGAGTTATAAAAAGATCGGTATTTTAGCAAGTCAATCCCTCAAATTTAAACTTAAAAAATACAACAGACTTATAGGCGGACCGACTTATAGGCGAGTATATACAGTATGTCAGACTCAGACCTCATGTCTTTTGGCATAATTACATTTAGTACATTTAGGTCGTGTTCTTCATTACAGCAAGAGGAATTCTGCTACACAGCTTATTGCAAATGTCCCAGTAAATGCAGTCAAAAAAATTTCCAACCCAGAAATTTGTGAATAGCAAAAAAAAAAAAAAAAAAAAAAAAAAATCCTTTCCTTTCCTAAATGTTTTTCTTGACTAGTGAAAAAAAAAAACGTAAAGTCCATTCCCAAATGTGAAAAAAAAACTATTTCGTGGTGGTAGTGGGGGTTCTACATTTTTGGGGTTGGAGGGGTGTAGTTCCAAAAAGTCATTTTTTATTTGCTTCAGTATATACTTAATAACTCTGCAAATTCCTTTGGGGGGGGGGGGGGGTCCATACCCCGCAACCCCCCCCCCTCTAGATCCACACATGATCAATCTTGGTAGCATGGTGATTAAAACACTTGCATTTCAACTGGGAGGATTTGATTATCGATATCATGCACATCTATTTCGAGTTGACCAATAGCCTATTAATATTGTGGGATAAGAAGCATGTCAACACAGTATGCAAATGTCAAAGTAGAAACAACACACCATAGGACGAAGTATCCAATAAAATTGTATCTCTGCAAGAGAACTATTATATATCCTTATACCAAAAGGTTGCATTCTTGATTCACTTTAAGGTTCATTGATACTCTGATAAGAGAGATAACTCTTAATGGCATAAATGTCTATTATCCCTTTATAAATTTGTCATGTTGAAGTGCCTTTTTCGTCCAATTTTGCCCCGCAAGCTATGCTATAATTGTTTTTATTTTACTTAAAAAATAGATTTCTTTTGGAAAATCATAAGAGTGAAGAAACATTTTATATGAGTGAGCAGAGGGTTTATGAACCTTAAGGCCAATTTCTTGCATATGATAAAATATTACTTTGTATAGCAGTAAATATGAAATACAAGTCATTAAATGAAAATTCTGAAGTATCTTATCGAGTCTATTGAATTTTCAGTGGTATCATTACGACAGTTGGAACGGCAGGTGGCTAGGGAGAAGGATCGTACTGCAGAGCAGAGCTTGATGGTGGAGAAGCACTATAGTCATCAGTTATCTACCCTACAGGAACAGGTGAAGTCACTGGAGAAGGAGAGGAATCTTATGATGGTCAGTCTTCTTGTTTACATCAGAGTGACATCATGTCCTGTGGAACAAGCTTTATAGTGAAGTGGGGTGGGGCATTTGAACAGATTTATTTTGTGTTATGATGTAAAACATTGTAAAGGGTGTACCTAAAGTAAACTCTGTTCACACTGATATAAGGCAGGAGGAAAAAGAACATGATTTTATAGGTATGTAAAGAAATAAAGAAAAAAATTGAATAAAAATATGTTGTATAATTGTAAAGTTAAAATTGTAACATTATTGTAAGAAAAATTACTATTATATTTAAAATTACTATTACATCAGTCTTGTAATATTTCTTGAAGCATGTACAGTTGAACTTCGGTACCTCAAATACTGATATCTCGAAAACCATGGATATATCAAAGTGATTTTGAAGTCCCAAGCACTTACTTCTTAAGTATTTTACCCAGGATATCTCAAATCATCAGATATCTCGAAATATTTTCCTGGTCCAATGAAGTTCGAGATAACGAGGTTTGAATGTATTTATAAGCAGTACAAAAAGAAAAAAAAAATAAAGCACAGTCATAAATGAGCTGGCTGACAACTGGGATTTTACTTGTTCCAGAACATTCCACCAAACTTTTATATGATAACACCCATTTTTTTCAGAAATATTTTTTTGTGTATCAGGAATACATAAAAGATTTCACAAGTATCAACACTTTTGTTGACATATTAGCTCTGAAAACACATAGATTATCTCATTTTCCAAAACACTCTTAGCCTCTTGCAAGGGGGCTATGTACTCGCAAAAGACACATTCTAGTTTCATAGTATGTGTGGTCCAAAAAAATAGCAAATTATTTCTGACAACTGATTTTAATTTTTAATTATGCTTCCTTTCCTTTTTGAAATGTTTTGATGGTAGATAAATATATAATTAAAACTCTGATAGAATTGATAGAAAATTTAACCTCCATCTAACAGTCCCAGTGGAATGTCTCTATTCTTTGAAATACCAGTAAATATCTTTCTGTCTTTTGTTAGTCAGCAGGATTACAAAGTATTTATGTGAGGATGCACATTAAGAAAAAGGATTTATTTGGTATATATAGACAAATGCACAAGTACATCTACATTTCAATGTTGCATCTATACAAACCATTGTTTTGGTAATGGTATATTAACTTTGTCCATCCAGTGCCAATTCACTTTAGAAAAAAAGGGAGAAAAAAGGGAGAAAATTGACATTTTATTGATCCTAATCAAATGCAAATTCAATTGAAGAATTCGATCAAATATTGAAATTACACAGCTTAGCACTGAATTGCAGATTTGACTGAATTATTAACAGACTAAAATTTTTGCTAATAGGGACAGTTTTCCCCTCTTTTTTGGAGGGTGTCAAGTTATTTTCATGGTAAGTCAATAAACATGAATTAATCAGCTACACACCCTGCAGCACCAGAGGATTAGTGTAAGGGGTCAAATAATTATTTCCAATTATTATAAATAGCTTGTTAATGTGAAATTATTCAAGGATAGCGAGTAATCATTAATTATTCATAATCTATTTTCCTTTGTAAAACCTGACAGTAAATGTTTTTTTTTTCATTAATTATCCTTGGAGTATATTGCTTTCTGCAAAAATGAGCAATTTTGTTAATGAGAAATTCAAAAGGCTGGTAGAAATTGACAGCTGAACTCCTTCCAATAATTACAGGCAACACTCAGACAGGAGGGCTTGTTGAGTAAAGTGAGGTCACAAAGGTCGGAACCCATCCAGGTACAGGAACTAGATGTTGGCCAGCAGTTCAAAAAGGTCACAACTATTCATGACAATGTCCCTGGAGAAGAGAGGGAAAATGGTATACATGGCTAAATTATTAATATATGCATTTTTCATAACAAAACCCTACCAATATAATTCAATCATTGGCATGATTATATCCCTTGTGGTGTTTTAGCTTATCTTTCGAGTAATTAGAGCACCTTTAGCCATATCTTGATTATTTTACTATAAAACTTAAAAGAAAAGAATACAGTTATTTAATAAAAATGTCTGATTAATGATCTGGTCACATTGTTCTTCTTGAAATTCCCATAGGGCAAATGTTATTCCTCAGCATAGCCCATTGCAATGTGAAGGACCAACAATATCATTTCCTTTTAATAATCAGATTATTATTACGGTATATCATGAATTATATATTGTGGAGATTATGTAAGAGCCCTTTGCTCACAAACTTCTTGGATTTCTTATTTGTAGAATATTTATTTCTGCAAGAGTTTGTTCAGTTTTGAAGAAACTTTTTCACTACCGGTACAAACACGCATGACAGTACAATATGGTATATTTCCTGGAAAGACTTTTACATGTTTTATTTTAAGTAGACAGTATATTTAATAATACATTCTTTTGTTAGGCTTCTCTTGACCAAGAACATTGTTCTTTAAAGATAAATCCCAGGAATAATAAGAAGAAAATATATTTACACAGTCACTGACTTCTCAAACGTAATTGCTGACCGCTAAAACGATCCTCTTGGGTGGGATTGGTCTATGATTATATATTATCTATTTACTTATTTTACAAAGGTTTTTGCTTTATGATTCCTATTTTTTAGCAATTTATAATTCATACTCATTCCACAGATGAGCAGTAAACAATGTTTTCTGAAGCTTTACTTAATTATACCATCCGAATTACCAGGACAATCCTCCCTACCCATGGGTACAGGCAAATAATAAAGATATCAAAGAAACTGTGGTTACCCATGCAGCAACATATCGAAACATTCTAAGCTAATAGGAGAAAAAAATCTTTTGACAGTTTTTCAATTTATGTGTATTTTAAGGTCAAAATTGATAATTTAAAATATTTTGAGTGTGTCTTTCAATTTTGAAAAGTTCACAAAGAATATGAACTTATAGACTTATCATACAGGCATTTGCAACAACTTATTTTGTAAGTAAATTATGAATAGCTTTGTGTAGAAGAAGAAGTTGAAAATGTTCAAATGTTAACACATAACACACGGCGGATGACGCAGGACGACAGACAAAAATAGTTAGCAATAGGTCACGTGAGTCGCTCAGGTGACCTAAAAATGACCATATTTATTTAGAAAAGTTTGAATAATCATCAAAAGTGCAGCATTTTAATTTGCTCATTGGTGAAAGAATCATCCTTCATAGCATCACATGTACACATTTCTAATGTGCAGATTATTAAATAATAGCTTATTCGTGACGGAATTTCATGGTTTTGCATAATTTTTACAAGCAAAAAAAAGGTGGTGTACATCTTCTAATAAACCACATGAACAATCTGGACTTGCTATTAATTTCCAAAGGAATAAATCAGAGTTTAAAATACAACAAAACAGGATTCAGCGGACCGGGCTCTTTTATTTACATGGATCTATCTCAAAGTTTCCAGTTTAATTGCTCATTACTTAGAATTGTAATAGGTAAAGTTTGCATTTCTTTTCAAATTTTATTATTTAGAATCAAAAAGGTTTGATTGATTCATTTAGTACATAGTTTACAGTTCCAACATCATATTCCAGTTTCCTCTACAGATGATTATAGTTCATTGAAATTAAATCAGAATAGAAATCCCCTTTTAATTTATCCAGTCATTTTATTTAGTACACAATCTAAGATTTTCATTTTGGTTGAATAAAGTTGTCACTAAAAATATCACCAGAAGTTAAATTAAAGTATTAAACCACTATCTAAAATAAAGCCCTTCCTTCAGATGTAAAATGTCCATTCTAAACCCTGCTGGTTTAAGTTATCAACTGGTAAAGCATATTTTTACTGAAAGCAATATGAACTGTATTTTTGAGAAACAATTTTGATGTTAAAATGTGCTATTATGATAAAGCTGTATGTAACTTAGACCTTTATGATCAATTAGACTAAATTAAAGTATCAAATTGTTTCAGAAGAAAGATTCCTGTACAATGGACTCTATAGTATTATATAAGGAAGCAATATTGTACAGGACAATAATGTAATTTTGCTTCAACCAAAGCTTAAATTAGTTTTTCCATCACAAATATAAACAATACAAGTTGATAAACATTCTTCATTTCTGTCATTGAAATATTTAATTACAATATAGCAACAAAAATTTCCGACATCAGAGTTATAGCTCATATTGCTTGAAGTGTTTAAAATAATTAAGAGGAAGAAGATGATAAAATCAACTGTCAGAGGCATAAATAAATAATTATAAAGCTTATCAGAGAGGGTCACATCTATTAGTTTACTGTCAGACGATGTCTCGGATGAAAGCCCTGCACTTAGCAGCTCAATTGAATCTACACTGAAGAAAAGAATGCAGAAATTGCTTTGGTCAGAAGACACACATGCTTAATCAAACAAAAGAAAGTAATTTGAAGATCTTTCTACACAAATTATGGACAATGTTAAAGCATTTTGAAACAGTTAATCTTTTGATAATCATTACATGTATATATAAATTACTGGGGTGCTTAATGTTAGACTGTGTCACTGTTTGTTTACTACTTAATTAAAATTTAAGTTAAAATTTGGACAATGCTGAAAGATTCACCAATTGTTAATCTGAATATAAGTATCTAATATTTTGTTTATGATATTTACTTTTTCAATTTTGTTTTAATTTTAAATTTCTGTATTTTTTAGTTAATAAAACAAAACAAAAAAACCCTTTAAAAAATCGTCAGCAGTTATGAAGTTTATCATGAAAGTTATTAATTTGACCCTGTCTTTCAGTACTGTATCAGTACTTTGATTATTTACAAGAGATTATAACAAATTTAGCTTAAAATAATATTTTCATTTAATGTTTTTATTCACCTTTTTTTCTCTCCTTACAATAGAAAAAAAAATTAAGTATTTTAAAAGTTGTTTAATATTTCTCATTTTCAGGGAATGAAGAACCAATATCAGCTGTTTTAGAGGATTTAAAAGTGTTAACCACCGCAGTTATGGAGGACGATTTCTCTGGCTCAGATTCAGATAGCTGATAAGTAATAATGTATAGATACAGGATTCTAACTGTGATATAACATGACAGGACTAGCTGCTCCCCTCTGTGTGTGTCAGAGAAGATGAAATAAGGAGACTGTCAAATCAATGATGCCCTAGAAAAAGGAGAAAGGGCAGTGAAAGAAGGTTTTTTTTTTTCTCGTTTCAAAAATGGAAGAACATTTTGTAATTCTTTTGACCTAAATCTAAAAGGGTCCAATAAGATTAATCTGATAAGGTTCCTTTAGTAGGATAAAGCCTTGTAAAAACCATGTCTCCACATGATAATTGGAGTGCTGTCACTAGTGCAGTGCACATTGTTTCTAGATACAGATTATTGAATAGCTTAGAAATACTTTATTATGTATATGACCTTATTGTAGTTAAAAGTACAATAAATGATAATGACCGAAGATTGTCCCAATTTGACTGGCGATAAACACAGCTAAATAGCGATAAGCCTAAAATTATATGATAATGGTCAATAGCAATTAAGAATTTGATTCCAGTAAACACATATGAACAAAAAAAATATCTGTAAGGAAAAGTTTTTTTCCAATGTCTTCATTTTGATGAGTTTTCTTCTATCTAATATCTGATTTTGTACTCCATTCCATGGACAAATAGAAGAATCAGACACCGCTCTCCCATGTGATTGGAATAACAGTATCAGTACTCTCAATCAGACAATACTGTAAACGTATTACATTTAGCTATACATGAATTCTTTTTTGCGCCTTTCGCAGAAAGATACTTCTCCTAAATCAAGCACAACGCTAAATGTCCTGCACATACATACATAAATAAGACCATTAAGAAACATTAAGAAATGCGCTAAATCAAATCTACGCTAACTTGTTCAAAAATCAATTTCCACCAAATATCGTACACACTAAATATAATACATTTACAGTATAACAATGTGAATGTGATGGGACTTTGAACAATACACTAAGGCTTTAGAATAGTCATGGACATCAAAAAAACCAATTATACATGATGTCTCATTTGATTTTACTTTTAAATTATCTTTTGTCAGTAAACAATAATGTCTGCATCACATTTACACAAAACTTTACTCTATTTCCTTGAAACGTTGAAATGGCCTTTTTAAGGAAGCTAAAGGAAGTCAATACTTGGATTCTTAAGGAGGTTCGATCCTGAACTTTTGAGCAGATTTTGGTCAGGACCTTTATTTCTAAAATTCTGCATCATTTTTATGTTCTAACATTGAATCTGGATTCTACAATGCAAATTAAACTATATCCAATGAAAAAACCGCGATGAAATTCCATTAAAATAGGATTAAGCCAGGAACTATATTTTGTGGCAGAAGGTTTTTTAGAAGAAAATGATCAATTTTTCCCTTTTGAAATATATACAGTACTATTAAGTTTAGATTACTATTTTTCCATGCTGGTTGCACATAGAGCTGTTTTTTGCAGTGAAATGTTTTATGCTGGCTCTGAAATATCTAATAATAAAATTATTTCTTATGAATTCTTTCATTATATTGTGACAAATATAGTAAATATATTCTGAAAGTCCAGGAAAAAATTGAGCCAATTTTAACATAAAATTAACACTTTTTTAGTAATATCTAAAAATTTAGATCATAGACCCCCACTTTTGTTTTTCTTTTCTGAATATATAAGATAACTTTGATCAATCTGCTTAAATTCAGCAAAAGTTTAAGACTTTCGAAGCAATATGAAACTTTTTCTTTCTTCACAATTTTAATGCGTCTTTTTTTTAAATAGACTAATAGTTTATTTTGTTCCATGATTTATTTGGATAAAAACTTTCGAGGGAAAACGTCGAAGATGTGATTTTTGATTAAGACACAAATTTCAGTGCAAAAAGGTCAAATTAAATGTATTGTAGCGCCGAAAGAAGCATATTGACCACCATTTTTTGTTTTGATTTTTAATTAAGCTTTGTGTGTAGAAACTAAAAATATACTTGACAAAAAAAGTTTAAGACTTTAAATATCAGGATCCAACCTCGTTAAACGCCATTATACAGACGAGTGTTTGTGATTATGGATGTTACCCATAACAGGCATTGACCCACCATGTTTTACGAGTGTCTTTCAAAAAGAAGTTTTCCTTGATTCCTAAAAAGGGTATGAAATCATTTGCGTTTCTTTATTTCATTCCTGTGAAGTACTTCCCTTTAACAAATACACTTTTTTCAGACGTGAAATACATCTCTGTACTCTTTTTTAGATCCACTTTATAAATTGATAAAATGTGGACCCAAGTGATGCTCTAGAGTTGTAGCGTCGTCCAAGCAAAGCTTAAGCTTTGGAAAAAGAAAAAAAAAAACGTCAGGGGGAAAGACCTTGAGAGTAAGCAGGGTGAGGGATGACAATAGCTCCCTTTTTAAGGAGAAGAAAATCGTATCTTATTTTGACTTGTAGGCTAGGATATTATCATGCAATAAAAGGAGACCCCTAATACCAGTTTTTGGATATTGCTGTTTAAGTTCCTATAATTTTCCTTCTGTATATCTTTCGAATATAAGGCTCTTCCGTTGCAATAGGCTAGAAATTTGAACACAACGCCCACCATCTCTATCACATAGAACAAAGAATTTTTTTGTAGTCTCGCAGCGTTTGGTAATGACTGAACGCTTTCCATGTTTTGTCAACCATATTTATAGTAGTCCCACGTTTCACCTAATACTATATCTGAAAATAATCATTTTTTGTTCTCTTTTCAGATAGTTTATTTCTTCCGCACGAGAAACACGATTCAGTAATGTTATGTTTTTCATTCAGTAAATGAGATATCTGTCTAGAAGTGTTGCTGTATCCAGTCCTCTACTTAGAATTACTGTAGATCACTAATATTTTGCGATACTTTTTTTGGCGATGTAAAATCCACCTGTGACGTCACTCTTTTGTTTGAGCAATCCATTATTTTTCAGGAATGGAGAATTGCAAATTACACTGAAAACAGAATTTGTTATGTTCGTATTTTCCTTCCCGTACATCTACCGAGGAAAGAACTTAAAAAATTTTAACAAGCATATTTTCACATAAAGAAAATAAATGTGGCACTGTTGAGAATCGAACCCGTACCTTCAACTTCGGAGTCAGGTACTCATCTCACTACGCTATCGAGGCTGTTGAATGATAGCGGATTTAAATAACTTCAGTACACTTTTTCGCCTTACTTTCTCTCTATGTAAAGGAGAAAGGCCTCAAACTGTCCATTCTGTGAGAGAAAGAACTAATCGAGGACCGTAGCCTCAAACTGTCCATTCTGTGAGAGAAAGAACTAATCGAGGACCGTAGGCCCGAGATTAGTTCTTTCTCTCACAGAATGGACAGTTTGAGGCCTTTCTCCTACTTAAAACATGATTTCCTTTGTTCTGAAAATTAAATAAAAAATGTACAAAATGACAGGTAGCACACATACAATGACAAGTTCATTGTTTACGGAATGGACAGTCACAGGTAAGCTAGGGATGCAGAGCAATTTGTTGAATAGTCATTGTGTTTCAAGATGCAAATAACAAAAGGTCTTTGTTTTAAGAATGGACAGTTACAGGTGGATTTTGTGGGATACTAGTATTTATACAAGTATGCGATGCTTCAGAATCAGTTTACAGTTTGCGTTGTAAAGGCATACATGTTTTCCTTTGATGGAGAGAGTATATAACAGAATCAAAATCTAATAAACCAAAATATGCACAAAATTAGTAATTAGTGATATTTGGATCTGGAAACAGAAGAGTAAAAAAAATATTAGCCAAATTTTGACCCAAAAATGAACTTCGACGACAGATATAGATGATCAAATTCAAATCAAACTGGAAATGTTTTATTTGAACTCTATTTTTAAAGAGGCTGGGGGGTTGTGGCAATTCTTAGACAATATTGATCTCCTTTAGAAGAAGAGCTCCATATGAAGATATAGAAAATGATCAAATTTTAAAACTAAAATTTTTGAAATTTTTCTTTGCCAGATGATAGTTGACAGCTTAAGATATCATATCTAAAAATTAAGTTAAATCTGGTTGTTAATTTGTGGTTAATTTGTTGACCCCCCAGCCTCCTTAAGGATATATTAACTGCAGTAGTGTAATGGTGAGATGCAAATTGTGTTCAAAGTGTTGGATTAGCCATGAGCCTATCTTCGACCTGAAATGTTTTTCAAATCAAATCTGGAAATGTTTCATTTTTACTTATTTTCTACCGAAATATTAACTGCAGCAGTGTAATATTCTTGGTGCAAACTGTTTTCTGGGTGGAGGATTTAATATAAGACGTACTTCTATCTGAAAATGAATTCTCAAGGGAATGATTTTTCCGAAATTTAAATCAAATGTGAAATTGTGTCATTTGAATTCAAGTTTTGTGAAAATTAAGTTTTGGGTATTGAAATAATGTGCATCATTCATGGATTTAAAAGAGTAAAATCGAGCGAATGTTGTGCAGACATTGTGTTCTGGATTAGCTTTGATCCCCGCGTTCTTTTTGTTATTTATATGTAAATTAAAAAGTATTTAATGTATTTGTTTCTGTTTCACTCTTGAACACATTCCAGAGTTTACCTGTAACTCTCCATTCCTTTTGTTTTAACTGTCCATTCTTTTTGAAAAAAACTGTCCATTCTTAAAAGAATGGACAGTTTTCCAAAAGGAATGGACACTTACAGGTAACTTAATGGATTGTTTGAGGAGTTAGCTCAACATTAAGCTATAGAATGGACAACACAAACAAAAGGTTTACGTCATAATCATGTTTTAAATACAAATAAATACTACCAATATGTTAAATGTATATAATTTACAGTGTATCTTATAAATATTCTTTATTATATATTAACAAACAATAATTACAAGCATTTAAAAAGATGGATTTTACGCGGGTTAATATACTCGTAGCGCTCCATTCCTTAAAAGGAAGTGCTACTCGTACATTAACCCTTACATAGTCATTAACAAAATTTTCACGAATTGTGGTTATTGCTCTATATAATCCTAAGGAATATTATTATACGCGAGAACGAAGTTTTTGCGAGCAAACTGTCTCGCGTTATTGCACGAAAATAAAGTTCTCGCGAATAAAAAGTCATTTACAGTTTATGAGCTGCTCCCATTGATACCCTTATTGTATGAGCTAAGTCTTCTTAGTGTACCTTCTATCTTTTCTACCAAATTCTTTATTTTCAGCATGTTTTGGTATTACTAACTGCTTTTGGTCTCCATATCGTGCATTATCTTTTAAACCTTTTTCTGACACCTTTAAAGTGTTTCATTGGTCTCCATATACATTGAGTACTATTTGGAACGTTTGGTTATACGTAGGTTCTAATGTCAGCCGTCTTTCCCATGATAAAGCAGCTGAATCAGGCCTGTAGGAAGCAATTTTAGTTTTGGGGCACAGCCATACATTTTCAGTTGGGTGGCACTATTAAGTACCAAAAATTCCTTGACAAGCAAAACATAAAAAAGAGGTCATCAGACGTTTTTATTGAGGGGCACAAGTGTATAGAAGCTATGTTTTCTATAACATTCTATATATCGGCAAAATTATTGGGGGGAACGCCCCTACCTCCTTGTCCCCCCCCCCCCCCCCCGGTTTCTACGGCCATGGGAATATCAGGTGAAGGACGTTTTGAGAACTTCAAAATCTCAAGATATTTTTTTTTTTATACAAGGTTATGCCGTAGATAAGGATCCATTCAACCATAACAAGTGTGTTTGAAGTGATCTACTTTTATATTTTAATGGAGGACTGGAGAGGACAAAACTGACCCCCGTACTGTAGATAATTCCTACGTGTAAGCAGCCCGATGATTCTCTAAGCTTTAAATTGGAAACAAAGGTATAGATGCTGTGAAAATTAGTAAATTACGTAACTACAAACGTGTCCAGTCTTATTCTACCATAGTAGTTAAAGTGGATACACTGCATTTCCTACAGATATTCCGAACTGTTGCATCCAAACTTTCCAATCATAAATAACACTAATAGATATAAATAATCTAACTCAAAATCCTCCTGAGCGTTCGATTGTATTTTAGGAGAACTTGACTTTAATTCCACTTTATATTAACAGTTCCCTTCCAAAGGAAGATGTATCTTCAAAAGCAAAAACTTCCGTTTTAAACAGATAACTTTCCTGTCAGCGGAGGTGAATTTGATTTACCGTATCTATACTGGATTTCAAATTTTCATAAAAATTCTTACAAAGATACATATGGGGTCTGTTAAATGTTCTACGAAATTCAAGACACTAATATAGTTCTCACGGAAGTATTATCTGCTGTGAAGGAGAAACTTCTGACGTACTGTGTTGCAACATATTTACGAAGTAGTGTAAATAATTTTTGTGAATTTTGTTTAATTGAATGTTTAATTTTTCAGTTTTATATTCCATATGATACACAATATTCTGTTTTAAATTTAGCAGTGTGCATTCATGAAATATGAAGATAACAAACAGTAATCAAGCTCAAAAGTCCATTGGAACTTTACATATTAGAAACAGAGAAAAGATGGACCTCTAAAAGCATCAGAGACGGGATTAGGTGCCATGAAGGAATAAGCATCCCCTGTCGACTGGTCATATCCGCAGTGTGATCCTTGTCATGAAAAATCCGTAGAGAATTCAATGTGATAATAATGACATAACAGTTAGTATGAAAAACGTCATCATTCGACTTAACGATATATTGTTTTTGATAATAAGGTCAAACATAGAATTTATGAAATGTTGACATATGACGGGACTGTTGATATCTTGTATCATCAACTTATTTGTCAATAGTTTGCCTCATTTTAGAAATTGTTCGTACGTAGAGCATGCTCTTGCGTATCACATCAACTGGGAGACATAAAATCCATATGCAGTCGATAAGGGTATATTGCTACATGAATAAGGGAAGTTGACGATAGAAAAGTTGAAGTCATCACGCTTATCATAAAGTTGAGTTGTTAGGTTGCTATTACCGTATTTTTCTAGTAAAATATCCAACAAGATGTGTTTGTGAAACACTGATGCCCCCGTATGGCAGCTTATGGCGAAGGTTAAAGTTTCTTCAAATGCAAGTCAAAATCCAGGCCAAAAGATAAAAAATGTTGATACCCTAAGAAAGGTCTTGTCTCGAGGAATACACCTGTGAAATTTGACAGACCTAGATACAACTGTTCAAAAGTTATGGCGAAGGTTAAAGTTTTTTAAATAAAAGTCAAACGTCAAGGTCAAGGTCAAAGTGGTTGGTATCCAAAGGAAGATCTTGTCACAAGAATTACATATGTGAAGTATGAAAGCCCTAGCACCAACCATTCAAAAGTTATGGCCAAGGTTAAAGTTTTTCAAAAGTAGGTCAAACTCCTAGGTCAAGGTCAAAGGGTCAAAGTGGTTGGTATCCAAAGAAGGTCTTGTCACAAGGAATACACATGTGAAGTTGAAACCCTAAGCACCAACTGTTCAAAAGTTATGGCCAAGGTTAAAGTTTTTCAAAAGTAGGTCAAACCCCAAGGTCAAAAGGTCAAAGTTGTTGGTATCCAAAGGAAGGCCTTGTCACAAAGAATACACATGTGAAGTTTGAAACTCCAAGCACCAACTGTTCAGAAGTTATGACCAAGGTCAAATATGATGGTACCCAAAGAAAGGTCTTGTCACAAGGAATACGCATGTGAAATATGAAAGTCAAAGCTCCAACCAATCAAAAGTTATGGGCAAGGTTAAAGTTGACAACAGACAAACGGACAAACAGACAAACAGACAGACAGGACAAGATTCCGGGGCATAAAAATGAGAAAGACGTGTTAGACTCTATGGTGTGATGAAATATGGAGACAACAAACATTAATCAAGCTCAAAAGTAAATTAAAACAATACAAAGCGGGGGCAGAGCAAACACGGACCTCTAAAACATCAAAGGTGGGATCAGGTTCCATGGAGGAGTAATTATAAGCATGTCATGATCGGAAACGGAAAAATCCTACACTATTCAGTGTTTAAATATGGTCTAACAATTAGTACGAAAAACGTTAGTCAGCATTTGACTAAATGACAGTTTGTATTTGCTGACTAGGCCATTGTGTCGACCATAGAACTTGCAAAAATGATGACTTTAAACGAAACTGTTGATATCCTTGTTTCATCAACTTGTTTGTCAATGGCTTGCATCGTTTCAGAAATTGCTCGTACGTAGAGTATGCACTTTTGTATCGAACCAAATGGGAGATATAAACCCCATATGCAGGTGATATGGGTATATTGCTAAATAAGTAAGGGAAGTATCTAATGATAAGTTATATTTGATAGCTATAAGGTCATTATCATGACCACAGATAGAATTTACGAAATGCTGACTTTACCAGAGATTGCTGAAATCCCTATTACATCAATTTATCTGTAGCTTGCCTCGTTTAAAAAAAAAACTGATCGTACTCAGAGCATGCTCCTCAGTATTGAGCTAACACTATATGCAGGTGATGTTGGAATACTAGTATTTCTACATAAATAAGGAAAGTTGACGATGGAAAAGCTAAAGTCATCTCGTATGTCAAATTAGTTGTTAGTTGGCCCTGATCGTCTATAGTAAGTAAAACTATTGTTAATTGATAAAACGTGTCGATACACCTGGATATCGAGTTGAAGGCCACAGCAAGGGGTTTTTTTTTCTCAAGTAAAATTTTTGAATAAAT
Organism: Saccostrea echinata; assembly: GCF_033153115.1. Classification (NCBI taxonomy): domain Eukaryota; kingdom Metazoa; phylum Mollusca; class Bivalvia; order Ostreida; family Ostreidae; genus Saccostrea; species Saccostrea echinata. The sequence goes on from NW_026889761.1 coordinate 23,133,317, forward strand.
TCCGTCTCATAGAAATATAAAAATGGCTCGGCTAATAAAGAAACACAGGTAGATGGCTATCATAATCCTAACAGTTTATTTTGAAGATTGCATAGCTGAGGAACTCCAACATCCTTTGAATATCACCTTCAGAATACGTGTGTGTAGAACCAGAGTGATTCTTAACAAAGTAATTTTGTTGATGACCAATCACAAGATATGAAAATATCCAAGTTCTGTTTTTATTGAAGAAGCGGTTGTCTATGATATGGGGTTGTTTTCAAGCATAATAAGCAGATAATTCTTACAATCACTGCAATACTTCTCCGATATCATACCCTTATATATGGACAGAGTGGCGAATAATCAAAATAATTCTGACAATTTATGAAAGTAAATCACAACTAATATATAAAATGGAATACTTTATTAGATGTGACTTAACTATGCATTAATTATCATTTGGACATGCATACAATTTTCTTCTGAAGTGTTAAGGATCCAGTCTTACAAAGGAACGTTCGACTAAGACTAAAATGTTTATTCTAAAATTTTGTAAAGTGAATAATTTTGTGTGTTATTATACCTGTATAAAGTAACGTATCTGAATTCTTATTAAAAATAAAATCTCTAGTGAATCAACGTAAAAAAAATTGCAAACGTAAATTTTTGACTTAGTTTCTTTTCTTTTGTAAAATTCAGTCCTTAATATCAGAACCCGGGAACTTTGGCGGAAATTCACTTCTTACTGGTAACTTCTCCATCCTTTTCGGGACTGCATCTACCATCCTATTTTGGGACTGCATCTATCTTTTGAGATCTTAATTTAAATGACTTCTGCTCAACAGAAATGCTCTTTTATCGTAGAAAATTGCCCTTCGTATAGAGGAAAGAAATTGTGTTATGGTTCCACACAAAAGCAAAAATCACTAAAATTTCTCAACTGAAAGTTAATTATATCCACAGAATAACTTACAAATATTGTCGAGAAGTTTACTTTAAGAACGAACATGAAAAAAGGAAAGACGATTTTTAAAAACCATGAATGTTGTGTTCACTCACAATACAACACACATTAGAAATAAGGAAAAACAGAAACTTGTGCATATTTCTTTTTAATTTTGCATGGTGAGGTGAACACTCAGCCCTCGTTATTGGCCTCAGGCACCGACTAAGATGGTCATACATTACGATTTATAATATCTTTTATAACCTTCAGCACTCCTTTACATTCAGCATTGAAATTCATTGCAGTGAACACAATGCTCTACTAAATTTTTTTAATCACTCTTAGGTCCTGACTGCAGGTCCAAGAGAGGATAGGTTTGTTAAACATGTATATTTCATCTTTAAAATTCATATTGTACTCGTTGTAGTCAAGCAGGCAAACTGTTGTAATAATGATTCATGTCATATGTTTTGTGATTCGGAACTCAGAAATGGCCTAATTTGCTTAAATAGGCAAATTTCATTACAGTTGTCTTTGAAAAAAAGAACCTATTACCGTGTCAGCAAGTACGTATATTGAAAAGTTCTTTTTAACTTATCAACGCAAAATAGTGGCATTATAAAAAATAGGCTGCCCTCTTAAAAACTCAAATTGTTACCACTTGGTATAGCAATTAGACCCCAGGGTGGGAAAAAGTTTGTCACAGGTTAAAGATGCACAAAAATACCTTGAAACTATTATTCTTTTGTCATGAATGAGAAGTTATATCTCTGCAAAAAGTTTAATATTCATGTCAACAGGGTTCAGGTTTGAACCCCAGAGTGAAGCTAAGTCGGCCATATATTCATGTATTTTGAATATTGTATACCTTTTAACATCGTATCTTCTTGTATTAAAGCACGAATAGTGTATGAAGTCTACATGGTTTAAAGACCCACAGTGAGGACAGTGTGAGGCTAAATTCATTGGGCACTAAAAATGCGAACCTTTAAGAATTCTTTACACATATATACTCCTGGAAATAATGGAAACAAATTTTCTCTTTTAAATTATAAAATTTATGTCAAAAATAGCAGTGAAGTTATTTCTTTGTTCTTGTGGTCTAAAAATTCCCTCTGGCATTCTGGCGTTTGTGTGCAACAGTCCCGTATTTGTATAAGTTTGATACTAGTATTAAGTGTAATATTAGATTGTTTCAGTACAGATAACTTCAGAATTGGATTGTTACTATTACATCATTATTTAAAAATCAGCAAAGTTTAATCTTATATGACATTTTTTTTTGAATTAATTAGAAGCAGAATTAATTCAAAAACTTGAAAAGAAGATTCTTGCCGCGGCTTTCAGTTCGACATTTAGATGCACTGAACAATCAACACTATTTAACAATATTTTACACAATTACCTGGTAACAATATTTATTTTCGTTCCTATTTTGATTCGATATTTCCCTTTGAACTCGAAATAAAAGACACCGTACTGTACAACTATATATATTCGAGAAGTGATGTAAATCATATGTGGATACTTAAAAACTCCAAGGAATTTTAAGAAAATTTGAAATCACAAAATTTTACCAAATTCAAAAACATCAAAACATACGATTTTCCAATTTTTTTTCTACGATTGCCCACGATAAATTAAATCCATGCCTTTTGACATCATAGACAGCTGCTTTTTCAATAAAAATTGAACTCGTAAATTTACCTACCTTATCATAAGTCATTTGCAAAATTAATTTGTCATAAAACATTATGATTGTAATCACAAGTACTCTGAAGCTGATATTAAAAAATGCTTGAGTTTCTGAGTGACATTTCTATGTAGTTTTTTGGAGATCAGGTCTTCGAGCAATCTGTTGGAATTCCCATGGGTACCATTTGGCCCATTGACCCCGTTGTTAGAAAACCTATTTTTGTATTCATATGAAGCAGAATTTACTTAAATACTTATACATGTGGCCTTCAACTCGACATTTAGATATATGGAAGACGTATTATCAATACTCAATAGTTACTTCCATTCATATGTTGACTCGTTATATCCCAGTGAACTTGAGACATGTTTTATACCAAATTGTTAGGCCTTTGTTTTTATACTAAATTTGACTACGGAATATTCCCTATATCTGTGCAATACTTAATTGCGGCTTAAAGCTGGTGTAAACAGTCGACAGAGGATGCTTACTTTTTGTAGGCACCTGATCCTACTTCCGGAATTTCTGGAGGCCCTTGTTTTATGCCCTGTTCACTGATTTATATTGTTTGTAGATTTCTTTTAGATCGATCACTGTTCGTTATCTTCACCTTTGTCATGGTATGGTATAAGCTGATCTTTCAGGGATAAATATTGTGATTGTTCACAGCATTTTTAAAATTAAATAGTACTGATAAAGCGATTTTCCTCCATCAAGACCGACATTTCTAAATAATTCTAATAATTCGAACAAGTATTAAAATTACAGACTTTGGTGAATTATATAAATTCTTAAATAAGTCTCATATGGACAATTTATTGCCTTGTTTTTGGCAGGTTATATTTTCGATTCTGTTAGTTATTAATAAATGCATGTTTTGCTCGTATTCAACTCCGGTGGTACAAGTAATTTGCAGAGGGACTTGCAATTATCTTTCAATATTCAAAGGTGGCGTGTAAATGTAATACCGTTTGCAGGTATTGCGGCTACAAATCACCTTTTAATGCAGATGGCCTGCAACAATAAGTTAATTATTGTCAAAAGATCATTAAATGGAATCTCCAAGTCACCATTTTCTACGATAAAGGGCTATTCTGTTGAGCAGGAGTTGTTTACAGTAAGATCACAAAGGTAAGAAGCAGTCCAGGAACGCAACGGAGAAATTATCAATAGATCGATTACCACCCAAGGACCTCATTTTACAAAAAAAAGAAAACTGAAAAAAAACTAAGTCCAATATTCATTTGTGCATTTTTTAAACTTCTTTATGTTGATTAAATTGAGATTTTATTATGAATAAGAATTCAGTTATGTTTTTTGCTACCGGTATAATCACATAAAATTATTTTCTTTGCAAGAATGATAATTAAAGCACATTTAAGTCATATCTAATAAGTATTCCAATAAACATAATCGTTGTGATTTACTTTTATAATTTGTCAGAATTATTTTGATTATTCGCCACTCTGTCTACATATTAAGTTATAATATCGGAGAACTGCTGTAGTGGTTGTAAGAATTATCTGCTTATTGTGCTTGACCCCCTCCCCCCCCCCCATATATATAAATTTGGAGGCATTGGATGTAAATGATACCCCCCCCCCCCAGAATTTATATATAGTGCATACTTCGCAAATTTTAGCAGTATTGGAAAAAAACCACGTATTACTCGATGAAGAATTTCCTCCTTAGAAAGGGAGCTAGGGGTAAAAGTTGGTTAACCACCTGCAGAATTAAATCCTAGTTCTTCTAAAATACAAATTTTAATAATGAGTCTAACAAACAAATTTAATGTTGTTACCTGCTTTTTCAGCTGGGACCAGTACATATTGAATGCGTAATCTATCTTATTCTTGTTTCATTTCTAGATGGTTTTCAAATTGCCCCTCAATCGCTAAATGCGAGATTTCAACTTTTAATCCATTCTGACAAAGTGTCAAGGTTTTTTTTTCATATTTGGCCCATTGTCTGGCGCAATCTTCCACAGAATTCATAATATTTATGAAATTATGACCCCAGCTGAAAGATCGGGGTTCCCGAAATTTTGGCCTTTCATAAAAAGTGAATTTAGGTCCTCATTATTTACGTCACCAATACTGACATGACCAGCAGGACTGTAGTTATAAGGAGAAGAAGAACATGAACACTTTAGAGGATTATGTTTCAGATGTTCGATATCTAGACATTGTAGAGTTTTTTGTAACTAAAAAGTTTGGAAGCAATTGTCGATGTATATTTGTAAGAAATACAAGGTTGGACTTCAACTTGAAATATGGTGGAATACAAGACTAGTCCCTCTTGTGATTAAGAACCCTCACTGCTCAATGGCCCTGAGTGCCGAGTATAGGTCAAAATTTGCAGCCCTTCACCGGTATATGGTGACGTCTCTATATGAGTGAAAAATTCTCGAATGGGACGTAAAACAATATTCAATCAATCAATCAATCTTTTATTAGGTAAACCCTTGGTTTCACCAACAGAAATAAACCCACAAAGGGTACATTCAATTCCGTAGACAACATTTGAAGATTTGCAGTTCAGATTTTCCCCAAGTTTTGGTAAAGAAGCTCTGCCCAGTAAAATTACTAGAAAACGAAGAGTTTGTAATCAAAACACGACAGGTTTTACAGTTTTTTGTATAGACTGTTCTGTGTTTAGACCAGTTTTTCTTAAAACTTTAATCCCTGTCTGGACCAAAATTGCATGAATCAACGGATGAAGTGTATTTTCTGATATTTACAAAGTTCGACACAAGCATTCATTTTTAAGAGGTGTAAAGAGTTCCCTTTGTAGGAAATGTATGTTTTGTTAGGTACACTTTTATATGTGTAATCTCACAAAAAGTGTTTTCTGAAAGAGGTACCATTTGATGTTCAGATTAAACTCTTCATAACCTTGTTCTCCTGAATAGATATATAAATATGAGTTTGTACATGTATATTAGTATTGTACTCCTGTTTTCACATGTTTGTAGTTCTGTACTTGAAATTGTACATGTATGTAGTATTGTACTCCAAGTTGTACGTGTACGTCGACTGTACATGAGTTCTGTGTTTGTACGTACTATTATACTTGATTTTAATATTATTATTTATAATCAAAACCATGGTTGGATATCTTTTTTCCCCATCATTAGAACAGATGTGATTGAGAAGCTTTTTCATTTCGGGGATCAGTTTATCTTGGATTATTTAATTCATAAAAGTAACGTAATCTGCAAAGATGTGCTAAAATCATGACTTGAATTCAAGATACTTTCAAATGATTGCACTTTAAAAAAATATTCTATTTGGTGTAATTGTATTATCATGGCTGGAAATCAATGTGTTTTCATCAACGTGATTAATTAATAGTATCAGAAAATCATTAAATCAATCAAGCATTTTTTGGATGTGGATGGGGACTTTCTAATATTAAACATTGATTTCTTCCAACAAAGATTTCGCCAATAATATATTAATAAATAAAAGTGTTAAAGTTATCACCATGGTTAAGCAAAGTGTCAGAGTGATCAGTGTAGTAATTCAAATTGTCACTTTTGTGATTTAAAGTGTCAAAGTTATCACTATAGTTGACGTTAGGTCTGACTTAAACGTAATTTTGTGACTCCAACTTATACATGTACTTCATGAAATATGGATATAACGAACGGTAGTTTATTTTATAATATTCATGTAAATAATCTATATTCTCTAGATTGATTCATTAACTGGTGTAGATAAGTTCCAAATCTAAAGCCATGCTATGGGCCAGCGTAGTGATGGTTCAACCAAAACTAAACGAAACTCAGAATTTTAAGCCTCACTGACCTTCAGGAATTGTAAACTCAAGAGTTTTAAAGTTCTCTCTATTCATCCAAAAGAAGAAAAATGAGTATGTCCCCATAAATTGTTCCTTGATAATTACAAGAATTACAGAGATTAAAAATAACTGAAATTAGATAATAACTGTCAAAATAATAAAGATAAAATTTCTTGTTGCCTCCCATCTTATTTAAAAGTCAACAAAACAGTAATCATGACCTTAGTTACCGTTTCTTGGACTTAATATAATCAGACATTACATTTTCTTAAGAGACTAGTAAACTCGAGACATAGACGGTAATTGTTCTGCAGTTTTAAAAGCACGACGGTTCCATTGCCTTTTATGGGAGAAAAATTCATTTTAACGGTCAACAGACAAGGTTAATCTTATAGTTTCTCTACCTGTTGACAGCTTACATTGCTGTACGAGTATTCTGTAAGACTCCGGAACATCTGGGGCTTCTTTGTAAGTGCTTTTACTCAAGTACTGGGAAATCAAGGTGAAAGTTTTATGGGTAAAGAAAGACATTTAATTTTGCTTTTTTTAGACACCAAGGTTATTTGACCTTATTTATTTTCTTGGCCCTCTTCATTTAAAAAATGTAATGGAGTTAAGAAATCAATAGTTGTTCTTTAAAGACATTGATTTAACATAATTATTTTCTTATAATATAATTATTTTCTTACATTTTAATTTGTTTTGTTAAAGTGTCTATGTTTTGTTTCCTTAAAAATACAGGGCTTACTTATAACTATTACATGTTACTTGATCATTTCAACATTATTTTCTGGTCGTTGTAAAAAAAAACAGTTTCAAAAGTGTTTTAATTCCGTTGTATTTTTATGCAGTTAGAAATAAACTGAATATTTCTGAGTTCATATTCAGTAGTCTAACTAACTTGTGAACATTGATATATAGTGAATAAAATCCGTTGCATTCAATATAACACCAGTTTTCCTTTTCCCTTTATCAGTGAATGTAAATAAGTTTTAAAAGATTATTTAGTTAAAGAGATAGAGCCACGAAGTACCAAAATCAGCCCAGTCAAAAAAAAAAACAAAAACAAAAACAAAAAAAAAACTTAACCTTTTGACTTCAGGGAATTAATATACAAAATATTTTAGAAGATTGCATGAATTTATATGGCTTGGGCCTAACATCTCTTGATTATTTTTAATAATTCCTTTTATCATTTTGCTTTATAACTTCCTCTTTTTAACACTTTCCAGTTCGCATTATAATTACTCCTTTTCAAAAGCTCTATTACGCCTTTTCAAAATGCGTAATAATGCCTTAACGAGATACATAATAAAGCCCTTGTATAGGGAAAACAACGTCTTTTATCACTTTACGCCTTTTTAGCGTTATATCACAGTTTCATTCCTATTTGATACTAATCGGCTTTTGAAGGTAGTAAATATAAATGTTCATCTATGATCTAATTGTCTTCCTGACCCATATTTTTTTTTATAATGGGAGAGACAGGTATTGTGATTGGAAGGATTTCGTTTTTTGTCCTTGCCTTCAAGTATTCTTAACTGGCTCGATGTCTTATATTCAAATCTCTTCCAAATGTATTTAAAAGCACCTCTTATTTTAAGTTTTGGTGCACAAGAACCTTGAAAATATTGCTCCGTCAGGCATGTGATGTCATGAAAATGAATTTAAAAAATGAGTTATATAAGTTTTTTTTTCAATAAACAATCACTGTTATTGAAAAAAAATGGAACTTTATGTGTAAGATTGCCTAGAGAGATTACGAATTCAATATTATGTAGGTAGATTTTTGTTTTTTAAAAAAAAAATGATATATTGTGTTATTTCCGAAATAAACATATATGAAAAAACAAGTTGGCGCACAAGTCATCAGTAAATTATATATAGTGATGCTGAAAAGTTAACAAATTTCAACTTTTCTTTTCATAAAAGTTTCAAAACAATTTTCCTCTTCCTGTGTATATCGATCAGTACTTTCATCTTTCTGACAACAAGCTTATTTTCAGACCATTATAGAGTAAGAAAGAAATTATGAAAACTGAGTGTTTTCCTTAAGATAAAATGTAGTCAAAGCGGCAGTTAATTATCATTTTTGAAACGTTGTTATGAAATGACCAGTAGACACATCGTTACCTATTTTCCATCAACATTCAAACTATCTTCTGCACTGTCATTCAGGACTCTTTTCTGTTCTAGAAGATATTCTTGTTAGCTTTCTGTCAATTGGTTGCCTTTAAGCATAGTTATCGATTTAATAATAAGAAGATTTCTATAATTCCCTGCTTACCCTGCCCTTTATCATATTCAGAATTTACAGACCATGTTAGATGATCTACTTTCAGTCCTGATGGGAAAGGTCTTATAATACATTTGCCATTGAGGGGTGTTCCCTAAATGCTTACACTCTTAAAACTACATGGAAAATATTGTGTTGTTTTAACTGTAAATTAAGCGCCTCTGAAAGGGTGTACAGTAAATTGTTGAGTAATTGATAAAAAATCCCTTTAAATGAATTTATTTTTATATATAATTGAATTTTACAAGTAAATCCTTGAATATATCAGTACATGTATATTAACAAAAATTTGTTTATTCAAATGCTTCACTTTTAAATGATTTTATTAGCTTAATGACAATAGTGTTTAAAAGGTAACTTTGATTTATCTTACTTAACTTAAGAAATAAATTATTTTAAATAAGACTTATGATTAAAACGTGGACTCCAATTTTTATGTCCTCATCTTCCTTTTAGGTAGCAATATACCATTATCACCTGCATAGTGTGTCTAATGTCTTTAATTTGATTCGATGCGAAGGGCATGTTCTACGAGCGGACAATTTCGAAAACGGGGCAGGCCATTGATAAATAAGTTGATGATTCAAGGATATCAACAATCTTGTTTAAAGGTAAATTTTGATATTAAAAATATGCTTCAGTTTCTGATTGACAATGTTTATGTAGTTTTTGGAGATCAGGTCTTCCAACAATCTGTTGGAATTCCCATGGGTTCCAATTGCGCCCCCTTTTTAGCAGACCTATTTTTGTATTCATATGAAGCACAATTTTTTCAAAAAGTTCTACAAGAGAAGAAGGAAACACTTGCTGTGGCCCTCAAATCGACATTTCGATATATCGATTAGGTATTATCAATTAACAATAGTTACTTTCATTCATATGTCGACTCGATATATCCAGTGAGCTAGAAATAAAAGATACCACAGATTCTGACACATCTGTTTTATATTTAGATATTTTACTAGAAAAAGGCGTCAATAGTAACCTAACAACAAAGCTTTATGATAAACGTGATGACTTCATCTTTTCAATCGATCGTCAACTTCCCTTACTTATGAAGCAATATACCCTTATCACCTGCATATGGGGTTTATGTCTCTCAGTTGATTCGATTAGCAAGAGCATGCTCCACGTATGAACAATTTCTAAAACGAGGCAAGCTATTGACAAACAAGTTGACGAAAGAAGGATATCAACCGTCCCGTTTGAAGTCATCTTTCCACATGTTTTTCGGTCGGTACAATGACCTTGTCAGCACATACAACCTGTCATTGAGTCAAATGCTGACTGACGTTTTTCATACTGATTGTTAGGCCATTATTTATACACTGAACTGTCTACGGATATTTCCGGTTTTTGTTTCCCGATCATTACAAGGAGCACACGGCGGGTGTGACCGGTCGGCAGGGGATGCTCACTCCTCCATGGCACCTGATCCCACCTCTAAATTTTGAGGTCCGTCTTTGCTCTGATCCAAATTCGTATCGTTTCATTAGACTTTCATTTTGAATACTGTTCGTTATCTTCATATTTCATTTAACAAATGCTATGTTCGATACAATAAACGTCTCTGCAAGTACAATCTGTCGTTAAGACAAAACAAACAAACAAACAAACAAACAAAAAACAAACAAACAAACAAACAAACAAACAAACAAAAAAAAAAAAAAAAAAAAAAAAAAAAAAAAAAAAAAAAAAAAAAAAAAAAAAAAAAAACACCGAGTGACATTTTTCATATAAATTATTAGGCCAATATTTTCACATCGAATTGTCTACTGATTTTTCTATGTACCCGATCATGATAATGAGCACAAGATGGGGTGTGATCTGTCGAAAGGGATGCTTACTTCTCCATGGCACCTGATCCCATCATATTTTCAGAGATCCGTGTTGGCTTTGCTTATAATTTGTATTGTTTAAATTTACTTCTGAGAAATTGAATTCGGTAGCTTGACATTTCAAGTTTAACTACTTTTTTAATCTCATTTTTATTTTTTTAAATGATTAAGTAAATATTTAAACTTAAATCATATTGCATTTAACTTTACCTGACTTTCTAGAATGATAACTTCCAGTGCGATATAAAGATACCAAAATTAATGAAAGCGATAACATATAATGTAAGGCTTACTTGGTTTTATCTTGATTTTGTTAACCTCTTTTAGGATTCCTTAATTGAACTTAATTAATTACTTAATCACTGCTTGATATGGTTCTTTGAAATAATGCTAGGTCTGAATTTAGGAAATACCACCAAAATACTCTTAAAGGTGCTTAGACACAGATTTGAACTTAATATTTTCTCAAATTTTCTGTATAATATTAAGACTGTATAATATTGCAATAGCATTTCACACGAAAATATAATTAAAAACTTATTTTATCTGGAAATTATTGGAACTACGAATTCCGGGATGCGTTTGATTAACACATATATGCACTCACACAAATTTTAACTTTATCCTTAATATTTAAGAAAAGAAGTGATTTTGTTATGTATAAATGTAAAATATTACATCTATAATCCAGAAAATTCAGAGTAGAAGTGTTCGAAAGCAAAACCAAATCACCAGTATTATGAGTCTGTGCTCCCTGATGTGTACAGAGTTTAACAAATTGAACACACCCGTGAAACGTAAACTGTTTTTGTAAACAGGGCACGAGCTCTGTTCTTGTTAATGTTTACGATTCACCGGGTGTTTTCAATTGTTAAACTCTGCACACACCACTGAGCACGGACTTACAATACTGTGAATGGGTTTTGCTTTCGAACATTTCTACTCTGAATTTTCTGGGTTATAGTTTTAATATTTTTCATTAAAACACAACAAAATTGCCTCTTTTCTTGAGTATTAAGAATAAAATTAAAATATGTGAAAGCGCAAGGATGTGTCAATCCAACACGTCCAGAAATTCGAAGTTTTAATAACCTCGAGATGAAATAAGATTTTTATTATATTTTAGTATAAAATGCTATATCAACATACAAGTTATGAAATTATACAGAAAATATGAGAAAATATTAACTTCAAATCTGTGTCCAAGCACCTTTAATTAGTTGGCATATGTAAGCAAATGACCAAATGTTACATTGAGAGTGGCGGGTTCTACGTTCAAGACATATGGAGTTGTTAGGACCGTTATTTTACAACAATTGTCTTTTTGAAAATCTCTGAATATTCACTGTTTTCTGGACTTGTAAAGGCTGTTTAGATCCATTTATTTGATTCAGGTCTGTTTTTACTGATGTCCTGAAAGTAAGTATTGATTTATAAAATACTTTCAGCAGGTTCATTTCTCAGTTTTCCCCCCAATTTTTTTTATTTTACAGTATTTAAATTACATATATGTGACTTTGAGTGTTACTATGTGCAAACATTTACCTGGTTTAGTTCCAGTTCCAGTTCAGGTAAATTGATCTACTTTATTTCTGTGTTCTCCTGACTTTTCCTCTAGGGGTCTGAGAAGTAAGCCTGATTTATAGTAATGTTATTGTAGTTCAAGTTCGAATAGAATGACTTCAAGTTACATCTCAGTATATTTAATTGCTTTCTCCACAGTGTCTGATATCTAGTGTATGTAGCATCTGTGATTTTCTGTAATTTGATATAATTCACCGTGGTACTTACTTCATAAAATAACGGATTGATGTTTTCTAAAAACTGAGTTTTGATACTAAGTTCCTTAAAGCTCATTTTATTATTAAAATAGATGAAAGGAAGAAAAAAGAAGGGAAAAAGGAAACAAAACTTATATTGTACTTTGAACTTTGTTGTTCTGTTTAACAGTGAACATTGAAATTTGATGCTGCTTAAACTTAGACCTGTAATCTTGATCATGATCTACGAAATATTTCTAGATACTTGGTTGTATATGAAGCTTTATTGTTGAATGTCAGTGTTGTTTTGCAGATGTTGTTTTGGGGCATGCTCTTTGCTTGGCGGCCTATAACCAATGATTTATTTGAATTGATACCGCCTTTCGCATTTAAATTAACTTTGAAGTCGACCAAAGTTTGATTGAGTTACACTTTTCGGCGATAAATTGAGAATATTACATACTAAAATCCATATAGGTCATATCAGCCTTAGACCCTATGGCTAAAATGGCGCCAAATGGTTGATTAGACAAATGATAAGGATTTTAGTAGTATATTTACCACAATATTTAGACTTTTCCTGTAAAATGTGAATTCACATATTTTGCTTTTGCATTACTAAGACTGTGTTGTTTATGTGTATACCTCATGCTTTAAAATTAAATAGAACTAAATTTAGGTATATTTTTGAAAATAAAGTCAAGAAATGTTTCGCTAATGATTTAATTGCTTTATATTTAATATTTCAATCAAATAAAAATTATTAACTTTTTAAAGTTATGTCACTTCTGGTTATTTCAAGGATTTCTTTTGAGAAGTAAATTTTATATATCCACTCCTATAGCAGACCATAAAATTAGAGAAAAAGACATTTTTGCTTTTTAATTATATAACATTTATTTTAATATTATTTTATCAGATGTAATAATGTCATGAAACAATAAAATGCTTTCTTTGGTTGTTAGTACGGGAATTATTGTCGCAGCTGTTGCAGAAAAAAAATACATAACCCGCGTAAGCGGGTTATGTGAATTTTTTCTGCAATAGCTGCGACGTTAATTCCCGTTCTAACAAACAAAGAAAGACATTTTATTGTTTATATTAATATCTTAGAAAAAAAACATTCAAAGTAAATTAAATATGTTAATTATTGTATTATAGATGTATATGTCATTGTATGCATAATTGATTGAACAGCCGTTGCTTAAGAAATCTATGCAGGTGGCTTGCTTAGTGTTGTTTATGGACTAATTAACGGCAATGGTCTTTATAAGAAATAAAAGAAATAATACTCAGTGGATGTAAATATTAAAATATAATCCGATTGTATGTAAAATAGTTTATATAAAATATTTTATTGGAAAAAATTGCAAATTAACGCGCATGAATTATTGTGTGGCCTTTTTGTTCTAAAAGTACCATATATTCTAAACACTTATCATAATATTTTCTTATATATAGCTTTTCATGAATTTAGTGCTAAGCGGTTAGAAGTATCGTGTAATTTTGGAAAAAAGAGGAATATACTTGGGTCAGTGATGTAATCCTGGATCAAGTGCCATGGAGGAGTGAGCATCCCCTGCCGACCCAACACCCGCCGTGTGCTCTTTGTCATGATCGGGAAATAACGGAAAAATCCGTAGACAATTCATTGTGTAAGCGATGGCCTAACAATTCGTATGAAAATCGTCAGTCAGTATTTGACTTAATGATAGATTGTTTTTGCCGACAAGCACAAGATGAAAAACTTCCTTTAAGCTTGGCTCAATGGTGGCTTAAAGGTCCTTAATGATGGCTTAATGGTCGTCCTTAAGTCACCATTAAGCACCTTTAAGCTATGTTTAAGTAATAAATACACCATCATTAAGTTACCATTAAAGCATATCAAAGCCCTAATAGGTGCTTAAACTTAGCTTAATGGTAGCTTTAAGTTGCTTAATGGTATCTTCTAGACAACCTTAAAGTCACCATTAAGCCACCAATGAGCCAAACTTTTAGGTGCTTAATGTCCAAACTTCATTTATCTACCACAAAACCATCTTTAAGCCACCATTAAGTCACCATTACGAAGTCGATAAAACTGCCTTTATGGGTAAAATATTATTTTTAAAAAATAATTTCTCAAGATAGTTTAAAGACTTCATAAAGGATGCGTAAACGTGGTTTAATTAAGCTGCAGCATAAAGGTGGCTTAATGGTAACTTAATAAAGTTTGGACATTAAGCACCTAGAAGCTGCAGCTTAATGGTGACTTAAAGAAATTAACTTCTTTAAGCCACCATTAATCCACCTTTAAGCCACCATTAAGCGATTACTTATAGATGGTTTTTCGTCTTGTGAAGATCATTGAAAGACGAATATGAACAGTCTCGTTTAAAGTCGTCATCATTTCCCGAGTTCTATGGTCGATACACAAAAGTAAGTTCTGATGTACATGTGGTCTATTACTTTTATACAGTTTTTCACCGAAAATTATTTCATTTTTTTAATTATTGAATAATGATTATAGTTTGTGTGATGTCATTGTAAACATTTCCAGTATTATTAATCCCCGCCTCCTTATATGTAACCTTTACTGTGCTGCGCCTTAATAACCTCCCACCACAAATATCCTCCATAAATCTTATTTCTTGCTGATGTTGAGAACTTTTTTTTTAAATTGACTGTTGTATAGTTTGCATTGTTTAACTCAATTATGTAATAAAAGTTTAATTAGAATTGATAATTTTGATATAAGAGGTTCTTAACAAATTTTTCTCAAAAGCTGACGAGTGACAAACTTAAACCCTTTTTTTTCAGTTTGATATGGATTTTTGAATTCCGATCTGATACATATATAGGGTTTGGACCTGTCGTTGGAGTATAGTGTATTCCCATTGTGGAACAAGAAAACATTGATGTAACCATCAATTATCTCCCGGGAAATAAATAACGTAAACAATGGAAATGAGTCTTGATCATCAAACCGCTTCGATATGTGTGAAAAAGGCATGCGTCTAAATGATGGAGACGGTAGTCGAGAATATTTTGAAAACTTATAGTCGGATGAAAATCGAACAAAAACGATACCCTTTTAAACTTTATCAATTCCTCAAGTAAATGTTGGCTGCATAAGATATAATTTGAAACCAGACACATGCACCACCTATTTTCAAAAATGTCTTTCACTTAAAGAATGTAAAACACGAACTGTGTAAAGTACTTTTTTACGTTTTTATGCGATAAGCAAAATTCGATGTTCTAAAAAAAGGGACCTGTCCTTTTTTCGATAGTAAATGATAAGCAACTTTATATATTAAATATGAAAAACATATATATTTTTACAGATTCACTTTATGGAAGTAAATATATTGTGTATCTCGTAATTTATAAAGGGAAAGAACATTCTGATTAACAATCCTTTTAATGTTTAGAAAACCTTTAATTCTGAATAACTTCTCCCACCTCAATCCCCATATACCAACACTTAAACTTATATATATAGAGCAGCCCGGTCCTCCGGGCTGCAATAAATAGAGGATATTCAATGGCGGAGTAAATTAGTGACGCTGCTAACAAGAGTGTCTGAAATCATACCTCTGTACAGTATACTGTCATCTTAGTTTGTATGTATGTTGTTTAACGTCCCTCTCGAGAATTTTTCACTCATATGGAGACGCCACCACTTGCCGGTGGAGAGCTGCAAATTTTGTCCTATGCTCAGCACTTAGGGCCATTGAGCAGTGAGGGATCTTTTTCGTGCCAGCACCTACTGCGACACGGGACCTCGGTTTATACGGTCTCATCCGAAGGACCGGTCTCCACGTCCCACAGTGGCGACGTAAGGATCCCGCGACGTAAGGATCTGTCATCTTAGTATCATTTTTTTGTTCTCTTGAAAGTTTCAAATTAAGTGTCTTTAAAGCAATTACACATATAAGACATTGTAATAGGTTTTACAACTATAGATCTCTGTTCACACCTTTAATTACTTACATATTTTCATATTTGATTACTTACATTACTTAGATATTTACACATTTGATTACTTACATATTTACATATCTGAATACTTACATATTTACATATCTTAATACTTACATATTTACACATCTATTTATGACCGCATACATATCGTAAATTAACAAGCAGAAAAATAATACATGTACCTAATCCAGGTAATGTACAGTGGGGTGTCAGTTAATACCTGTATCTAGTCCAGGTACATGTAAGGTACAGTGGAATATCAAATGATACATGCAGCTAGTTCAAGGTAATTTACAGTTAGGAATCAAATAATACACATACCTAGTTAATGTTATGTATAGGGTGATATGAAGTAATGCTTGTTCATATCTCCAGTTAATCTGCTGTTGGATAATATACATCCTTTAACTGGACTGAGGGAAAAAAATGTTATTGTTCCACAAAGCAGTCATTATTTCCCTAGGTTAGGCATTGACCATATTGCCGAATATTAATTTTCATCTACCAGACACAGAACAATAAAAGGGCAACATTTCAGTCCAAGGGTAAATAAATTGCGATATTAGATACTACAACTACCTTTTCTTAATTAATTTAAAGTGGAAAATCATGGAAAGATGTATGATGTATCAATTCCCAGGTAATATACAGTGGCAATACACCTATGTAGTGAGGGATCAGGGTATAAAATGTAGGTATGGAGTCTACAAGTAAACATACATAGGAATTCAATAATCTACAATAATGATGATAAAGATGATATATAATATATATGAGATTTCTGATGATCTACACTTGGATATTAAATAATTGTCAGCAAGATACATGTATCAATCAAGCAAAAATTATCTTGCTTATCCTCAGTGGACTTTCATGGTGGTTTTGATATTCATTTCAATATCCCTGGTTTCGTAAGTTATATTTGACAACTTTCTGCTGTTATTTCAGTATAATTTTAATTACCTTATGTGTTCAGTAGTTGTTACTTACGTAAAACTCCTGTATTATTTGTCTTTTATACATCATGTGCTGATATTCCACATGCTTTACTTTTTAAATAGGAAGTACCATCCACGTTGGTAGTCTTTCCATAATTTTGATAGCTGTGTTCTGGCTAGATAAGTAAGCTATAGAATCTTTGGTATTAATTGGCTTTTGTTTTGGGAACAGCTAGGGTATTTAAAGGTGCTTAGACACAGATTTGAACGTAATATTTTCTCAAATTTTCTGTATATCACGACTTATATATTGCAATAGCATTTCACATGAAAATATAATTAAAAACTTATTTTATCTGGAAATTATTGGAACTACGAATTCCGGGATGCGTTTGATTAACACATCTTTGCACTTAAACAAATTTTAACTTTATCCTTAATATTTAAGAAAAGAAGCGATTTTGTTATGTATTAATGAAAAATATTACATCTTTAATCCAGAAAATTCAGAGTAGATAAGTTCGAAAGCAAAACCAACTCACCGATATTGTCAGTCCGTGCTCTGTGATGTGTACAGAGTTTAACAAATTGAACACACCCGTGAAACGTAAACTGTTTTTGTAAACAGGGCACGAGCTCTGTTCTTGTTAATGTTTACGATTCACCGGGTGTTTTCAATTGTTAAACTCTGCACACACCACTGAGCACGGACTTACAATACTGTGAATGGGTTTTGCTTTCGAACATTTCTACTCTGAATTTTCTGGGTTATAATTTTAATATTTTTCATTAATACACAACAAAATTGCCACTTTTCTTAAGTATTAAGAATAAAATTAAAATATGTGAAAGCGCAAGGATGTGTCAATCCAACACGTCCAGAAATTTGAAGTTTTAATAACTTCGAGATGAAATAAGATTTTTATTATATTTTAGTATGAAATGCAATAGCAACATATAAGTCATGAAATTATACAGAAAATATGAGAAAATATTAACTTCAAATCTGTGTCCAAGCACCTTTAATGCCGTGCTCGCATAGTTTACTTTACTTGGGTTGTGGAACAGACCTCATGGTTAGTTCCTCTTTGTAGTGCTAAGAAAACCTCCTGATTTAATAGCACTTATTTTTTGGTACGTTTTAATACTGCTAACAAGATCTTATGATTTAGCAACACTCTAGGTCCTGGCTTTAGTTGCACTTTTCCCGGAAAGTTATAGTTTTTTTTTTATATTATTATTATTATAGTTTTAGCAATATCATGCAGTTATCAGTTGTACATTTCTAGGACCACTATTCTCCATTTATTCTTATTATTTACCCTTCACATTTTTGGTACTGTTTATTTTTCTGGGTGAGTAATTTTTTAGAGTTTAGAAGATTTAACAATATTTTTTATAGTCCAACTCTAGAGTGTTGATAGAATAGATCAAAGTGGGAGATGTAGCTCATTTTCCTTATATTTTTTCAGTTTACTGACATTTAGAGTAGTGTTTACTTTTGTTTACCATTTTCATAAGTATGGAGGCCCAGTAGGAACATACATATTTTTTCTCCATATGTTTCCCCATAAGTGTAGTTTATAAATGCACGCGCAAGCTCGTGTATTCATACAACCAATTCGTACCAATATTTATCAATTGAAGTTCAATAACCGTATAATATACAGCTGAATCTCAGATAATTAGTTGTATATTTAAATTTTAATGTCCTGCAGGAAAATATTGAATTTAAACTTGTGGCATATTATGTTATATAAAAGAAATATCAGTATATCTCTCTGGCGGATTCGCCTGAAATCAGATGTCGAATATCTTATAGTCTGTAACATGCTTGTGTTAATCTGCAGTCATTTTATACTAAAATATCAGATTATCTACAGTGGGACCTCGAATCAATACAGATTTAACATAATACACTGAGATTCAGGGGATCTCCTATGTGTTTTTACGAACTTGAAATTAGTATATCCGATAAACACAGATAGGACCTCAAGCATTCTGCAATGGTATAACTTTCACAAGAATTTCAAAGGCAAAAAGGAATCACAAATGAAATTGAGACATCCTTGACCAAATATGTTATTAGATAACAGAAGTACTTAGTGGTAAATCAGATAATTTCAATGTCATCTTCAGTAATCTTCAGTGAGAAATCAGAAAAGGTACAATGAAATTTGGATACTATCAGAGGAATGTTCAGAAATAACTACTTGAGTTTCTCGTAATCAAAAGTGGATTCCCAGATAACATGCAGCTGGATATCAGATAATCTTCACTGCGGATATCCGATATGTACAATGGGTTATTAAGTAATCAGTAGTGGCTTAACGGTTCAACTTCCTTTAGATTAAAGGTTCATTGAACCTCTGATAAGAGACAAACCTGTCATTGGAATTCATGGCTACTTTTCCCCCCAAAAAACACTGTAAAGTAAAGAGGCAATATCAATCAAATTTTGTGCCAAAATCTATACTGAAATATTTCGCATTTCAATTATAATTCAGATTTGTTTTGGATAATTTTTATCATTAAAGCCAAATTTGAGTGAACAGAAGGATGAGGGGCCTTAAGATAACCTGAAGTAGGATATTAAATAATATAAAAAGGACTTCAGATATTCTATAAATATTCTCTATAAATCAGTTATTTTAGAATGGGATAATGGGTAATCTAGCGCAAGGTCTCATATGATATACAGTGGAATATCGTCTTTACACAGTTCATGTAATCGACGAAGGCATCTCAGTTTATCTACAGAGAGAGCTTCACTGGAATCAAACAACACCTGTACTGGATTAGAGAGCGAATTCAGGTTAAAATCAGCATAATTTCTATAAAAAGAGCACAATTTAATTCTACCAATGATCAATGATGAAAGTCCCATCAATTGCATAACTATGTTTGAGAGATCCTACAATAAAAGATTGTATTTAGGACGCGTGCATAGAGGCGTTCTTTCCTTTTGTACTAATTGGGAACTGATAAGAAAAGGTTTATTTCTAGAAAATACGAAGCGACAGATGCTGAACCATTCCCATTTTGTCTTTGTGAAGTCCTTCAAATGAACATAATTTTTAAGTTTTACTTAAACGTGACAGCCTAACAAAAATGTGTGCACAAGTAAAAAAATAAGGTCAAATAGATCGATGAAGTCAGAGTATTTACATTTGCAAATATTTTTCTTAGATGAACCTATTGAAAAGAAAATATGTTCAATTTTGTATGAACTTATTAGGGGGTCAGAGGTCATAGCGTGACCGAATCACACGTCGAGATGATATTTTGCCTACATATTTCTGTCACAGTGAAACTGGTTTCGGAACCTCCAGCATGATAAAGATGACAAAGATAAAGTAAATAAAACATACGGGTATTTTTATCAATCAACAGACGTCCGTTAAATTTTCCTTCGGTGTGAAGAATGGTTTAAATAATTAAAATCGCGCTTACTTTTTTAACCCGAAATTTCTTTAAAGGTATGTAAACTGAAACAGATAATATCGCCGCTTTTGACTCAACATATATAAAGAACTCATAAAACAGTAAGATTATTTTCAGTACCAAACATTGATTACAAAACATCAATATAAACATTCAAATGTTGGGGGTAGATCGGAAGGTGGTTTGTTCGAATCACGGCCGTGACTGACCTAAGTCGATAAAAAATAGGTAGCAACTGTTCCTTCGCCAAGCGTTTGGCACTTTGAAGTGAAAGTTGCGGCTCTTTCAGAAAAACCGAGGCTCCGTGTCACGGTAGGCGTTGGCACGATAAAGAGCCCTCACTGCTCAATGGCCATGACTGTTAAGCAAAGGTCCAAATTTGAAGCCCTCGCCCTTTGAAGCCCTTAGAACCCCCAAATTTGAGGCCCTTCACAATGAGTGAAAAATTCTCGAATGGGACGTTAAACATCATACAATCAATCAATCAATCAAATGTTGGAGTTACGTGAACTTTCATGGCCAAATATTTACATTCAGTGTAATTTCAATGGAAACCTACAACATTGAATACCCTATAACACACGCGACACTTTGTCACCGCGCGGTAGAATATACGTAGGAACTATAGGCATTTTCAATAATCTAGGAACACCAGAATGTATATTGTTTAGCTCAATTTAATTAAAAACCATTACCATATTAAAATTACTGTGAAATTGTAACAATTGTTCGTTTAAAATTAATTTGCTATTTTCCCCTAGCAAGATCCATTTGTTTTATTTAATTTTCCAACGCCACAACGGCTCATACGTCTAATAAGCACACCAGTTCTGTAAGTCGATGAATTTATAATAAAAAAATAACGAAATTAACAATTAAAAAGAGAGAAAATTAGAGATGTAAATATAAGCATTGAATTCTTAATTCTTGAGGTGGGACCAAGTGCCTAGGAGGAGTAAACATCCCCTGTTGACTGGTCACACTCGCAGTGAACCCTATGTATTGATCAGGTAGACGGAACATTCCGTAGTCAAACTGAAATTCCTACTAACCTTCCCAAGTTGTTGATCCAAACACTTCTATTCTATTACAAATAAACTTACAGATTGCCTAGATATTTAATTACCATTTAAACAAAATCCTTGTAGTTGTTCTTGTCCTTCCTCTTCTTTTTCTCTAGTCCTGCTGGACACATCATTACTGGTGATATAAATTACTGGTGATATAAATTAAATATAATTGAAAATGAAGATCCGACAGCAGTCATTTCAAAAGTTCCAAAATTCAGAGATCCCCTATCTTTTAAATGGATCAAATGCATTTTAGAAGAAATTGTCTTTAATTCCTCACCTCACCTCGTATTGCAACTGCGTCTCCATATGAGTGAAAAATTCTCGAGAGGGACGTTAAACAACATACAATCAATCAATCAATCAATCAATCATATTGCAACTTATACACATATTTCCAAATTCTTCAAAATAAAATTTTGGTTTTGAATTCCTTAATATCCCAGAAGTGAATTTCAGTTCCGAACCCACTGGACTAATACTAGATTCCAAAATTTCATAGTCCATTACAGGGTCCAGTAAAAGTAGCCCCTGTTTTTACTCCTCACAAAATATTAATTGCTGTAAGGAGAAATTTCAGACGTAATATGCTACAATATATTCAGGAAATCAAATGTGGATTCTCAGAAAATCCAAAGAACTAGAAAATTTGAAATCACAAAGTAGTTTTCGAAAAATTAACAAAGCATGTTTCTTTTGTACACTTTATACAACCCTTCCTCACAATGAATAAAAAACGCAGACTTTTTAGATGACTTTCGACAATTTATTTGAATTTCCATGGACGCATATTGTGCTTCTTTATTAAACGACCAGGTTTTGTTAAGTTTTAAGAAGTAGATTTCATTCAAAAACTTCTACACGATAAGACGTTTTCAGAAGTAGATTTCATTCAAAAACTTCTACACGATAAGACGTTTTAAGAAGTAGATTTCATTCAAAAACTTCTCCACGATAAGATAGTGTTACTGTGACATTCAATTCGAGAGTTTATCAATAATAGTATCTTTTTTCATTAAATATTGAACTAATGTATCTCACTGAACTTGAAATAAAAAAAACATTCTGTCACATTTTTCCAATTCGGATAAGTTACTGAATAAGTCGATAATAGCAAAATAACAACTTAACCTTATGTTAAACGGGTTAACTTTTGCTTTTCCATTGGCAACTTACCGTACTTAAGCAGTCATATTCCATAGTTACCTGCATTTGGTGTTTATATCTCCCAACTGTTTTTCGGTACGCAATATTATTTTCTGAGGTGAACATGTTTCTTACCTCTTGCCAGGTCATTATTTTCATACTATTTGACTAGAGATTATTCGGTTAACTTGATCAATACAGAAGGCTCACAGAAGTTGTAACCGGTCGGCAATGGATGCTTTCTCCTTCATGGCACCAGATCCCACTGGTAGTGTTTCAAGGGGTCTGTGTTTTTATCCTTTTAACGATTTGGATTATTTATAGGATTTATGAGGTTTTGATCACTGCTTCTTATATTTAGTTATATAATATTTACCTTTCTTTCATATCAGCAAAACAGCATGCATACCCAAATTGGCAAAATGACAATTTCATAATTTTCTTATGGTTGGATTTTTGTTCCATTTATTTTATTCAACATTTATAGCACAATGTCCATTGAAATATTTTATTTAATTGGCTCAATTTTATCAAAGCAGCCCTAACCAAATAAAGTAATATAGTAAACTATAGTTTCAAACCATAGTATCAAAGTTTTCACTATATTGTAAATCAAGTAAAATTATATTGTAAATCAAAGTTTTTACTATAGTTAATCAAAGTATTTTTTACTATTTTTTATTTTTAAATCCCTACACGCACTTTAATTAAATGGCAACATTACTTGTATATTCATATATTATTAAACAAATTTACATTATTGATATGTACTTTGAGAAATATTAAGGGTCTTCAAAAAATTCTAGAGTAAAGTTTCTTGGTAAACCCAAAACATCAACGTATTTACTATAGTTAACTACAGTAAACTATAGTAAACTTTGGTAAACTATAGTAATTTTTTGTTTATCCCCCCTCAAAAGAATATGTCCTCCATTCTCCAATTATATCCAAATCAAATCACAAATGTCCTTGAATCATTGTTAACAAAAGAAAAATCTAAACACTAAGGCGAACAACATTTTCGTAGAAAAGTCTATATGAAATATAGAAATAACGAACAGTTATCAAGCTCATAGTCCATTTAAACAATACAAAGCGAGAGCAGAGAAAACACAGACCTCCAAAAACATCGGAGGCAGGATCAGGTGCCATGGAGAAATGAGAATCCCCCCTTCCAATTAGTCACACCCGCCGTGTGCTCCTTGCCATGCTCCGGAAAAAAGGAAAAATCCGTAGACAATTCAGCGTGTAAATAATGGTCTAACTTTTAGCATGAAAAAAGTCAGTAAGCATTCGACATAATGATAGATTTTATTTGCTGACAAGGTTACTGTATCAACCATAGAACTTGCAAAATGATGACTTTAAACGAAACTTGATATCTTTATTTCATTAACTTGTTTCCCAATACCTTGTCTCGTTCTAGAAATTGTTCGTACGTAGAACATGCTCTTGCGTTATAAATCAACTGAGAGACATTTATTCCATATGCAGATGATAAGGGAATATTGCTTCAAAAATAAGGGGAGTAGACGATAGAAAAAATGAAGTCATTACGTTTTTCGTAAAATTTTGTTGTAAGGTTACCATTAACGTCTTTTTCTAGTAAAATATCCGATTATAAAACAGATATGTCAGACTCTGTGGTGTCTTTTCTGTCGAGTTCAGAGGGATACGAGCGCTGTTCCATATGCAATGTGTATTGTACGATATCTCAAAAAAGCTTTTCACTAAAATAGTGAAATGAAATGACAACCCTTCAAAGTATTCTAGATCTCCGCGGTTTGAAATACATAATTTCAATCTGTGAATCCATTTCTGAAATGACTCACGGTACGCTGATTTAGGAAGACCTCTGAGGACTTGTAACGAAGACCAGATAGGAACATTTTGACTTTGGAAAAAGGAAAAAGTCGCATTGAGCTAGATCTGGAGATTATGGTAGGTTTGGCAAGATGGCAAACTTCTTTGACCTAAATAATTGCTGCATAAGCTCAGTATGCAATGGAGCATTATCATGAAGTAGACGAACATGCCTAAATCCTGACACAGGACGTCCTTTATGATAATATTTTTTTTTTAATATGACATCTAGTTAATACCGACTTGTTAGACTTTTGCCCTTCGGCACCGAAATTTGTGCGGCTGTACCTTCACTTGAGAAAAACATGTAATAAAAAATCTTCTTTGTGCTATCTTGGTTCTTTTGGCAACTAAAGGCCTTCTACCGTGTTTATTAAGCCATATTTTGTTTCCAATTTCTCTTACTGGTTTGAAATTGTGAACCCAGTAACAATGTTTGCAAATTGTCTTTGATTGAATTTGGAAAACATTTTAAGCAATTGCTTAGCGGTCTGTACTCGTACCCGTTTTTGAGGTATCTGTCAATATATGCGGTATCAATCTAGCAGAAATCCTTCGTACTTTCAAAATAAAATGCACCAAAATATGCCAACAGCTTTGGCAATTTCACAAATCGTGTATCTGCCATCATTTTCAATTATTTCCCTGACTTTTGAGACATTTGCCTTGCTTGTTACAGTCACAGGTTGGTCAGATTTTGCTGCATCTTTGACGGAGAAATTTCTTTCTACACCTACGAACTGTTTCATAAGATACTTTATGACACCCATAAATTTCCTCCAATTCAGTAAAAATCTGCATTATTGACCGAGCTTTTATATAAACTCTTATTTCTTTAATATTCTCAACCCGTTTCCCAACCATTTTTACAACAGAGGTTAACGACTTTCTCTATTAAAATGACTATAAGTTTAAAACTGCTTGAAGCTGAAGGCTCGTGTTTATACGGAAAAGATTGAATACAGCTTTTCAAGAGTATCATCATCCATGAAATCGTGCAAAGCGTTATCTCGCTCTGGTACGATAGATATTACATATCGAACAGCCCTAGCTCGTATATCGAATCAACGTAGGAATAAAAATGAGCATTTTTATTGATAAAACGATAGATCTAAAGTGGCGCCGCGTTAATCAGGACGCTGCACCTTCTGGGAGATATTTTTGGGAACCAATTTTTCCCCACGTTATTCTGTCTCATTAATCCGGAAATTCGCGTTCCACATCCGGACAATTTCTACTAGAAAACATAATATTTCATAATATTTCATTGAAAAATGACTTGTTTATCCGGACAGTAGTTTTTCAAGGAACGACTTTTTCACACCTATCTTGCAGTAGAGATAATTGTTGTGAAAACATTGACAGTGAAGTCAGTTCGAAGGCGGTTTCATGTACCTGTGACTTCCAAACAATAGAGTCTACAATTAGCATATGTTTACCAGAAATAAAACACACGTCTTTCATGAAGCTCGAATAATTTAGCTTATACTGTGCATTAATTAAATATGAATCCGTTCAGAATCATATTGCTAACGATATATAAATTTAACAGAATTTCGGAGAGTTGTAAGTAAAATGAACAATAAATCACGAGATTTCGGAGTGGTCTTGAGTTGCGTAAGTTTAACAAAATACGATTTTCCATTTCTTATCTCAAAACGTAAAGTTTCACATATTTGAAACGGTACATTTCTTTAGATAAGAAAGTTTAAAAGGATACATAATTCAAGAAAATATCTTTCTATTTAATGTACTACAGTCTGTAAACGTACATTTCTTTAGAAAAGAAATACGTAACTGGCATTAGATAAAGAATCCGATTACGTTTTCCAAGGATTTAAACTTAGAGTCTGTAGAATTTTTTTTTGATAATCTTGAAGATGGCATGTGTTAACGTTAAATGTTTACAATACTTGCACTGATTACGCGTGTTTGAGTTAGCTTGCAGTGTTCCGTTACTAACAGTCCTATATAATGAATATAAGCAGTTAGTTATTTGACCATTTTCAATGATGATGATGAACAGTTCCGTCATATCATATGAGCCTGAATAATTGTGAAATTTATTGAAATAAAAACAGAAGCAGATCAAAATTTAGTCATCCCATGCAGTCAAAGGCCAAAGAGAAGGCGAGTAAAACTTGGCATAAAATTGCCTTTTTTTTACTGTGTAAATTACATTTTGATATCTTTTTAATTAATTACATCTTTTAAAATTATAAAAACACATTATAAAAAGAGATTAAAGTTTTGTAAAAGGTTTTTTTCTTTGCCTTCACATTTAATACCAGTATGTGCATATGTATATGCTTTGAAAGGGTTTTTGAGAAGTGATTCACTTATCCGGACGATTTCGTTGGGACACACGCGTCCGGATTAATGAGGCACCACTGTAAATGCTGAATTGAAGGCACAGCAATAGACTTCTTCTTTTCAAGCAGCAGAAGTATTGGAATGCATTCTGCTTCATATAAATACAAAAATAGGTTTGCTAATAACGGGGCACAAGTTGTACCCACGAAAATTCCGACAGACTGTTGGAAAGCTTGATCTCCAAAAACTACATAGATATTGTCAATCAGAATCTCAAGTATCCTTTTACTATCAATTTCAGAGTACTTGTGTGTACAACAGAAGGCTTTTTAACAAAATAATTTTGCAATTGATCAGTGGCAAGGTAAGTAAATTTATTAGTTCCATTTTTATTGAAAATACAGCTGTCTCTGATGACAAATAGTCTGGACTTTACTTTATCTTTGGGAATACTTGTATAGAGTGTTGAAAAGTCCTTATGTTTTGAGGTTATTGATTATGGTGAAATTTTGTGATTTCAAATTGTCTAAAACTTCCTTGGAGTTTTTAAGTGTCCACATCTGATTTACACCAATTCTCGAATATATTGTTGAACAGTTCTCCTGAACTTCCACCTTCATTGCTGTCAATATTTTAGGAGTAAAGAAAGAGACTCGGTAGAACATTTACTGGAACCAGCTATGTATTTTTAAAAGTATTTTTCTGTAGTTTAGGAATCCAGTATATGTATGGTAATTCAAATTTTATTTGATTAGTGGGAATATTGAAAATATTTAAAACTGACATATGATTTTGAAGAATCTCCTCCTTAGGAAAGGAGCTATAAGTTGAATTGCCACTTGCAGGATTAAATCCCAGCTCCTTTAATATACAGTCAAAATAATCAGCCTTACAAATTAAATAAAGTCAATGTTGTTACCTGCTTTGCTGGCACCAGTTCATATTAATCGTGTAATATATCTAATTATTTTTTTTCACCTCTGAATTATTGAAGACAGAAGGATTGATGGTTTTCATATTGCTAAATAAGATATTCTAACATCCATCTTTTAATCTATTCTGACAAATTGCCAACGTCTTTTTGATGTTTGACCAATCATTCACAGAATTCATGATATCTACGAAAATATGACGCCAATTGAAAGATCGGGGTTCCCTAAAGTTTGGCCTTTTAAAAATGAGTGATTTAAGGTTCTCATTATTAATTATAAATAAAAATGTTAGTTAAATAAGATCTACCCTCTCCAAAAAATATTTAATGATCACCACTGAAATCTTACATGTTACTCAAACAAAAACATTTATGACGTCATAATGTACTTAAAATTTATCAATTGACGTATAACACGTGTTATTGAAAAAATATAGATGTTTGCATTCATGAGACGAATGCTAATTACTTGTGAAACAAAACTGTACTAAAGAGAAAAGCTATTATAATAATTAAGTAATGAATATAAGGTATATAAATACCACTTTTGGAGATAACTTTTGCCATTTAGAACAACGCTATTTAACCAGCGCCTACCCTGCAAGAATCATTGTTAGAGACTTGGCAAGCCTATATACTAATGCGCAGATTCTAACACATATAGTTAAGTCATATTTGTAACCATACTTCCCCATTTTTCAATATTTGTGTGTATACGGGTATCTCAGATATGCTTTGTAATAACCTTACATGCGGTTATCGTGTCAGATTTAATCATTGGACAACTTTCGTAATCACTTCAAAGTTTAATTATGAAAGAAGACTATTTTAGTTGATGAAAATGAGAGGCTTGTTAAAAAATTCATAAAAATTGATTTTCAGCAAAGCAGGGGAAAGTTACCTGTCCTCGAGACGTTATTTAACGGCACCTGTAACACACAATTGACATCAACTGATTATTAAAGACGGGAACTTTTATCTTACCATGCACCCATCAGGGAGTCATTTTGTCTAATCAACAGAGAATTCATTTACTTCTAGGCATTTAATCCCGATTCCTTTCGGAAGAACGAGTGAATTATTCAAGCAATAAAGAGTTTTCTGTGATGTGTAATACTGTTGTAACATTGCAGAAAAAATATACATAGATCGCGAATAGGCATAAAAACATAGAAAGACAATTTCGGTGATAATATTTATTTTTTAAAAAATTATTTGTAGGAAGTGATGAAAGTATGTAAAATATTGTATTATAATTCCTGACCCTTCACGAAATAGTAAATCTTTTTCCATGTTTGGAGTTACTTTCATATTTGAAAATTTTTAGAAAGTTAAAACGAAACGTATTTGGATAATGAAGTGGATTGAAATTCATCGCTTTCAGGAATGAAGACATCATTTCTGAGATCCAAGTCGGTAAAAAAATTCCACAAATAAAAATAAAACCTCAAACGTATTATAAATAAGTGCCCACCATATGATAACTTTAAACACGATTATTTATTACATATATTTGAATACAAGTCGGTCTACATGTCACTACATACTGTTAAACACGTTTGTATGTATTTGTTTAGTAATTTATGTTATTTGGTATTTTATTTATTTCCACGTTTTTCTTTTAAAATTTAGTTTTCTAATATTGTAGCAACAATAGTGACCAAACATCGAGATAATGACAGTAATCAAGTCAAGGGTCCATTGAAACAATACAGATCAGGAGTAGAGCAAACACAAACCTCTAAAAACATCAGAGGTAGGATCAGGTGCCATGAAAGAGTAACATCCCCTGCCGACTGGTCACATAAGCCGTGTGCTCCTTGTCATGAATGGAAAAACGGAAAGTCCGTAGAAAAATTCAGCGTGTAAATAATGGCCTAACAATTAGTACGAAAAACGTCAGTTAGCATTCGACTTAAAGACAGATTGTATTTGCTGACAAGGACATATAGTATCGACCATAAAACTTACGAAATGATGACTTTAAACGAGACTGTTGATATTCTTGTTTCATCGACTTGTTTTTCAATAACTTGCCTTGTTTTAGGAATTCTTCGTACGTAGAGCATACTCTTGCATATCGAATCAACTGGGAACAGTTCACGGTAGCTCAGCCGTAGAGCGCTCGCTCCGTGATCGGGAGGTCGTGAGTTCGAATCTCGGCCGCGACTGACCAAAGTCGATAAAAAATGGGTAGCAACTGTTCCTTCGCCATGCGCTCGGCACTTTGAAGTGAAAGTTGCGGGTCCTTCGGATGAGATCTTAAAAACCGAGTCCTCAAGTCACGGTAGGCGTTGGGCACGATAAAGATCCCTCACTACTCAATGACCTTGAGTGCCGAGTAAAGGTCAAAATTTGAAGCCCTTCACCGGTATATGATGACGTCTCTATATGAGTGAAAAATTCTCGAATGGGACGTAAAACAACATACAATCAATCAATCAATCGAATCAGCTGGGAGACATAAACCCCATATGCTGGTGATAAGTTGAAGTCAGTCCACCTGGTCAATACATTGGGCTCACGGCGGGTGTCCCGTCGACAGGGAATGCTTTGTAGCAATCGCTATTGATAAAACGCCGCTCTATGATAGAAGTATCATTAAGCGTTGCAATTGCAATGCAGCAACAACGCTTAATGAAACAAACCAATATCTATATGATCGACAGCTACTGATACAAACTAATGTATCATTAAGAGCTGAAGTCGCACACTTTAATGATAATTTTTTAAAGGGTTGCCAATTCTTAAAAAAAGCGCACCTCAACTTTTCCATCAATCCACCTGATAATGTGCAGTGAAACCTAATCTGACATGCAATGGTAGACAAAAATTGTGTCGGAATAGACATGGTATAGGGCTAATGTTCATTTACTTAAAACATTTAAACCAATTTTATGATTGATTATATGCATACATGAATGGGTTGTAATTCATTGGTTCACAAAAAAGCCCCTTAACACCTTATTACAATTCAGTAGCACAATATGATTGATTGTTGTTTTACGTCCCATTCGAGAACTTTCCACTCATATTCAAATTTAGACATTTACTCCACTCAGGGCCATTGAGCAGTGAGGGTTCTTTATCGTGCAAACGCCTTCCGTGACATAGGATCTCGGCTCCTAAGGCATCATCCAAAAGATCCACAACTTACACTTCAAAGCGCCGAGCGCTTGGCAAAAGAACGGTTGCTACTTATCTATTTTCGATAGTTTTCTGAATGGTGTTAAATTATTTCCATTTAAACTGTATAAGAAGACATAAAACGATTTTTTTTACATATAGAAATTGAATATTGGGTAATCATATTTTAAAAAGGAATTGAAATTTCAGAAAAATTGCTATTTTTCAAGTATGCAACAATCCCGATTGAAATAAGCCCAATAGAAAATAATTTAAGTTACATAATGAGTCAAAATCATGTGTTTCTTTTAAGATAATTGTATCATAAAACAAAAGATTTATGTGAAATATGAATATAGCGAAGTTTTGACAACTCAACTGCTTTGTAAAGCAAGAAAAGAACGGAAAAATGTATGTGCCGGAAAAACAAAGGTTGTATCTATGGCGTAGTTGTTATCGTCAATATCAACAATGTCAAAGTCACGCGTCCTTTATTTTTAGCGTGAAACTTGTAAACAACATTGAAATGGAGCAAGCAAAAGTGAGGAATAAGTTCTGATAATCTGATTGTATCAAAATTCTCGGTCATCCGACATTTATATCTATGAAATTGACACCATGGTAAATTCTTCAACTTTTCAGCGCATGCGTACAATAAAGAGGAAGAAGTGAAGCAATATTTTTATGTTGGGTTGGGTTTTTTATGTTGGGTTAAACAAAAATTATTTTTACTTTTATTTTTCTCCATAAATGTGATTATTTATGGAGACGATTATTTAGGTTCTGAAACCTGTAATTTTCTGAAACCTAATATCTTCAAGAACTGAACAAAATTTGCATTTGTCATGAAAAAATTCTACTTTTGTCAATTTTCCCGTTTTTCCGTCACGGTGTCTCTTTAAAAAATCAACAAAATGCTGTCAATCTGATGCAGGTATCAGTGAGAAATCAACTTGCTTAATAAGTTCAAAAAATTCGTAAACATATCGCAGCCAAGCACTCTTGTATTTTTGTGAAATGATGAAATTGTAAAATATTTCCGGGAGATATATATCCACTCGGAATCACTTTAAGGTTCAAATTTAAAAAAAAATATTTTTTTTCTTAAATTTTGCGATTTTGTATCAATCTATTAAAAATATGATTGTAAAGTAATTCTTTTATGTTTCTTGAAGATTTTTTTAATTTTTTTTTTAATAAAGTGTTAATATTTTGGTAAGCAATGGTATGTCCAGGCGGCGTAACCTCAAATATGACATTTTTTTTCTACCTGAGTGTAACTGAGAAAAACTCTCTTGATATGAGCATTTCTCGTCAAAAAATTTCGTTAGTTCAAGTATGTGGTACGACACATTTGTTCCGTGAAATTTGCAACTTTTACCCCATTCTGAATGTTTTATGAAATTTTATCGTAAATTTTATATGAAGTGTCCAAACAATTTAAGGGCTTGAAAATGACGTCAAAAAGGCCGAGGGATTTCTTATTCCAACATTCTATAAAGTTTCGTACCTTGAAAAACTGGTATAGACCTAGGGATTGTTAAACGAGCTACAGAAATATAAAATGCATCTAGAGTACTTGTTTTTAAATGCCCAAAAAGATTCAGAGAGATGAAAGATGCACATTTAATGTCAATTTGTAGCCAGGGTGTCAAACGTCAGTTACGTCGAAAAGTGAAGTTGTTCATGTGTGGTAGAAATTGAACTCCAGCAAGCTAAGTATCCTGGAATAATCATGTGAGGATCTTTCCATACGTAAAGATCCATTTACAATATTATATGCATTGAAGACAGCTGTTCATGACATTGAAAAGTCATATAAACAAGACGGGCTTAAGTACTTACTTAACTCCAGGTAATCTCATCAAGATAAGTGTATGAGGTAGAGAGAGAGAGCGGACATTGAGAAACAATGACGTTGTCGGGCGTCATGAAACTAAACGGCGACAGCGTCACTGTGATCATATAATATCTGTTTTATTTTAGAATAATTTGGCAAAGTATCAACGTATCAATCTATAATTTTCAACATTTTCTTAAACTTTTGTTGTTTTATGTTCCTTATAACTTTTGTAAGCACAGACTACAACGTATTAATTTTATCGCATCAGTCCACGAACTTTTTGATAATCCCTCGTATATCAAGCATTAAACAGAAACAAATTTGAAGCTCTCAAATGTTTTTTTTTTTTTTTTTTTTTTTCACCAAAAAACATTCGAACTATTTACTCTTATAAAAATACGAAAGAAAGATATGTAAAATATAATTTAGAGCTTATATCTTTTTCACAGCCATAGGATGCGCAATGGCCAAAAATAGAGATTTTCACCCCCTGCGCTGGTCGCTGGGCCCCAGGGAGGATTTCATGAAATAGTTGGAATGGATCGTAAGAGGAAGTTGCGTTCCATCAGTTGCTAAAGTTACAAAGCTCTGTCTTAAT
Organism: Saccostrea echinata; assembly: GCF_033153115.1. Taxonomy (NCBI): domain Eukaryota; kingdom Metazoa; phylum Mollusca; class Bivalvia; order Ostreida; family Ostreidae; genus Saccostrea; species Saccostrea echinata. Next base: position 23,166,874 of record NW_026889761.1, read on the forward strand.
GCTATCTAATTTAGTAGATCCTCAGGTACGTGAAAGGTTTCATAAAAGCATTTTTTCCGGATTTAGACACCCTTTAAACTTTGGCTGGTATAGATCTTGCTTAATAGGCAAGTACTCAATTAGCTGCAGACCTGTAGCGTTATGGTTTTACATATAGGACGTTATGGTCAAAGACTAATATATGAAACATTAACGCTACAGGTCTGTAGCTAGTACACAATGTAGGCATTACAAGAAAGGGACAACCCAATAAAAGATGAAAAAGAAAAAGGAAGGAGAAAAAAGAGAACATTTTGATGATAAACGTGATGACTTCAACTTTTCTATCGTCAACTTACGTTATTTGTGTAAAAATATACCATTATCACTGCATCTGGAGTTTATGTCTACCAGTTGATTAGATACGCAAGAGCATGCTCTACGAAAAAATTCTAAAACGAGGCAAACTATTGATAAAACAAGGGTATCAACAGTCTTGTTTGAAGTCAACGTTTCGGAAGTTCTGTGGACTACAATGACCTTATCAATAAATACAATCATTGAGTCAAATGCTAACTGACGTTTTTCATAGTAATTGTAAGGCAAATTTTTACACACTGAATTGTCTACAGATTTATTCAGTTAGCCCGATCGTGACAAGGAGTGACGACCGGTCATGACAAGGCAGGCCCGCAGGAAGCAATTTAAATTTTTTGGGGGGAGGGATGCAGCCATACTTTTTCAATTGGGGGAGGGGACACTATCAACTACCAAGAATTCCTTGACAAGCAAAAAAAAGTGCATCAGACTTTTTTTAATTGAGGGTGTACAAGCATATAGTAGCTATGTTTTCTATAGAATTCTATATATAGGCCAAATTATTTGGGGGGGGGGCACTGTCCCTCGTGCCCCCCCCCCCTCGGTTCCTAAGGCCATACAAGGAGTGACCGGTCGACAGGGGATACTTACTCTTCCATGGCACCTGATCCCATCTCTGATGTTTTAAGAGGTCTGTGTTTGCGCTGCTCCCAATTCGTATTGTTTCCATGGACTTTTGAGCTTGATTTCTATTTATTAGCTCCATATTAATTATCCTATGGCGATGGAGTTGTAGGGGATATAGTAACGCACTTGTATGTAAATGTGTGTGAGTGGGTTAGTTTGTTCTTTTGCGCAAAACGGAGTGGCATAATTTGAATTGGGATCGATGTCGAATGTTGCCTTGCTCTAATAGGTTTGCTCTTTCTTTTGTGAGGGAATTTTTGCTTTGCTGTGCCCTTGTCTTTTTTTTAACCATAAAAGCAGAACAGGGAAATCTTTTGTGCATAATTTTTATTGTTTGACCTCAGCGCGGTGACCTTAAGACACTATGATCGATCCTGTTCTTGATTATGTTGTAAAATAAACAAAAGTTTTCGCTATAATGCAGAGTATTTGTTGATAAAGTGGTTTATATTGAATTCTTTTATGATTTTTCAAGGACAACCACCACCCTCCCTTTCTGATGAACATTCTTTACAATTTTAGGTTGTCGAAAGGATATCGGTATTTCGTTTTCATTAAATGGCAAAAATTAATTTGATGATTAAAACTTTGGTTCCAATAAAAATTGAAAGTGACTAAACCGTTTTAGGCTGAATGCTGCAAGGCCATGGTAATATTTTGCATACTTTCTAATACATTCTTCATTTATTCGAAGTATTTAAACTGTTAATTTTATTCTGATATGATGTGCATATAACACAATAAAGATCGCAAAAAATTCGCTCGAACTGACATATATAAGACCCCTTAGCATTCGGTCATATCAGATGAGGTGGGTTGGATACTGGTTTAAATATTTCAACAGTGAAGATCTTTCAGAAATGAAATTTGATAGCCAAGAAAACTGCATATCACTTTCAGTCCCCACTTTTTTTGGGAGGGGGGTATATCATTAAGGGTGCAACTGCAACGCTGAATGATACATTAGTTTGTATCACTAACAATCGATCATTTGGATATTTGTTTGTTTCAGAAAGCGTCGGGGCTGCACTGCATATTTGACGCTTAGTGATATAATTCTATCATTAAGCGGCTATATTGCATTAGCGGTTGAGGAAGGCACTTGGTAATGCAATAATTTATGGCATTAAGAGTTGCATTTGCAAAGCTTAATGATATTTCTATCATTAAACGCCGTTTTATCATTAGCGGTTGCTACAGGGCATATTCCTTCAAGTTACCGAATCACACCTCTTTAATTTACAAGGATTCATGTTCACATATTTCCATGTTTTTAAGTTTTCAGAGATCGTTCACTATACGTTATCTTCAACTTTCTCAAATAAATATTTCTATCAATAATTATGCACGTGATTCCTGTATCAACATTATCAAATGAAATCCTCTGTACCTTGACATTTTCAGGTATTTATCAAGTCCATCGCATTCCTAATTATTTTGTGTTTTACTGAAAGAACAGTTTCATGAGGCTACGTGTATAATGATTTGTATTATGTCATAAAAACCAGAATTTGTCATATTTTGATGAAGCTGTTGAACAGTAATTTTTAGCTGTTGACATTCACTTCTGTTTAATAATGTATGTCTCATTTCTAAATAAGGATGGAAACCAAGATACACATGTACTTCCCTTGATAATTGATTAATAGATTGAACTAAAACAACTAAAAACAAATGCACTAAAAAAATTATATATTTATATTGTTTGAACTTATTGAAGCGTTAACTTTGAATTTTATTAAAAGTATATAAATCCTTGATATCTTCTGTGATAAATGACTGTATTCTGCACTCACTTGAGGACTTAAAAAATAGTGAACTTATTTTAATAAAACATGTAACTAGTTCTATTCTTTATTGTATACCTGGCATCTATGCAATGTACTTTTAAAAGAAAATAATGATCCACATAAGATATATTGGACTATATGTGTGGTAGGCCTAGATAATGCACATTTGCATACATTTCTGTATATACATGTATCGACGACGTATTATAAATTAACAATAGTTACTTCCATTCATATGTCCACTCGATATATCCCAGTGAGCTTAAAATAAAATATACCACAGAGTCTGGCACATCTGTTTCATATTTGGATTTTCGCGCTAGAATAAAGATGTCCGTAAAAATAATATCAAACTGTTTCAACTGTAGTAACTTCTCTCTGAACTACTTAGATATGACGTCATAATAGCATAAGACGTCAAGTCACTGCATACTTGAGCTGACATGACGGGAAACTTTTATATTCCTTTCACACGATATGTAAAGATTTTTTTTAGCATTTTTGTTTGATTCAAGCTTAAGTGTGCTGTCATGATGTTGAACATTAGTAATTTAATATCGTTATTCCTTTAACTTGTCCGATATACATATATTCAAAAAATAACAAAAAAATTGACTGTGAAATGCCCCCCCCCCCCTTACACGTTCGTGGATATAGTTAGAATTTATAAATCGTGTATATATTTGACTGGCACAAGTGATTAATAAGGATAAGGAATCTACTAAAGAAGTATGTCCTCTAACTGAATTTTGCTGGGGGATATTATGTTATTTATCCCATTTTTTATAAATTGCAATAAAGAGTGGAAAATGCCCCCTTGTATCAGGGTAAGTTGAATTTCTCGTGGAATATTTTCTCAAGAAGTAAAATTCAGACTTGCCCCCTGCACTTTATATGTACCAAAGATCACGATGAATTAACGTATGTAACAACTTTTTCTCCCCATAATGTTTTTTGCACTTGTGCCGATACGATTTTTGAGCAACATTTAGGAATTTATAAGTATCCGTCACGTGATCAACAAAGTCAAGTGACATCACAAAAATGCATTATTATAATACCTGATTACACTTGTATCACAAGTTGACTGCAAATTCATACATACATTACAAAATATAATTAAAATCTAGCTCAATATAAAATGTATATTTTAATGCATAATAAGCCTTAAATTCGGCCTTAACATAGCTGTGTTACTAGAAAAAGACTGTGGTAACCTTACAATAAAAATTTATGCGGATAAAGTGATGACTTCATTTTTTCAATCGTCAACTTTCCTAACTTATATAGCAATATACCCTTGTCACCTGCATATGAGGTTTTTGTCTCCCAGTTGATTCGATACGCAAAAACAGGCTCTAAATATGAACAAAGTCTAAAACGAGGCAAGCTATTGACAAAGAAATTGATGAAACAAACATATCAACAGTTCCGATTGAATTCATCATTTCGAAAGTTTTATGGTCGATACAATGACCATGTCAGCAAATACAACCTGTCATTAAATCAAATTGTTGCTGACAATTTTTTCATACTAATTGTTGGCCATTATTTACACACTGAATTGTCTACGGATTTTTCCCTTTTTCCCGATCACGACAAGGAGCACACGGCAGGTGTGAATGGTCTGCAGGGGATGCTCACTCCTCCATGGCACCTGATCCCACGTCTGATGTTTTAGAGGTCCGTGATTGACTCTGCTCTAAAATTTGTATTGTATAAATGGACTTCGAGCTCGAATACAGTTCATCCGTGTATCATACATATATCTACATAAATTTTGATCGATTTATGTGCATCCATTGATTTTTGTTTAAAAAATGACCATAGAAAGTTAAGGTTTGTTCCTTTATTTGTTTTGTTTGTTTGTACCTGTATTTGATGTGTAACTTTAAGCAGGGGCACCATTTTTTTTTTTGCATGGTAAAGAGAATGAAATAATTTTTACCAAATATGATACCAAGGGGTCTTCAGATTTTTTAAATGGATTTACCAGTTTGCGCCGGACCCACAATTTGACCCGTCCTTAAATAACCTTCCTGCTCTAGTAGGTGGAATAATTAAGGTTTGATAAAAGGTCTTTAATAATCAATTTCAGCATGAGTTTAGGGAATTGGTCAGGATATCGTGAATTTATCTGTCCTCGAGACGCCATGTATTCTATTGGCACTTACAGCACACAATTGACATCAGCTGATTATCAGAGACGGGAACTATTACCTTACCACCCATCAGGGAGTCGTTTTGTCTAGTTAACAGACAATTCATTTACTCTAGCCATTTAATTCCCATTCCTCTTGGAAGAACAACAGTTACTGATCATGAATTATTGAAGAATTTCAGAAATATGCTTTACTGTCTGATCACCGGGGATTGTAGCTTTTGTTGCAGAAAAAGCGAACACCACACGCCTACAAAGCTTATCATGTGATTTTTATTTATCTGTAGAATATTTTTTTTAAATGAAACTTGAAAAAGAACAAAACTGTTAGACTTGTATTTAATTAAGGGATGTTTTGTTATTCTTGAAATTTCTAATGCTTTAATCAAAACCAGATGTACTTACTATTTTACATCCACAAATTATTATTACATTATAGGTTAGTTTTCTTTGTTCCAGCATTCATATAAAACATTTAAATGCTTTTAAAACTGTCTTAATAAAAGGCAACATTTATTTAATATCAAAATAAAGACCACTACTCTCTGTACAAAACTACATCCATGCATAGAAAAAAATATGAATTGTATCTATTTTAGAATTGAATGAAAGGCATTGTATAGAATAATCTTGTAATCTTGAAATAATAACGAATAAAGATCAACACAATCTTACATGAGAAATATTTAAATTAAATAAAATGGTTAAGCCATTACCTAAGGCAGGCTATTGACAAACAAATTGATGATACGAGGAGATCAACAATCTTGTTTGAAGATCATTTAGCAAATTTGATGGTCAATACAATGACCTTGTTTTCAAAAACAATCTGTCGCTAGGTCGAAAGTTGAGTTAAAGTTTACGATATGACGTCACATTGACAAGCGCATTGCAATCAGTGAATTGTTTTTACCCTGCTGAGTGGGATTTAACTAAAGACAAAGCTGCACGTTAAAGTAAGTGTTGATATAGTTTAAAGCTATCCGACAGTTAAAATCGTACATTATTTAATTTTGTGTTAATTTGAAGAACAGATGTATTCGTGTGATGTCATAGTAAATATTTACCGTATGAATGCCCCGCCCCCTTTTTGGAGTCGTAACTGTGCTGCGAAAATTGTGTACGTCATGGCCCCTAAGTCAGAGGTTCTGGTGTTAAGGAGAGTCTGCTCGTTATATAGTGAAATCGCATTGATTCTTAGAAATATTCTTCTCTAATCCTGGGTATTATATAAACAAACTAAGTAAATGGTTATGATAAGCAAAGGTGCCTCTTCCATGTGAATTTCATGGCCTCTGGGTCAGGGATTCTGGGGTTGGGGGGTCTATGGATTATATGGTGAAAAAACATTAATTCTTTGAAAATCTTCTTTTCTCCTGGGTATTTGTAAACAAACTGATTGCAAGACTATGATAAGAAAGGATGTTCCTTCCATTATTGATGACATATAGTGTATTAATGAGTTATTTACTCAACGGATGGCTTACTTTGAAAATTATATCTCTGATTACCATTACTATTACATTTTCATTAGTACGAGAATTTGAAAACTTTTACATTTATATTTATATTGATAATATATTAAAAAAAAATTGAAGCGTTTTAAATATATATCTTTTAAATATATAACTTTTACATTTCATTCATCTGTTTCATTTTGATAATTCATAATCAATATTAATAAAAATACCCCAGGTAAATAGTGTTTACATTATATGATAAAAAAAATAAACGATTTATCACATATTTATTACAACTAGTACTCTTTCCCAGTTGTTTCAACAATTTTCAAAAAGCACCCAGACATCCATAACCTTGTCCAAAAGCTAACAATTATTACACATATCGATAAAATATTCTACAAGTAGCAGCTAATTTTGAATAATAATTTCAGTTATCCAAAATAAAGCTGACAGATTGCTGACTGGTCTACTTTCCCTTATCTTTCATATAAAATTTTGCCTGTGTAATTTTCATACGGTCAGGAAAGTAAAGAAAAAAAAATAAATAAAGAAAAAAAATTAAAAAAAAATTTAAAAAAAGACTGCTAATAGTCTAAAGGTGGAATTTCTTAAACCTTTTTTAAAAATCCCAAATTAAATGAAATATCAGAATTTTAATCTGAGATAGAAGAGATAGAAAAAAAAACCCACACGCACTCAAAATGAGCATAAACTCCCTGTATGAAAAGGAAGGCTATAAAGAAGTTTAAAAAAAAATGGAAAATTTATACGTATAATGAATGTGGATTGCCAAATCATTGCAAAAATTAAGTTAAATAGGTTAAATTATTTAAAAAAAAAAAAAAAAAAAAAAAAAAAAAAAAAAAAAAAACTTTTTAACTTCCTTTCTCCTCTTTAGGAAAAAAATGTTATTAAAAATGTTTATAGTTACAGAATTTGACGAGAGCTAAGTAAATTTAAAACGGTCATCAATTTGGCGACTAATGAAGAAATTTTAGGCGCCAATCAAAAATTTTAGGCGCCATGGCGACTAAATTAATCGCCAATTAGAGCCCTGAAATAGATTAAAAATGATACAAAATAACAGAATTTTTATATTATTGGAACAATTTTTGCAGATACATAGCAAGCATACAGATACATTGTGATATATAAGGCAGCAACCAGGAATGGGACCCTGACTAAGCTCCCTCTATAACAATACAAAATTAGTAAACCCTACAGTAACACACAGGGTGCTTAATATCTAAATACAATTTCACACATACATGTATTTATTCATATCATACATTCAACAGCTATATTATTAAATTGTATAACATATAAAACAAAGAATATCTATCCAGATTCAATTTTGCTTCTAAATTTCTTGTTCGTGTATGCAATCCGCTGTTCCACAAAGAATTTTGTATGGATGTATATTTGAAAATTGATTGATTGTTTTAAGCTCTGTTCGAGAATTTTTCATTCATATAGTGTAGAGACGTCGCCATATACCGGTTTCGGGCTTTAAAAATGTTAGACCTTTACTCGGCACTTAGGGTCATTGAGATATGAGAGTTCTTTATCGTGCCAACGCCGTCCGTGAGATAACGCCTCGGTTCCTAGTGCCGAGCGCTTGGCAAGGAACGGCTGCTACCTATTTTTTTTATCGACTTAGGTCAGTCGAGCTTCCTATATTCGAAAACAATACTGGCCAAAACTTTGTATTTAAGACGCAGAATGTTTTAGTTGCAGGAAGATAAAATTAAAATTTAATTCTTAAATCAGTGTAATCAAGAAATGCTTGGCAGACACTAGATAATTTTTTATTGATTACAAAGAGAATACATCGGATGCATATACATGTAACTGCATATTTTGTGATAAAAAATGATTAATGATTGGTTGTTGAAGTAGAATAACTTCATAAATGCTGGCATAACTCATTTCGGTTACAGTACATATCTTATCAAGGATCCTACAGTTTAATACAGTCTCGGGTGTAAAGCATCCTGACACCCCCCCCCCCCCCCAACACACACACACACACTAACACAAGGGAATTTTCAGAGTTATAAATTTAAATTGTGAAATAATCATAACATACTTTGGGATCCCATCCCCTGTAAAATAGAATTTCTTGTTAGGTAGGTTAGATTATATCTATAACAGAAAGAACTTGGAAGTAACCCCCTCATCCACGAAGCAAGAGGGAACAACAGAGGAGGAATAAAGTGCCTAGGAGGAGTAAGTATCCCCTGTCGACCGGTCTCCCCCGCCTTGTACCCTCTTTATTGATTTGGTAAACGAAGTTATCTTTGATCAAAATTAGTGTAAAAGCAATGGCAAAATAACTGGCATGAAACATGTCAGTCAAAGCACGACCAAACGATACGTTGTATTTGCAAACACGGTTATTATATCGACCAAAGAATTTGCGACATGCTAACAAGATAGTTGTAAGCTCTATAACATCAACTTATTTGTCAGAAGCCTGTATCGGTTTAAATAGTTGATCGCATTCAGAACATGCTCTACTTTAGCTGTTGGACATAAACATTACGTGCAGGTGATATTTGAATATCGTTGCAAACATGTGTACCTTTTGGAAATCGACGGAATATAAGAGTACACAGCTAGACACTTTTATCTTTGTAAAGCTCATGTATTATCACACAAATCAAATATTTATTGAGATAATACAGGATATTCTTCTCTGTATTGAATGAAATTTGATCATTTGATTTGACAATCACGTGATAAATGCATACTTTTTGTCTTGTATGTAGGTTATGTATCATCGTGCGAAATTAACTGATTTACCTTTAATTTATTTTGGACTTTAAATGCTACGTTTCATTTTATGTTTTAATTTAAAATTCAATGTTCTTAAATTATTTTATTTTAAAAGTTCCATGTTGGAAATCTTTCTCATGTCAAATTACTAATTCCTCATTTATTTACTGAGTGAAATTTGTCAGACAAGAAAGGGAGAGAATATTAATGTCCAAGGACCTTTTTAATCACTTATACAAACATAATATTATTATTTGATTTACAAAGTAAACCGTAAAAATGACCAAGAGATATTGAAACATACGAAACAATTGTTTTTGTGAAATATAAAAAGTACAATGAAATTGATATTAAATTATCTACCAACAGCCCCCCCCTTTTTTTTTAACCTCTTTTATCTACAATATCTGCGTTGATGAAGTTATCTTCGACTAATCACAGCTTAAATGGAATAAATTGCGAAATAAAATAGGCCAAAATATTGCTATCAGCATCAGTTCATATGCAAAGTGCTCTCTTTCTTGTAGTTTTCTAGCTTCCCTACAACAATACATGTTTTCTGTGATAATAGTAGTCTTGGATGTTCTTACAAAGATATTAAAATCTGTTTCTGAATATGAATCGTTTTGTTGGCAAAAAACTTTATTCTTATCCAATGTATGTGAAAAATATTTAAGAGTTAATTGATTGTCTTTGGTTAAGGTTTTCATAGCGTTCCTATGAACATGCTCGCTGAAGTCTTACGATTCTATTTCTCTTTTAAAAAAATCAAACAAACGAACAAATTAAAAAAAAAAAAAAAAAAAAAAAAAAAAAAAAAAAAAAACCTTATGAAAGAAAACAGCGTAGTCGGCTGCATATAGCATTTATTGGACCTATACGGTTGTGAATCTTTTGCAAAAAAGAGAACAAAGATCATTTTATCATTTTAGATATATTAATTTGAGTATTTCTTTTTCAAACTCAAGATTATTAATTTCTAAATCATAGGATGACTGGATATATTTATAAATACATATTTGAAACACCATCCCTTAAAGCAATGCAGAAAGTATCCCACGCCGGAAAAAAATAACGTCGTAAAAAGAAGCGATATCAATTATCGTGAGCTTCATCAGAAACAAGACTTATTTAATACCCACATTCAGAATAAAAAGGCTTATTGCTAAACAGCTTTTTTACTAGTTGATAAGGCACATTATAATGTGCATTTGAATTATATATTTTTTTATGATTAAAAATCATTAAGGACAAGGTAACGTTAAGTTTTATACAAGTGAACATAGCGTCGTTCAGTGACCTTAATTTCCTTGCCTAAAGCAGTGCTTTCTGCCTTTATTAGCTGCCTTATATATCTTAATTCTCTTCAATATTTCAATGGGACTACATTAATACCCAATATGTGAACATTTTCAAGTACATGCTCCCCCCCTCCCCCCCGAAAATGCAGTGTAATAAAAGAATATGTGTATTTTTGTTGATATTTCTTTTCGGGAAATAGAATATTCCTCAATAAAAAGAAAAAAAAATAAAGACAATTCATGGTATATATTACTTTTTTTATTAAAACATTGCTGTGATGTCATTCCTTTGCTCTTGCAGTCTAAAATTTTACTTTTGGCAGTCTGTTATTAGTGAGCAGTCTGATATTATTCTTAATATCAGATCTCAGTACTGATATCCTTCAAAATTGGACTGTTACTGAACAAAAGAAATGTGATTATTTAGCAAACAGCAAATTAGTTAAATTTCATAGATACAATGATGATTTTGAAACGTAGTATTGATCATACGGAATTGGAAAATCAAAAATTGAACTTCCACATAAACCAAATATACTGTAACAAGAAGGAAGACCATGCGACGGACCGAATCATGCAAAAAATGGGTCCCTAAACTTTTATAATTAAACTTATTAAACTTAAAGAAATGTTTCAATCACGTAAAAGATCGTTTGTCTGGTTTTCGAAAAAGAGTAGGCTCTCTAAGGGTCGCCAGAGAACCCCCAAACTTTCAAAAACATGTCACATAAAATAATCGAAATACAATTGTATGGCTAATACACTGCAGATTCGGCATTAAGCAACACAATCAATCATTTAGTGCTGACCATAGGTCACAAATTACTTTATCTGGATTAAATAATTATGATCGGAAGTACTAAACCACTTTAAGCAGAATTGGCTGTAAATCTCTTATTTTAACCATAGAAGAGTTTTACTGCTGGTAACATTACAAAATTATTCAATACACATGCAATCTTTTTAAAATTTATTTTCAGTGTCTTTATTTGAAAATAGGACCACTCCAATTGTTTTCTCTGTTTAGCATCAACCTATCATTCAAAACCTTACCCACCTATAGAAAAACAACAAGACACAAGCCGAAAAGTAAAACACAAACTTTAGACACTACATATAAAAAACAAACATTATTCCATTTTTCTTGTAGAAAGATGATTGTCTTTGCAAAATCAAGGTAGTATATGATAATTAAATATTTAATTTGACAGATTCTCACAAATTTTGAAAGAAATTGGCAAAATTCCGAAGTTTCCATTAAAAAAAATAATTAATTCTTCAAATGCTGATTATGTTAGTTTTTCTATTCTGAGGTGTCGCTAAACGTAGAAAAAAAATTGAATGGCTAATATACCTTCAGCATCTGCCTTTTTTCTGGGGTTGTTTACTTCAAATAAAAGTCTACACCTGCATTTTCCTTTCCATTCCGAAAAACAACATTCACTAGATCGTCTGTGTCACAATCCGATGCATTGCTTTAAGCTCTGTGTAGGTTTTAAGGAAGGAAAGTTTGTCCCCACTCTCTTACTACAGTGTAGCTGATTCCCTAAATACGGAGTACTTTTCATTAATGCCTGTATTCTTGAAAGAATTGCTTCAGTGGTCATTAGCACTTTTGTCTTTTGTTATAATATCGGACTGTCTCAGGTAAATCAAAAGGCATTGTTTTATGTACGATATATGCCTCGTACAATTCTGTATGAAAAAATATCAGACTGATATTTTTTCATACAGAACTGTATGAGGCATTTATCCAATAGTCTATTCAGCATATATATTCTATGGAAAATATTTTCAATTCAGTTTTCTATATTCTGAGGAATTTTTCAATGACGATTATTTTTATTATATTCTCCATGATTAATAAGCTTTAAAATAGGAAGCTCTTAATGAAATTTTATGCTGTGACTACAAAGAAATAATTCCTTGAATATTTACAACGAAACAGGTAGCGAATAAATCCACAATAAATCCATTCTTCCGGTCCTTTATACGACGTCAAACACCAAGGTTTAATATTTTTTGGATATCAAAGACGAGGGCGAGATTGTTAGTGAACTATGAATTAATGAAGAAAGAACAGTCTTTCTAATGCTAACATCAATACATATTCCCTGTAGATAGTTGAAAAGATGGCTTTCATGTAATTTTTTTTCTGGTGAAAATGATAAATTTTAATAGTTTCAGAAATTCGTTGTAGTTTGCATTTATCTGCGATATGCACCCCGTCGACAGAAAGGAGAAAGTCATTTCATCTCTGCGTCGTTAAAGTAATGATGCCAATGTAATCTTCTGGTGCACTTTTGTCGGGTACTTTCTCTTGAATCGAGACTCCGAAACGCCACGAGGAATAGAAAAAAATTAGTTCTCAATGGAAATCAGATTAATTAATATGTAAAATACAAATTATGGGGACCTTCAGTTTATCTAGATCTGCTGTGATTGAATGCTCGTTTTCACTGAGAGGCCTAGCCGTGCATCTTTCAGCGCCCATCTCTTCCAAAATCAAACATAATATTTCAATGTTTTAGCTGTTTAAAAAAAGATTCGTTTTACATTGTAGGCCGTTATGTTCTTTCAAATACAAAAGATAATAATTGGAAATTGATAAACAAGCCTAACAAAGTTAGCTGAGCAAAGATGATTGACATAATCGACTAAATTACTCAGGAAGCTAGAGACTCTGTCGACTACAGTTTCCTACACATGTCAGTATTATTTATATCATTTGCCCGGGGCATTAGGACTGAAGGCCAAATGTTCGATTATTTCACAGTCGATGAAGGTGAAAAAGACAAGTGCAAGTCGATAATATCATAACTCCGGTCAAGGGTTAATAAAGTACACAGGAAAGATTATATAAGCATTTTGATATGTATGTATCATAAATACAGTAGCTCGTAGAATGAGAAGAAAAATAAAAATTACACCAAATCAAGGATACGTATAATTTCATAATCTTTTGCTTTGTGGTATCACTTAATCAGGTTAATGTATGTAATTCTTTTATTTCATTAAAAAAATCAAAGGCTTCTATTGTTTTATAATTGTAATGTATATATGTAAACGTATGAACATTAAATCCAACAATTTGAAAAATATATCGAGGATTATCTTGTTAAAAAGTATAAATGTACATGAAGTGTACAACAGTACAGTTGCATACCGAAGAATGTGCCACATCTGTTTCATATTTGGATGTCTTACTGACTATAGACGTTATAGGCTAACTAACGACTAAACTGTATGAAAATATGACGACTTTAACTTTTCAACGTCAATCCCCTATAGTAATACTCCACTATTTCCTGCATAAGGTGTTTATATCTTCAAACATATTTGATGCACAAGACATATTCTGAGTATATGATACAATTTTTAGCAGAGACAGGCTATTGACAAATAAGTTGATGTTAACGTGCTTTCTGTAATCTCGATTTAGTCAGGGTTTTTTTTTTAAAAAGCAAATTCTATGGTTGTAATAATGACATTTATTTTGAAATATCATATGGATCATTTTGGCTGACATCATTCTTACCAGTTTCAGAGTTATAGAACAAACAGCATTTCCTTCTTATTGTAAAGTGACCTTGACCTTTAACTTATGATCTTAAGTTAAGAATATGATACACATCTAAGTCATGGGCAATAATGTATTTAAGTTTGGGCCTATTCCAATCCGGGACTGAAAGTTTGGTCCGGACACGATTTTATGACACACAAACAGGTAAACCATGTCCCCTTTCGTAAGAAAAATAAATAATAATAAGAAAAAAATATTTTTTTTTCAATTTAATACTTGTAGTTAATAATCGTTATGAGTGCTGTTCGTTGTCTCTATATATTTCATTATTAACTTTAACTACAGATGTAACACTTCATTTCTGTATCATACATTTATCAAAACTGATGATACAATGAAGGAGTACATTGATAGAAAAGATTGTCAATGACATGATAGCCATGGGAAGTGATCAACAATGTACAACAGTGTTATCTACTTTATCCCTACTTTACGATTAACATTCTTCCAAAAGAGGCATTTCATTTCTCTTAAATCCAATTATAATTTACCAATGCCATGATAATCTTTATATTACTTCCAAAATTTTTAGAATGATTGAGGGTTGGAAAAAGGTATCTGTTCAGTACGGACGGAATACCTGATCAATACATAGGGCTCCCGGCGGGTGTGACCGGTCGACAGGGGATGCTTACTCCTCGTAGACACCTAATCACACAGGGGTCCGTTTTATGACCTGTTCACAGATTTGTATTGATTTTAGTTTTTATAGAGATCGATCATTGTTCGTTATCCTCACTTCTTTCATTATCAAAGGTGTTTCTTGCGCGATTTGTGAAGTCAAAGCTGTTTTTTAATGATTTGTTAAGTATAAACGTTTTCTCGTAAAGACTCCAGATTCCATACAAATTACTTTTGTGTTATTGATATCAGGACGCATCCAACTGCCAAAAAATCATGAAATTTTGTTTTAGAAATTCTTACAATAATATAATATATAGTAATAATATAATATACAATAATCAGTCTGAAAATAATAAAGCAGCAGCATTTGGGGATATAAGAAATTAATGGCATGTTGGATGTTACGCCGTAGACTTTATTCCATTATAAGTCACGATCAGAAAACGGTAGGAAAAAATCATGAAACATTAATTCACCTCAGTGCTTACTCAAAGGTAATTGAAAAACCAATCAAAAAGAACCCCATACAAATATTGATGTTTGTGAATTCATAATATGTTAACGTTCTTGTGACTGTAAAAAGATTATACAGTGTTGACTTGAATGAGATTTATATAGTCATTAAGCTGTTGACTTGTGTGAGCTTTATATAGTCAGTAAGCTGATGACTTGTATGAGCTGTATATAGTCAGTAAGCTGTTGACTTGTATGAGCTGTATATAGTCAGTAAGCTGTTGACTTGTATGAGCTGTATATAGTCAGTAAGATGTTGACTTGTATGAGCATTATATAGTCAGTAAGCTGTTGACTTGTATGAGCTGTATATAGTCAGTAAGCTGTTGACTTGTATGAGCTGTATATAGTCAGTGAGCTGTTGACTTGTATGAGCTGTATATAGTCAGTAAGATGTTGACTTGTATGAGCATTTTATAGTCAGTAAGCTGTTGACTTGTATGAGCTGTATATAGTCAGTAAGCAGTTGACTTGTATGAGCTGTATATAGTCAGTAAGCTGTTGACTTGTATGAGTTGTATATAGTCAGTAAGCTCTTGACTTGTATGAGCTGTATATAGTCAGTAAGCTCTTGACTTGTATAAGCTTTATAAAGCCAGTAAACTGATAAAGAAGAACAGAATTCGCAGAATCCGAAGGCTTAGATAAATGTTGTTCTTAGACTGTGTAAACACACTAAAATAATATTGTTTCATTATAAGATCATTACGTATTTTAGAAATTCATTTACAATGTAGTTATAAATCAGATAAATGGTTTTAGGATCTCATTTTAACCATATACGTATCTTCATTAATGACGTGCCTAAAGGACTATAATTGAAAAGGGAAGAGCAGTAATATCTATAGGAGGATTTTGTTTCAGATGGTCGATATCTAAGCACAGTAGATTTTTTTTTTTATAATTAATATGTTTAGAAACATCGGTGATGCAACAAGGCAATTTTATTTTTAATTTGAAAAAAAAAAAAACATGGTCATTTTAACATGAATCTCACCTTTTTTCTTTCTTTCTTTTTTTTTTTCTAAAATTCAAATGTTTTCATAAATCTGAAAAACTTAACTCGTTTTTTTCTGAATTACAGCAATTCAATTGGTTCCTCTTCTAGAATTACCAAACTTTAATTGGGTATTTAAGACATCATTTTCCACTAAAAAAATTGGTTTTCTTTTCTAGCTTGATAACTTCGTAATGTTTTTAATATCTTTTTAATTTCCTTTTGCTTGGACAAAATTATCATCTGGTATATTCCAAATCTATTAGTCAGCTTGTTTTTAATTACAATATCCCATTAGGAACAATCGATGGGGATTTAATGTCTTTTGAAGTTCATGCCTGCAAGGAATTTGTTTAAATCTTTGAGCATCGGCAAAGATTGATTGTTGATTGAAAGATTTATGTCTCATTCGAGGATTTTTCAATTATATAGAAGCATCACCTTATACCGGCGAAGGGCCAATTTTTATACATTGTACGTAACTTTTTATATTAAAAGAAAAGTTACTTGCATATGCATATAATATTTCCAAAAATTAACATCATTGCAATTAAACTTTAACTCAAATTTTCTCAGTACTTATATCTTTCAAAACTGGATTGTTACTTGAAAAAAATATATCTAAATGAAAATATAGATAACTTATCTTACAGACAGCAAAATTTAATCTTATTTGTAGTGAAAACATTGAATCAGAATATAATCTATTATATAAAATTGGAAAATGAAAAATTAAACCTACAATCAAACAAAATTATTTATTTCAGAGCAGTCTTTTATATTACATTTATTCTAATTGTAATTAGTGGTTAATACACATGTATCAATTGCTGTCTTTAATATATACAGTATCGGCTTTATTTTCTGTTTGTTAAGTTCAGATCATAATTCACATCTGAATTTTCCTTTTCCCATCCAAAAAAAAATATTCAGCAGATTGATAGAATAAAAATCTTGGTAATGCCTTTAGTTATATACGTGTTTAAATAAGGAAACTTTCGTCCCCACTCTCCATTTCAAACTGATCCAGCTATAAATACCTACTAAAATGTAATTTATTCACAGCATACTGAGTAGTTTTCATTCAACCCTGCATCAACATTCTTGTATTTTGTTGTAAAAAAAATTGTCCGAGGTAAATTTGTAAATTTTGAAGGGCAATGTTGATATATTTGCATCCTACAGAAATATGAGACAGCTTTTCGAGGGCCTCGAATTGTTTTTTTTTTCTCAATACAGAACCATCCTAAACAGAGGTATTGCTTACTTTCTTGTAAGATTTAAGGAATAACTGTCTTATTTTTTGGATTCATGATGTGATCAATCGAGTGGCTTGCGTGATAATTTGCATAAACGCCGAAGGCGTTTATGCATAAAATTATCACGCAAGCCAATCGATTGATCATCGTCATGAATCCAAAAAATCTGACAGTTATTCCTTATATTTACATGCTCCTGATTCTGCAAATTCCCGTGCTAATAGCCCCGCTTCTGTCTCTATTTGTCCGGCCCCGCACGTGATTTTTTTTAACCGCGCCTATCGATGAACCAGTAGATTTATGTAGAAATAAAGTATTTTTACAATTTGTAATTTTATCTCGGACAAAGACATTGGAAATGTAAATATTTAATTGAATATGTACAATTAAAGGTAGCTGAAGCTGACGTTAATAATCAAAATCCAGCGGTTTGATCCTCTCCCGATTGTTATCCCAGAAAGTACGACAAAGCCATTATATCGATCGACGATTGTATAGTCTTTGATATAAGGGCAATTCATTGATACAGCGGCAAAATCAGAGCGATGATCGGAACAAGCACATTCTAAGTTACTAAATCAGTCAATATGAGTTGGAAAGTAAAAGTGAAACTAGGAATTCTCTTGGTCCTCCTATCTTGTGGTGAGTTTAAACTTAAATTATAATTGTAAATGGTACTTAAAAAATTTAAAAAGTTAACTTTATCAGGCTATGATTTTTGAAAAACATTGCAAAAACTTTGTATTCGTAATATTTCAATAGTTAACAATACACTGACCTTTAGATACCTTACGACTTTGGGTCATAAGTATCGCGATCACGAAATGTCCTGCTGCAATGCTGAAAATTTTACCCTTGCATTTTATTTATTATTTTAGAGTAAATTCTTGGAGGAGTGTAGATTTTTTGTGTGTAGATATTTAATATAAACTTAATATGCATCTCTTTTTACGACTTTAAATGGCATTGTGATTGTTGAAAGTACACATCATTTTGCCTCTTTTCTGTTTAAAATACCCGCCTATTTGCAACAATCTTGAATTAAAAGTCATCGGCTGATTGTGTGTTCTATACAATTATAGATATTACATAAAGCTGTTACTAAATGAAGAATGAAGAGGTTGATAACCGTTAGACAAAGTTAACAATTCCTTACAAAGATAACTACAGTGTAATTCCTACAAGGTTAACTTCTAGTATTCATTACAAAGTTAACAATGCCTAATAATTTTTATGATAATGTTTGGTTATCAAGTAAATTCTAGTGACATGGTAAAAAGGAAAATAGCATGCACGTTTTCTGAGGGCATAATCCGTCATTGTTTTGGCATAATATATATGTATACTCTGAAGCATAACGCATAATTTCCCTCGTATTCAAAATTTTAAAGAATTTGTAAATCTGCCAAAGTACGTGAAGATCTATCTTTTTGGCATCATAGCTCACATATAAAGCAAAAATTGCAAACTAAAAAAAAAAATCAGCCTTTAAAGATTAAATGCAAATCGCAAAAATTTTAAGCCGCATATAATACTTGGTTTACAATAGCACAAATGAATCATCTTTAAAACTTTTTTTTATATACATTTTATCGGAAAAAAGAAAAATATTTTATTGTATGAAGGGCAATTTCTAGGTGGCAAATCGGAAAAAAAGACATTGATTCGTAAGTCGGGACTATTTTCACTAAAAAGTCCTCTGTATGTTGAAGAATACAGCATAAATGCTTCAGATATCATCATAGGCTATAAGGATTTTTTCGTCAAGGTTCTAGAATTTACTGCACTTCTTTCTATATTTTTATTCCTAAACTATTGGCAATCAAGCTTTTTCACCTAGCTTGGAAAACAGCGAATAAATTTCGAATGTATCTTATTCATTGAATTGCACCTATTATCATAGTAATCTGAGAGATATAAAAGAAAAAAAAAACCATTGACTGATTTATCGGAAAAATTTGTAAAGCTTGACATTTGTTTCCCAAAATGAATATCTCATTTATAAAAAGAAATAATTGGCTCTTAACATATTGCCTCTCTAAGAAGTATTTTATGGAAGTATGCCAACTCCAAGCCGCCGGCGAGGATTCTTTGTAAATACGCTTTGTATTATAGGACTTTAGTTTAAGGAATGACAGATTCTGTCTACTACGAACAACAACGGTTACGAGGTTTTCATACATGGCGTTATTGAAATCCGCATTATAGAAACATTACAATTAATCGGAAGCTAACAGTTTTGTTGGCTTAGATACGCCACATGCAGGCGCAGATCTCGCTTCAGAAACCCGTCTTACCGTTGTAAAATACATTATAGAAATTGGCCGAGGGTATCTAAATTTGATAAGACAGTTTTACGAAACCAAACAAGAAACACTGCATGAAAAGTCGGGTTTACTTTTACCTTAAATGCAATTTAAATGCTGCGGTTATTTAATGTTTAACTGCATAGTATAACATATTGTGGGATCGTAAACGTTAGAAAATAATTAGCATTTAATACGAGTTTAATAGAAAATTAAAAGAACAAATTTAATAAGTTTGGAAAATTGTAAACTTACTAATACATTCAGATACAAGTCTTCCGTAAACAAATGTTATACCTTTAGTATGTAAAATGTATAATTATTATTAAACATGCACATAAAATAAAGTTTTATGTTTATATTATATTGTTTGGTTAATAAAATTTAATGTAGAGTTTTACCTCATTATTTGTTCTTGTTTAATTCACACTTTACTGAACAATACTTCCTTAAACTGAATTATATACGGGAAAACTTACCAAATATATCCAATTTAACCCTTTCATAAACTAATATTATACCTCATGTATAAATATAATTATATACATGGATTAAACATTTCTTATTGATTTATTAAAGATTTAGTTTAATATTTATTTTTATCTCATTATTCCTTGTAGAATATATATATAATTTTTTTCAATTATTTTACAATCACACACAAATCCATTTTTCATATAATTTTATTACATTATGTTAATGACATACAAACAAATAAATCTTAAAAAACTTAATAAGTCTATATAATATTTCAGAATTTATACCAAGGTACTAGTAATTGGAATTCAATGCCATTATTATTATTATTATAAATTCTTACATAGTGCTAAATATACTGTCAGTATTTAGAATTTTACAATACACAATTTAATGGAAATTAAGTTTTTAGACGCTGATAACAATGGGTCACAAAATAATTCATATCCAAACAAATTAATTACAACAATTTACAAAATAGAATTGCATACAACATTCAAATCCATCAGCATTAAATCTGCACAAAAGGTAAAAACTGCAGTCTATTTGGACTTCAAAAAAAAAAAAATACAATATCCATGATAGAAACAGTCCTTATCAAAACTGTTTAATGGGTTGTAAATTTAAAATAAAAGTTTATTCATCTCATTATGTGTCTTTCATATACAGCATGAAATACAAGGCCTTTTTGAAAAAATTCTACATGTGCTATAGGCAAATTTCTCAAAAAATGAATGTGGATAACTTAAAGCACAGAGTCATTATACTTTTTAGCATGCAATTTGAAAAATATTGTTGAAAGTGATAATTTTGAAATCATTTACAAAAGATTTTAAGATCTTTTTCCATGATAATTTCCTATTTCCATCCTTAAAAAGTTTTGGACAGAAGAGAAAGTACATTATGACCACACAAATTAGTGAACATACTGGAATACAAGGGCATTCATTTACATAAATTAGCACAAACATTGCAAGACAAAGAGCCAATGATTCTACATGTATATCAAGATCTAGGGGAATGGTACACTTATAACATTAAACATCTTTTGTCGTTTCAATTTTAAGAATCTCAATAAGCACAAGCAGGTAGACAGGAATATGAATACTGTGAAACTACATATATCTCATTAAAACAATTTTAGGCTAATTTGAAATTGAGACATAAAATTGACCTTTACACTCAAAGCATTTTCTTCTAGCTAGTCTATGCCTAATATACACTCAAAGCATTTTCTTCTAGCTAGTCTATGCCTAATATATGTTCAGAAACAATATATCTGGAATATTCATGTACAAATAATATCATGCATTAGTATATTCATGTACACATGATAAACGTTCTTTAACTCTTTATTTTTATTAATAGTTAAGTTGCCTTTTCTTCTTATTACAATATATTTTATGCATAAATGTCTTCTTAGTCTAGTTCTGACAGAGAAGCCTCACTCGCCCACAAGCAACAGCAAAAGGATCGGTCAGAGACGCCACCTTTCTCTTACTTGGGTATCAAGATCTGCAACTTACTGCCAGCAAAACTCTTTCAGACTACCCTTGCATTGTCTCCTAATTATTGTCACAATAAATATCCATGCACTAATTATTCAAGTTAAACTTGTAAAAACATGGAAATAAGTCGGAGATTAAGAATGTTTGGTATGTGTGCTACACAATAAGCCAGTTGATCTGCAAACAATAAAAAATACGACAGCTTTTTAATCATTAACTGAGTACAGTAAACATTTTATGTTGACTGTGAAAAATACACCATCAAGAAAACTTCTTTTATATCATGGTTATGTGAATTCAAATTAAGGAAAAAGCATCACAATTACACAAAACAAGTAACAGCTGATAATTTATCTCTAATAGCCCATTTCTGTTCAATCGCTACATCATCAGGTTTATCGCTTGTGGATTGAAACATAGCATATTCTCATCAAATCAATTTTACATTGGAATGTAAGACATTTTGATAATGATATTTTCAGTAAATAATCTTCTAGTCTTTGCCATAAAATTTCAAGAATAAGCTCCGAAACGTACATATAAAAAGGCTTGTATAAACATATGTACAAGTACATGTTACAAAATTTTTTAGCCTTACTCTTTAAACTTAATGCAAAAAATTCTGGTCTTAAACTCTTTACTTCAAATGAAAGGAAACAAATTAATTTCTTACTCTTGCAATATAATATGCATTAAAATCACTATTTACCCTATTTACTCAGAAATCTCTTTATCTGGTCTGTTTAGTCTATTTTTTACATCTAAGACAAACTAAGCCACTGACAGAGAAGCCTCACTCGCCCACAAGCAACAGCAAAAGGATCGGTCTTAGACACCACCTTTCTCTTACTTGGGTATCAAGATCTGCAACTTACTGCCAGCAAAGCTCTTTCAGACTACCCTTGCATTGTCTCCTACTTCTTTTCACAATAATTGTCCATACACTAACATCAACATTTCTTATCCACTAGATGGCTACCTCTATCATAGCTTAATTGTTGGTAGATTGTTTATTTTCTCTTGTCTTTCAGTAAAAATTTAATAAATACTTCAAACCAACAAAGGATCCAAAGGCCACATCACTCACCTGAGCAACCATGGCCATAACTTTGACCAAAACAAAAAAAAAGGGGGGGGGGGGGTCAGGAGCACCTCATGGGGTCATATGTTTAGATCTTTATAACACTTGAAATGCCACACAAGTAGTGTTTTTAAGATCTGACAATTGCAAGGAACAAGAATATATGATTTAGTGTAGCCCCACCCTACTTTCGGGTGATCAGCATGTCATAGTACAATTTTCATATGATATGTATTCATATCAATACACAATATTTAAGGTGCCAAGTAGAGTTTGGTCATCTGATATCCTGTTCAACTATGTCAGACTCTGACACACATGTACAGATATTTAATCACATATCATGGAAAACAATAAGGTACAATGATTTGAACAAACTAAAAGCTACTTTAATTGAGGATGCTTCAACATAAGTTTCAATTTTTCTGGATAAATGGTTCAAGATTTTCTTTTAAATTGCCAATACATTTTCATTAAATTTGAATCATCTCCCCTTGAAAATGTTACTAGTTTTTTTTATGGTTAGATAGAAAGACATTTTCATTAAATTTAAATCATCTCCCCTTGAAAATGTTACTAGTTTTTTTATGGTTAGATAGAAAGACAGATGGAAGACCACAAAATGTGATCAGGAAAACTCGCTTAAGCTTTCAGCTCTTGTGAGCTTAAAAGTACATGTTATTAATTTTTTTCTTACTTCAACGTTTGGTTTCCACCATCAGATTTCAGTTTCCATTCAAGCTTTTGTGAATTGTCATGGGGATATCCATCATGCGCAGCAGTCTGAAAGTATACAATTCACAGATTAACATATCAATTACAAATAAAACATCCTGATTATGCCTTTAAATGAAATCATTTGAAGCTAGACACAATGATAGTACATCATTTAGCTTTATCATAATACATGTTGCTTTATTATAATTGTAGCTTTAACAAAACAAGAAATCTGTGAGCCAATCATGAATGCTCAATAGTGATATAACCAACCAACCCCCCAACCCCCCCTTTTGATGTGAATACACAAGTCAGTTAAAAATAACTGTGCTATCATCATGATCATTTGACAAGAAGTTGACATAACATTTAAACAAAAATGAATCCCAGTAATGTATTCCAGAGTTAGTTACGATACTTGTATACAGTATACATTATTACAATGTATATGGGAATAACATATATACATATATTGCAATTACAGCAATTCTGCAAAACTCCTTCATAGCAAATTTCAAGGGACCAAAGAAAGATCTTCGCTATAATCTTAATTCATTATATGTTTAATATAGTGAATTCATAAGAAATCATATACCGAATTTGTTATAAAACAGTCAGCTAACAGTACTTCAAACTATTGTATGTTATATAATCGAAATCACCCTCAGTTACAAAAATTGTCAATACAACCTTTTCACTTCCTTAGATGCACAATTAAAGAATTTAGTGTATAATATTTAGATTTGAACATTTAAATATTATCTAACCAATGCATTTGAAATGTCAGAAAATAATGAAACCTGCCATATATATTCATCCTTTAGCTTCATAATCATATCCATGCTACCGGATACATCTGTAACAAATTAAAAATAGAACCGATGAAATAAAGATTTTATTTCCAGAACAATTTTTTTAATTGTGGCAAATATATATGATTTACATACATGGTGACTCACAAACATATGTAGTATTTATTGATGACTCGGGTGTCCACAACTCAAATTTATTGTCAACATGAACAATGTCATTAAAGGATCAATTAAATTTCTGAGTTAACAATGCTAATGTAGTGTCATCTGCATCTTCATCGAACTCCTCATCATGATCTTAAAACCTTATGTATATTTAATGAAATTTGTAATGAAAAATATTTGTTATACTTAAATGAAAAAAAAATGCATTAAAATATCTTAAAATTACTTCGTTATAGCCATAAATTTGTTATATATATATAGCCATGTTCGTCACATACAGCGATTTTCTATAGGTTTATATAAGGACTTTGCTGGACATGAATAAAAGTTTGCTATCTGTATCTATGTTTGTTAAATTTGAGTTTTGCTGTATATAGGAATTAGAATTTCAAGCATCTGCAATTAGCAGTTGCTGAGAACTGTGACGGAAATTCGTTATGGACAAAAACATGCATGCACAGACAGACAGACAAAAACGGTATTATACTGCCCTCTCATTCTGAAGGGACCTAGCCGGGGTATAATTATTTGGCTTATAAAAAATGTTTTGTTTGGTAATGAATTCTAGCATTCTTTTAATTTCAGCTATAGAAATAATGAAATAAAACTTTTGCACATTAATTCTATTTGAGTAATACAGTACATTTGTGTATCTCTATAAAACCCCCTTACTCCTTCACTTTCGGGAAACTGTGAGCTGTTAGTAAACAAATGCGATTGTGATGTCATTTTCTACATGCAGAAAAACGACAAAAAATCAAATGCCGAGAAATTAGTACAGTCAAGTTCAAGAATGCGATAAAAAAATATTAAATAACAATTACACTTGATCTATTGTATCTATCATATTTTATGTGAAATCAGCGAATACTTTTTCCTTTATCAGTGAGTGTTTATGCACTATTCCATGCGCTATTCCTCCGACATGTGCGTTAATAGCGAGCGCAGCGAGGCGGCGCAAAGCGCCGCTCACGTAGCGAGCTCCAAAGACAACGTGTACGAACGGAGGAAATTCGGGTTGAAATCTGCACATTGTTCAAAGAAATTTTTATCGTCCCATGTGAAAATATTCCATACTCCCAATAATCCTTTGCAGTGCATAGCAACATGGTGGCATAAGCAAAGCAACAACTTACTTGATAAAATTAATAAATAACGAATTAATTCAATTTCCATGTGCCGTAATTACCCACAAAACTATCGCTTGCATCCCTGGTAAACACGACTTTGTATGTGACGTCATATTTTTGTCACTTCAACGACTCGGGCATTTCCAATTTTGTCAGAAATATCCGAAAAGTTAGGAATTTCGATCCCAATGCATTGGGAGTCTGCAACGTTAGAGAATATGTACGTCAATAATGGTTTACAAAAAAAATTATGTACGATACTCACTAATCGCGCGATAAAAGCGTAATAAGCAATGTAAAACGACATTTGAGATGTGTTGAGTTTTAGAAAATGAACTGCGCTCGCAATAACGGTTTCACCGTCGGACATATTATGCTCATTTTTACATGTCAGTCATTTTTATGAAGGTTTTAGCCAAAGGATTATTATGACTTACCATATTGAATAGTTATACGGCTAAAAATATTTTATTTTTCGTCTCAAATTGCCCCAATATGCTACGTTGGATATAACAGTGTGACGTTCATACATATATGAGTCATCTATAGATATTGAAGGTCATCATGGTCATGTTGCACGTTTTTTAGTGTTGATGTAGCTGCAGAACTGTAGCTCTCCGAAAAAATATATATTGACAGACCGGAGACTGGTCGTCCATCCCAATTGTATCAGACCAGCGAGCTAGATTTTGCAGCTAGTGTTGATGTACATGTAAATAATCACTTTTTCGCCATCTTTTTTTTCTTAAACAGTATGTTTACCTGCTTGACCTTGAGCATGTTGAGGTGCCCTTTTCTTCCCTTTCTCAAATGTCTTGCATTTTCCCCAATAATTTCATCGATGTATGAATCCGATGGTTCTGGTGAATCGAAACTATTCCATGAGCATGATAAGGATCCATCCTCCTCACTAATTTCCGATACTTCGCCTGTCCGACACGTTTGGTGCTGTTTGGCGGGCTCGGAATATTCGCGATGCTGCTGCCTGATTTTGATTGGCTAATTTATAATTATGTATAGCGTGCGCGTAGAGGGAAAAATCATTTTATATTAGATAGGCCTATTTGATTTTTTTATTATTATTTCTCAAACTTTAAAAGGAAAGAAAATTAAAAAAAAAAGATTTTGATTTAAATTTTTTGGAAGGGCAGATAACTCTATTATAAAAAAAAAAAAAACAACAACTGAGCCTGAGGTGTAAATGATCATGACATATTGATGATTTTTTTCCTAATATTTAATTAGATATGTTAAGTAAATAAGATTTAAGTCGTCTTTAAGAATTTTAAATATATGAGCATTTATAGATAAATACAATAGTAAATAACAATTTATGATTATTAAGAGTGTAGCACAGTCCAATTTTTACAAAATTCGATATTTGCAAATACAGCAGCGATCTCAGTATAAAGTAAAATCTCTTTCGAATTAAATCTCTCTCTCTCTCTCTCTCTCTCTCTCTCTCATGATATTCTCCTGAATCAAACGTTATATAAAAAAGATTCAAATATCTTTATTCATTTGGTTCATAATAAAATTGTTAAAATTTCAGGGTGGGGCACCTGTTTTTAAAGTATGTTCTACCAATATTTTTGATGACAGTGGTCATATCGCCAGAATACTTGAATAAGTAGTAAGTCTTGCGTCATTCTCAAATTAATTTTTGTACGTTCAAAGATCTGATTGAATTAATATTTTATGCAATGCGTTAAGTAAAGGCTGAGAGAGAGAGAGAGAGAGAGAGAGAGAGAGAGAGAGAGAGAGAGATGATCCTTTGAAACTGGACAATTTTGGCTACTAAACGGGATCGAGTAGGTTTTAGAATAAACAGCATCAAAGTAAACAGAACAATTTGATCCAGTTTCATAATACATTTTTTTTTTTTCGACAAATCTAGATCTAGTACTACCGTACTAATAATATACATTGTCAATATTAAATTATTTCAGAGTTAATAAAAAGCCAAACAAAAGCGATATATATAGGATGCTTTAATGTAAATGTTTTTGTCTTTTTGCGATAATAAATATGTAAACAATATTTATTCTGTATAAAATAAAAAAAATTATTGACACATTATTTATCACATATATAAAATACCAAAAACATACTTAAACTTAAAGTATAAACGGATTTACTTTTACATGTCGATTTTCTTAAACGAAACGTATAATTTCTTCTATTAAACTATATTATTCTCGATGTTTTTTGCATTAAATCTGATTATACTTATTTGAAAAATGTAGTAAATTATATCACAATATATTTTATATATAATGTAACGTTATACATAAATTAAATTCAAAACAAGAAATTTAATTAAGTAAACAAATTTATTAAATTATATTAAACGCAACTTTTCATGCAGTGAAAGCCGCTTTTTTCCTTATATAGACCCCGGATTCTGAAAAGCCTTTTCAAAAAGCAGTTATTTGAAAAAAAAAATTGAAGTACCATACATGGAGATACATGTATGTGATCTGGATCACTTTAATACTCAGATTTCGTGTTTATATATCGGGTGTGTAGACCCTGGACGGTTTTTTTAAACCAAATTATGATACGGGTTCCCTGCCATAGACCAACATTGCGTACGATACTTTCTACACACAACGCAATGTAATTCTGGACCCCATAACTTTGTTTTCTAACTTGCATTGATTAAATTTTTCGATCAAATAGTAAAGAACATACCAACTTTTGGAATTCCGTTTTTCAACCTATAAGCATAACTTTTTTGTTCACTTTTAAATACAAGAAAGATTGTAGGAGTAGACTTGCACTACAGGGTATGTTATGCCTCGTACTGTAGCTAGAAACGTTATTTACTCTCATAGTCTACACAGAAATTGCTTCTTGTTTATTTGAATTTTAAATCATTTTGGTTTTGAGTGCATTTGCAATTTGAAGCTATAAATTGCTGCCAAAGCATTGATTTTCGTAGTGACTTGAATGGATGCACAACGATATTCTGAATAATAAGTCTCAGAATTTGTATGGTAGTATTAAAAATAAAATCTGAAAAAATGTAAGTCCGGCTCATTGCATGCTTTTAAGAGATATATAACCTTTGTTGCAATAAGTCTAATGTTTGTGTTTTGACTACAGAATAATAGCTAACTAATAACAAATATTGTATGGTAAACGTGATGACATCAGCTAGTCCATCGTCAACTTTCTTTATTTATGTAGCAATGTTCCATCAACACCGGTATGTCTCCCAACTGAGTCGATGCTCAAACGCATGCTGTAAATACGATCAATTTTTAAAACGAGGCAAGGTACTGACAAATAAGTTGATGTTACAAGGATTTCACTATTTCTGTTTAATATCAGTTTTTGGAAAATTCTACGTTCGTTATAATGACATTGTTTTATTTGAATCGTTGGGTCGTATTTGTTCTGACATAGTTCATACCATTTGTAAGGTCATTGCTTTCATACTTAATTTGACTACAGACTACTCCGTCTACTGCTCACTAAATAGAGCTCACAGCGGATGTGACGGCTCGACAGGGTTTGCTTACTGATCCTACACACCTGATCCCACCTGGTGTTTCCATGGATCCGTGTCTCTCTCTGTTCCCGATTCGTTTTGTTTCCCGAAATTATGAGATTAATCACTTTTCTTTATTTTCCACCTTAACATAATAGAGGAGTTGAACCATAAAAAGGAAAGTGATCTGATAATGGCATTTTTGAACCTTTTTGGCAAAAAAAAAAGGATTCTAAATACATGTACAGATGCAAGATATCGAGTTCATATTAGAATAATAGGTCTTATTAACAATACGTAATAATGAGTAATGTCTCAATTAGCAAGCCTTATACAAAATAAAGCAATAATACATATAACATGTATAGTACTTTTCTTTTGCGGAAGGTTTTTCAAGAAATCATTTTTATTTACTAATCAGTGATATAAGAAGGACATTTCACTCAAGGGAATGAATATCAGTATGTGTATCAAAAGAACTTTAATGGATGCAAACTTAGATAACATTTCATAAGAAATTGAAGGATAATTTGACCGTATACTTGAATAGTCTCAACAAGAAAACTGCTCCACTGAGTGATGTTCTCAAGTTTCATGACTTTACGTCCTATAATCGTAGAAAAGGGTGTTCTTTTGAGATATATGCTTTTAATTACGGTGTTCTTTTTGGTATTAAAGGTTATGAATATTGGTTAAAGCTTTTGTTTTTTTTCTCACTTATGTTTAATCAAGTTTAGAATTAGTAACCCTCTCATATACTTCTTATATTTGTTCTTTAAATTTCGTGGTAGCAGATACGAATCAGGAACAGAGCAAACACAGACCTCTAAAAACATCAGAGGTGGGATCAGGTGCCATTGGAGGAGTAAGCATCTCCTGCCGACCGGTGCTCCTTGTCATGATCAGGCAAAGGATAAAGATAACAAAAAGTGTTCAATCTTGATAAATCTTGTAAACAACACAAACCTTGAACAGGGCAAGAACACCGGCTACTGGAATTGTCTGAGCCCATTAGGATTAAGCACCACCGTGAACTAGTTGAATGGAGTAATTCGTAGAAAATTATGTATAAAAAGAATGGCTTGACTTTGATTATCTGTAATTATTCATATGCATGAAATGTATGGAGATAACGAACAGTGTTCAAGCTCAAAGTCCATTAAACAATACAAATTTTGGAGCAGAGCAAACGCAGACCTCTAAAACATTAGAGGTGGGATCAGGTGCCATGGAGGAGTGAGCATCCCCTGCCGACCGGTCACACCCGCCTTGTGCTCCTTGTCATGATCAGGAAATAACGGAAAAAATCGTCGACAATAGGGAAATTTACAATTCACTTTATCACAGCTAGATGCTCTTTTTAATTTAAAAATAAGAAATGAGAAGTGAATACTATTCACCTTTATATAAACGAATAAAAGACTATAAAAATTTGGATAATTTGAAAGTACACGTAATAACAGAATGATTCTTTTCTATAACTAGAGAGAAAATGGTGAAGTATCTCCCACTGGCATATTATTATACAATTTGTCTTGAATGATATACGTACTTTATCGGCTCGTTTAATTAGGAAAACTAAATTATAATACTTATTTATACTATATGGTCTTTTCTTTTGTGAGATCATCAAGAGAAAATATGCTTATTCATTAATGGGTATGTATTCAAAACACTTAATACCAGTACATACAAATTACACCTTTTCCTGACAGATGGGGGAGGATATTGATATATATCAAATGTTTAGAACTCGACAAAGGTGTAGTTATCTGTTAAATGAATGGAAACAAAGAAAAAAAACATAGAACCAATCAACTATTCAATCAAACAGTATTTTTCAAAACTTATTCAGTGCTAATGCAAACTAAAGAAGACAAGAAAAGATTAATTCAGACAGTTGTCGTGCAAGAGAGGAAGCATTTTCCCCTGTCAGTTTTAATGAAAATTAAGGTCTTTCTACGGTCACTGTACTTTTTTAGTCATTTTCTCGATGATTCATCTACCGGTATGCTTGAATTGACTCAATAAAGGAAATTAGATACTCTTGGGATATCTTCTACTGTTTTAAAAACACCAACGTATAAATGTTTTTGATCTCATTTGTTGAATACCTAGATCCAAAAATTGTTTATTTGTCTTCAATGTAAGAGGTGAATAAAACTAACAGTAATCAATATCCTAAATCCAAAAAAGAATGCAAACCACAAAGGGGAAAAACGGAAACCTGGAAATATCAGAGGTGGGATCAGTTGCTCGATTGCTTTGGAGGAGTAAGCATCCTCTGTTGATCTTTTACACCCGTCGTAAGCTCTCTGTATTGATCAGGTACATGTATAAAGAAGAGTGATTTTGAAAAAAAAAGACCTAACAATTGGTGGGAAACACGTCAGTCATAATGAGACTCAGTGATAGGTATTTTTTAAAAGGAACGTCATTATAACGACCAAAGAATTTATAAAATACTGACATTTATCAAGATAATTGAAGACATCCGTAACTTCAACTTATTTGTCAGTGATCTGCCTCGACTTAAAAGTTGATCGTTCTCAGAATATGCTCTGCGTACCGCATCCAATTCGGAGATTGGTGTATATTTGTTTAGTTACTTGTTTAGTTGTTTAGTTACTTTGTCGTATCCTTTCTATGATCCGGCCACAAAAACCATTATTTGAAATAGATTGAATCGATATTTGTACAAAGCACATGTTTTGTCAACAGACTCACTGGTTTTCAATAACATTTGAGGCAATCTATCTACATATCTAGAAATCAATGCACGAAAATAATCATAAAAGTAAATCTTGAGACAAAAAATCCTGTAATTTGTCAGTAAAAAAAAATTGAAAATGTTTTATTGAATACCCGACTGATTTTTAACAATTATTGAATTGACAAGCACAGATACAGTGTTATATATATAGTATAATGTTGAATAGTTCGGCAAATTGATAAATATGATCAGACAAGGATTTAATGAGTTTCTTTACCATTGCATGACCTTTTTACTTCCATGAAAAAAAGTGATGTGAGGGTTGTAATCTTAGAGCAATGTTTTATAGATAATGGTAATTGGTGTTGCATTTTTAAAGCGTTTATCGGAAAGAAAGCAATCAAAATCTTATTGGAACTTGACAAATGTGTCTAGGTCTTTGGGGCATTATTTGTAATGACCACTACAAGTTACAATGAATGACTGATTCGCAAAGACAGATTAGTTATCACTGACAATTCTAAGCACTAGGTGATCTTAAACTAGTTAACTCCAGTAATGAAGCCTGTATCAGAAAGTATGATTATTCGGCAGACTGCTGTTTCCGTCCTTCGTTACAGGCATCAAGCTGTCAAACTAATGGTGAACATGTCTATATACTTTTTAATTCTTTCAAGATTTAGGACCTACAAATTAGCCATGCAAAGTCTTCCAATCTGGAATATTGGGGGGGGGGTTCAATATCTTTTATAACTTTTTTTTCAATCACAATGTTTTTATTATGGCATAACAAATATCACCCTCAAGGTATTCCTAGTTTTACGTATATTTCTTTTTTCCCCTTTCATGCTAGAGGAAATATTTTTATGTTGTAATTGAAATAAATTCGAGAGATCAAAGCTTATTTTTGCCCAGCCTATGAAGTCATCAAAATCAGATCTTTTTATTTGAAAATGAACCATCTTTTCCCCAGATTATAGCTCTTGTAATTACTATTGTGCGTAAATCGCAAGACATATCATAAACGCAAATACTAAGGTCAGAGCACCGAATGAAAATTGGTTTTTGTTTGTTTGTTTTTTGCTGTTTAACGTCCCTCTCGAGACTTTTTCACTCATATGGAGACGCCACCACTTGCGGTTGGAGGGCTACAAATTTTGACTTATACTCGGCACTAAGGACCATTGAGCAATGAAGGATCTTTTTCGTGCCAGCACCTACTGCAACACGGGACCTCGGTTTCTACGGTCTCATCCTTAAAGGTCTCCGCGTCCCACAGTGGGATTCGAACCCTCGACGTAAGGATCATCTCCTTACTCCGCGACTCTAGAGCAGACGCTCTAACCACTGCACCAGAATGATACTTGCTATTTCGATTTCCATATGTCAATAAACTGGGATGGGAGCAACCATTTTTTTCACGGACAAATCTACATGTATCTGTATATATTTTTAGCCGTTTTTTAAACAAACAACAAATATAGTTTGTAATCTCCTAAATTTGTGCCCTTAGACTTAAATTGTGAATTATCGGATATGAAACGAAAAAATAAGGTATAATTAAGTCTGAGATAAAAAAAAAAAAAAACAACAACAAAAAACAAAAAACAAAACAAAACAAAACTGGTCGCTGAAAAGATATTTATAAAGCAAACATAATAATGTGGTGACATTCTTCTTCATTTTTAGTGAAAATCATTGAACGAAATGTTTAATCAACAAAAACTTGATTTAAATATATTTTTGTTATTTTTGCGACAATTGGCTCCATTCTATTTTTGTTGAACATAGTGTCATCAACACCTGTTACATGTTTTTATATCCAAGCAAAGCAAGATTTGTATCTTTTGACATGTGTATACATATATATGTTTATCAAATATTGACTGGACATTTTGAAGGTGGACAAGAAAATTTTTCCCTTTCTAATTACTTTGATATTAAATCATGACCAAGTGTCAACTCCAGGGCAAATCGCGTGAATTTGTTTGAATAATTTATACAAAAAATGTGTTATTCGAAACAAATAGGATTTTTTTAATTAACTCGGAAGACGCCTATATTCACAAATCTATAAATTGTAAATTAGATGAGATGACAGCTTTAACAGGAAGAAGAGCAATGTCACTCGAAAAATGCTAGAAAATAAAATCTATTCTCAAAGGCAAAAGAATGACTAACTAGAGTGCCAAGAACCATTTATTCAAATTGTGTTGCTACGTCGTGTTTTTTGTTGTTTTTTTTTAAACTACTTTTTAAGTGTTCGTGCAAATTATAATTTTAAAGAAATCGAAATTGTGAAAATAATTTTGACTTTTAAACATTTGATGATTAGAATTTTAGCCGTGAGTGACTCGTTTTAACATTTCTGAAAACAACTTCAAAACATACTTAGGTTTTTGTGCTTGGAGATGCGAATGAAAGATAAGTGATTAGAACTTGCGACTGAAATGTCTACTTTACAATACAACAGAGAATAGTCGGAGCAAAAATAGACAGAATTTACATTATAAAACCCTCGATCGACGTAAAAAATGTTAATTACTCAATTGAGGATCGTCTCCTATCAGGAGGTTACATCGTTAAATCCAGTGTATTTTTTCTAAAACAGAAATAAGACTGATTTAAGTTCAAACAAAGAATAAAAAGAAAAATCAAATTGTAAATGTAATAATGTAAAACTTCACCAAGGAAGGTATTGCAATCATTTTAGCAATTTGACGAAAAAAAAATTGAAGTAAAATCACACTATATTTGAACATGTTTCACTGTGTTTTAGTAATGGTAGTAAGATTAACATTCTTGGTAATTCTTGCTTCAGCTAGTGTACTTTATCTGTGAAGTTAAAAAAGTAAGATCGATGGATTTCTTTCATTAATTTAAATAATAGCTGATAAATGGTAAATAAATTACAAAGTTCTCATGAAATATTTAAACCAATCCATCTACCAACATTTAAATAAGAAAATATACACTGTATATTTTTTGTAAAAAAAAAAAAAACTGGTTTGAAACATCCTTTGCATTTGATGATATCTGATAAAATTATCAGATTTGGATTCCACGCAGGAAATGTTTCCCAATCCTCATGAAAGCTACCTCAATTATTAGAATATCTCCATATGATTACTTGCTGTATTGCTTCATGATAAGGTTACTTATAGAATAAAAAAGCCCAATCTGTGTACAATTACCAACTCTTTATTTCGAATTCATTAATTAAACTTGTAAATATTTGACCGCTTGCTAAGGGCTAAAATAAGGTCTGACATTTCATCTCATTTGTGATAGCTATTATAACTATGATATGATAACGTTAATTTTATTAGTCCACATGGTTAACAATTTTTTCGTTTATACTTCTAATTTCATATCTGGATGAGAGAGAGAGAGAGAGAGAGAGTTTTGGGGAGAAAATATTAAAAATTGTTCCAATTTACATGGTTGGAAAATAGAATTTATAACATCATTTTCTTTGAATATCAGGACAATGAATACAATCAAAAAGGAATTTTCTGGACAAATTTTTGTGGCTTTGTTCTATATGAAATATGAAGATAACGAACAGATTCAATCTCGAAACAATGAAACAGGAAGATTACGAACAGTGATCAATCTAAAAAAAATAAAAACAATACAAATCTGTGAACAGAGTATAAAACACAGATCCTGGAAATTCCACAGGTAGGATAGGGTACCTAGGAGAAGAAAACATCCCCTGTGACTGGTGGATAAGTATTGATCAATAGGACAGAATTTAATATTACGTAGTCAAATTTAGTTTAAAAAACAAAGGCCTAACAATTGGTATGAAAAAAAAACTCGGTCAGAATACGATACAATGATAGGTTATATTTGCTAACACGGTCATGATAACGACCATCCGTAGAATCTACATAATACTGACTTTAAACGAGGTTGGTTGAGATCCCCGTGACATCAATTTATCTGTCAATAGTCTACGTTGGTTTAAAAATTGATCATACTCAGGGCATGCTCTTTGGTATCGAATAAGCTGGGAGATGTAAACCCCACATGCAGAATATTACTACATAAATAAGGAAAGTTGACGATTGAAACGCTGAAGACATCTTGTTTGCCGTACAATTAAGTTGTCAGTTGGCCATTATTGTCCATAGTCAGTAGAACATCCAAATATGAAACAGATGTTCCAGACAATGTAGTATCTTTTATTTCGAGTTCACCAGGATATATGTCAAGTCAACATATAAATAGAAGTAACTATTTTTTATTGATAAAAGGTCGTCAATATATTATATATCTGAATGTGGAGTTTGGCGCCCGACTATTTGTTTTCCTCTTATGTTGAAGCTGTTGAATGAAATATGTGGAGATAACGAACAGTATTCGAGCTCAAATGTCCATTAAACATTACAAAATAGGAAACACGGACCTCTAAGACATCAGAGGTGGGATCAGGTGCCATGGAAGAGTGAATAAATTCTTCTACATAGGAATATAAGATCAGGTGGATAATCAAGGAGCACAATTTGGGCCCATCGAATCACAAGAGATTGTTGGAAGACCTGGTCTCCGAGGACTACAAAGATTGTGTCAGCGGGAAACAATTATTAGACTAACTGCGCATAATAAATATGTGAACAAGTTTTGATAGATGCCAGTGGGGAAAAAAGGATTTTTTTTTTAAATGTTTTTCAATGCATTTTGATTTTGTACCTGGAGTACATATACATGATAATTTAAAATTTTTTCTCTCATTTCTTTTAAAGGGAGTTATTCTTTTCCAAACCTTTGTATTTCCACATTAAATATAGAGTTTTCTTTGACTTTTCTTTTTTGATAATTAAAACCTTGTTTTTTCAACTGAATAGACAGCTTCTGTTAACTGTTGCATTATTTCTCGTCCGAAGAAATACACAGGCCCTTGTCATCCTTATGATTTACATATTTATGTGGATTCAGATAGAATGAAAACTGTAAAATTACACACAAAAGCAGTCTGGGGTATAGTGTAATAGCCTTAAATTCTTGAACTTTTGAGGACACTGAAATAAATTTTAAGTACAAATTGACATGATAACATGAAAAGTATCTTAATGTAATGTGGGG
This sequence comes from Saccostrea echinata, assembly GCF_033153115.1. NCBI lineage: Eukaryota > Metazoa > Mollusca > Bivalvia > Ostreida > Ostreidae > Saccostrea > Saccostrea echinata. The sequence continues at coordinate 23,203,823 of NW_026889761.1, forward strand.
AAACGAACAAAGGAAAGATTTTCTTTTATCTCTCCACGGGACTGCATGAATTATGCATTATATGAAATGTACCTAAGTCCTCTTATGCCATAAATGAGCACGCTTTTAGATAACATGTAAATGTTAGCTTTCATTGATCAATCTGTAAAACAAAACACTTCAATTCAATGAATAGATAAAAAAAGCTTCAGGACCAAATCTAAAGTATGAATGTACTAATTTTATGATCTAATTTCTAATACCTAACCTAGGTCGTTGAACTGTAGTTAAGCATTAACCTATTAATTCCAATTTCTGCATTGATTTAATTGTTTTCTTTTTCTTCCAAATTATGATTATTAAGCTTCATTTACTCTTTTTATGATGGAAAAATAAAACCATTAACTTCCTAATTGCTCTGTTCTCACGTCCACACAGCATCCTGCCGGAAGTCTTTGTGTTCCAAGGGAACTTTTGAGTGTCAAAGAATTATGGAATGTATTGATGAAGACCGGAAGTGCGACGGCGAACTGGACTGCCAGGACAAGACAGACGAAAAATTCTGTAAGAAGTTACCGTGTGTTTCCTCCCAACATTACCTGTCATGGGCTCGAAGGCTAGCTATTATGACTTGCTAACCAAACCATTAGACTTTAAATATACATAGTTTTGACTAGAGGCATATTAAAAGACGAAAGGATTGTTTGCATACGCTGTTAAGTATAAAGAGGTAAATGGTAAATAAAATGAATATTTTTCTACATTAACGAAAAATTCAATTAAAGAATGTTAGCTAGCGCTTCATGAAAAATATGCCAACGTGCAAGTCTTTGTTATTTACACAATATATATTCAATGTTTGAATTTCTTGTTGCACTATATCGTCATATTTTATTAACGTCTCTGTAGCCTCATTATGACGTCCCTTTAGCGCGAGTCTCTCCATGTATATTTCTACAAGTGAGTATACACGAAAATGGCGATCAAATCAATTCCATATTGTTTAAGTAGAAAAACACAATAAATGTAAATATATAGTATTGTTCAACTTATCCCCCACCCCCACCCCCGCCCAATAAAAAAAGATATATAAAAAGTATCAGTCAATGTTTGAAAAAAAAAAGAAAAAGAAAAATTTAGTATATAAAAATCGTATTTTTCAACAGTAATTTCATATTCCACGATTCATACTTTGGTTTAAATTGAATATAATTTGTATAAATTTCAAGACTAATTATAAAAACCATTAAATTTTTGCACTTCCAAGTTACTATTTACTTTTTAGACAGAAATGTATAAATGTAAAACGCCTAGGCGGATAATATATTTCTATGGATATTAAGAGTGCTCCGGTTCGATATCATGCATCATTTCCTTAATCTTTCGAAAAATGCACTGCATATTTTTATCTATTTTTGTGCAGTAGCTTAGGACTCTTCCTGTATTATTTAATCCCTAGCTTACTCTGTGTCTTACAAAGAGTGCTATCACACAATTCACTACTGCATATAGGCTTTCATGATTTCCTAAGATCATCACAGTGACATTAAATATAATGAGATAAGGTAACAGTGTGTGTTAATTAAGAATGATAAAGCTCATAAAGTTTCCTGCTGGTGTCAATAAAAGAGGTAGATGGAAAGAAATATTTCCGATTATACAAATAAATTTTCCCCGCTCGATGTCGAAAGCAACTGATTACGAATTTCCCGAAGAATTGAATGAATATCACTTTTCTGACCGAGAGTCTTAATTGCTATTTGATGAGACGTTTTTGTATATAATAGGTTTTCTTCTTATTGAAATTGTAGGTGATAGAGCACAAGATAGCTACTGGAATAATAAGTATCTGAAAAGAGAGGATGCTGACTACGACAAGCTGAACAAATCTTGTGGTACTTAATTATATTTAGCATTAAATGATATTGTGTAAATAGCATAAAGAGAACAAATCAAATATATAAATAAATAAATGCATGAATAAATAAATAAATAAATAAATAGATAAATAAATAAATAATGAAAAAGTTGAAGATAACGAACATCTAAAAGAAAAAAAAGCATAAAAATCTGTGAACAGGCCATTAAACACGGAATCCCGGAAATTCCTTTGGATCAGGTGCCTAGGAGGAGAAAGCATCCCCTTTAAACCGACTCACCTACCATGAGTCCTATATATTGATCAGGTAGACGGAATATTCTGTAGTCAAAATTAGTATAAAAACAAATGCCTAGTAATTAATATAAAATATGTCAGTAAAAATGTTGGTTAACTTTGCTAACAAGGTTATTTTAATGACTATAGAAGTTACGAAATGGTTGCTTGAAACAAGTTCGTTGAAATCCCTGTAAGATCAACTTATCGGTCATTAGTGTGCCTCAGTAAAAAAAAAAAATATGATCGTACTCAGAGCATGCTCTTGAGTATCGAATAAGGTGGGAGACATAAACACCATATGCAGGTGGAATACTACTATATAAATTTGGAAAGTATGGAAAAGCTGGTCACCTCATTTGTCATACAATTTAGTTGTTAGTTGTCCCATATCGTTTGTAGTCAGTAAAACATCCAAATATGAAACAGATGTGGCAGACTCTATGATGTCTTCGAGTTCACTGGGATATAATTATCGAATCTACATATGATTGGAAGTAACTGAATTAGTTAATTGATAAAATTTATATAACATCGTCGATATATCTTTTGTGTTGAATGAATGAATTAATAAATCAATGAATGAATAAATAAATGAATAAATAGATACCCCCCCCCCCCAAAAAAAAAAAAAGAAATGTTTATAACAAATAATTGATATTAAAGCTGGTCCTAAATAAATGTGTCACTCTTTTTTTAACGCTAAATATACAATATGTTTGTTTTGATTCAAAATCATGCATGTTGATAAATAGGTTTTTTTCCATAGTGTATGTATAAAAGGAGGGAAATTCTTGTATTTCAGTGTTTAAAGAAGTACCGACAGGCTGCACCTGTAAAGGAATGACAATGATATTCTGCAGCGGGAGTCATCTGAAAAACATTCCAAAAGATATACCAGACAAAATAACTTTATTGTAAGTACCAGATAAAATAGGTTAACAGTAAGTACCTGACAAAATAACTTCACTGTGAGTTCCAGAAAAAAAAAAAAATTCTTGTATGTATCAGATAAAATAATTTTACTGTAACTATCACACACACAAAAAAAATTCCCGTAGGTACCAGACAAAAAATGTTCCAGACAAAATGACTTAACTCCAAGTAAAAGACAAAATAACTTTACAGCAAATACCAGAAAAATAACTTTACTGTAAGTACCAAACAAAATAACTGTACAGCAAGTACCAGACAAAATAACTCCTGTAAGCACCAGATAAAATAAACTTCTCCTGTAAGTGCCTGACAAAATAACTTCCCTGTAAGCATTAGACAAAATAACGTTTTTTATGTAGCATACAAAATAATGTGAGTGTTTTTCAGACTTTTCTTGTAACTACTATTCTGATATAGTTTGTAGAGCACAGAAAAAAACCCCATAATATAAGTCAGTTTTATATAGTTTGTAAATATTCATAAACTAATTTGAATACTTACAATCTAAGAGAAATGTTGAAACATATCCTTACTGCATAAGTGAAGTTAAATCTTCGCAAGAAAGTAGAATAAGAATTTTCAAAGACTAGGTGAGATGCTTGCAACATTTATGCTATTATTGACTTTAGGATTTCTAATGCATAACTGCAAAAACAAATTTGTTTTAATTTCCTATTTAACATATGGGGAAAAAATCATTCATATTTATTTCTCATTTTTGACTTAAAGTAAATATTTGATATCGATCATAAACTTCATTATGGTTTCCTTAGGATATGTAAAAATTGCCAGAGGACATTTATCAGAAACAAATTGAAAATGCTGTCATTTACAGAATCACATAGGCATCTTACTATCCCTCATACTAGAAAACGATGGCCTGAGAAATATCCTACTTGATGGATCTGTTCAAACAAAGAAAATCCTTGAAAAGAATATATTAAGGATTGTGACTGGATGTGATTTTTATCAACCAAGTTGTGTGTTTTAACCCCGAGACTATTATTATGGGATGGAAAACACACAAAGGAATAGGATAAAAATCCAATCCAATCATGAAACATGGAGATTATATTTACTACACATGTTAAGCTAATTTGAAAGGTCTGTATTTCTTTGCTGTCGGCTGTCTTACGCTTCTTATCAACATGATTAAGCCTTAAAAAGATTCTTATGAAATAGGAAACAAATTGATTTTATTTTTCAGTGATTTTAAATTCTTTCTGTTTTCAAATTTGTAAATAAAAACTGACACAAATGTATTATATATAACTATGGAAAAGCTATGAAATATTTATCCTGTGAATGATAATTACTGCATAAAGGGGTAAACATGCCATCAAGATCTAGCAACATGAAACTTGTAATTGCAGTCGTACTTCAATCTCAAAGTTCTTGGAAAATTATATATAAGCGAAGAACGAGTCGTCTGATATTTAAAGTATATAACTTTGATTATATACCTGAAAGAGTTTTGATTATCTTTTAAATACATTTTTAAGGTAAAAAATCTATTTTCAGAGATCTCAGCAATAACGAAATCGAAAATATATCAGAAAGGGAGGTGGACTTTTTCTTCGTGTCTCAAATGTGAGTATCAAGTATTTTATTTCTAATCAAAGAATACTTTAATTTCGTTCTGTAGAATATACATGCATGATAAATACCGTAAATCTTGAAATTTTTACGTCGATTTACTTTTGCGAATCTGGGTCAAAAGTCTGTTGATTAATTTTTACGTTTAAAATTTTTGCGAATCGTCATTTGAACTAAAATATAAAAAGCTCTTAAAATTTTCTTAATCATTTGTAAGTGATGCATGTACATACAATAAATTACGAATAAACATAAAAAATTAAACTACGCCAACGTTCAATAATCAGATAAAAATAATAGAAAAGATAAATCATCCAAAGTGTTGAAAGTTCATAACATTTTCATAAATCACACATGTACATTAAATATATATAACGATGTAATCTTTAAGTAATCTTTAGATAAAAAAACATTTTTGTTGTTGATTTATTTTTAAGGGTTTGGTTTTGTGTTCATCCAAGTGAAACTCGTACGAAATAAAAATCTCAATATTTTAATAAATACTTCTTGCTTAGTCTTGAAAACTGACCTATGACACCTTCCATTGGAAAGCTGTCTTGATATGTATGCAGTTTGATAGTCACTTGCAGTGTCATGCAGCAATAATGTGCATATTACACTTGCAGGACTGCACAGCTACAGGTCTAACAAAACAATAACATGACATTTGTTGTATATGTGCAGATAGTTGAACGTCATGGGTACAACCATTTGTTTCGTTCCTAACAATACTGTGCGTACTTTTTCTATAACTGTCTGTTTTTCATCAACTAGGCATGTCCGCCATGCGAAATCGGGGGGCTGCCATTCCGGTATTGAAACCAACTGACTATTTCTGTAATCTGATGTCTCTAGTACCTCGATTACACAAAGCAATTAGAGAGATATTTCGTTAAACATCTCCAGTTATTAGAATGTTTCGATCTAAATGTTTAATATTGTTTATTATAAAAGTAACATCGATGTTTACGTCATATCAGGGAATGCTCCGTCTTCGATTTTACAATGGACAGATAAATTAATACGCGCCCAGTTTTAGCAGTTCCGACTGAATTTAACGTCTGTTATTTCTTTTGCAGGTAAGGCTGTTAATTACCTTTTATCAAATAAGCATATTAATCCTACAAATGTAGGACAATGTCATATAATATTGAAAAATATTGCACGAAAATTAAGAACTATAATCACTCAGCGTAGTTTATTTCTGAGGTCTGTCATGCGATATTCGGCTAAAGTGAAAGTAGGAGCTGGTAAGTCGATTTGTTGTGTTTATTGTGATTTATGAGCCTTATCTCAGAAATACGATATAACTCCTAGTATCAGTAATACATTTTGAGTGTGACAACGCCTGCGATCTAATGCACATCAATTTTAAAAAGGTTAAACGTTATACAAAGGATCTGAGAATTTCCACGTGTTTCTTGCAGACCACAATTTGGTAGCGGGCAATATTTAAGGTTCCTCTAATAAATGTTACTATGTTTCAAAATACTAAAAGTATTCGTCATTGTATAAAAATATAGTTCAGTCAAAAACAGGGTTTCAAATATTATGAGTAGAGTAAAGAACTGAATTTTGTTTTCATTAATGAGCGATTTTTGTGTAAGATCCTTCATTGAGCCTCAGACACACCAAGTTAAATGTCCAATGACGGCTAAGTGAAGTGGCTCTACATAGTACACATATATGGTAAATCAGATGTGTTATTTGTAAATCAAAATTTTGATATTCAAATTTTATTGCTTTTTTGTTTTACTTTTTGTAAAAGAGATGCAAGTATTATTGATTATTTATATAAATAATTTTCACATAAGTTTGTACTATGTATACAAACCATCATTTTGGACTTGGACCTTCTGATTTGCAGATTAGTGCAGTATATGTAGTTCTCATGGGGAAAAGTAAATTAAACGATAAAAATTTTCAAGGATGTCAACTTAATTTGCTTATTGCTTGATATGTAAATTGTTCAATGTTCATCAAATGAAGAGACTGCAGCAAAATTGAAAAATAGGTTTTTTTAAAGATGAAAATTGCATAAAGTATTAATAATTAATATTCTCTAGTTAAAATGGTTAAGATTGAAAACTTGAATTTCTGCAACGTTTCATCAAAAAGGGAGTATAATAAGGGGGTCTTACCTGATCTTAAGTTACCATTGAGCATGCTGAATCAAATGCTACCAAGCATGTTTATTTTTAATTGAATGTTCATTTTATGAAAGTTTTTCATATGCTCAATTAGACTTAGGTTGTTGGTTGCACTTGTAAGGAAGAGATGAGGTGCTGGGGGTGGGGTGGGGGGGGGGGGTAAACCTTGGTATTGATCCATAAATACCATAATATTCTTGTAGAAACCTCTAAGATTTTTTGTATAAAATTGAAAAAAAAAATGAATGTACATGTAGCCACCACTTTATCTCAAAAGGTTATTATTATTATTTTTTTTTTTGGAGGACCTGCATTTTAATGGTACAGGCAAACCTTGTTACATTGTATTTCTATCCTGATGGGACCAATAAAAAAAATTAAGAAATCTGGTATAGTTTGACACATTGAGGTTAAAATGCTTAAAGAAAAAAATGGAAGAGACTTTAAATGAAATATGAAGATAACAAACAATAATCAAATTCAAATTCACATAATTTTGAGAGATGGAAGCAAAACTCTATTCTTTTAATGTCTCATAGAACAAAAGTTTTAACGGACACAGTTTCAGGAAATAAATACCATTCAGTTAAAACACTGACACCCTTCAACATGTTCAACAAAGATTAATATTAATATCTAGACTTAAAAGAATTGTTTTTGAACTTTTTTCCTAAAATTTATTATAACTATGTTTACCATGTTTACAGAATGCCTTGTTTCACAAAAAAGAACACTGTTCAGATATTTTCTCTGGACTGTCAATTTCTGCATTTCATAATCATGTGATACCTGTGTTGGAGCCCTCCCAAAAACCTCCCCTGTAAAGTAAGTTTTTTATCACAATGGAATGATTCTGTAAATTTAATAGACATGTGTATAAGGGTATAAGGTAGGTGTTATAATCACAGTGAGCTGACTAGTCATTTCATTTTGTATGATTGGATTCAGATGTTATTCTATGTGTACAGAATGAAAGAATGTACAATTTTTATGATGAGAAATATATATGCGGTTGGATGAAAAGAAAGATTTTGTTTGAGTGAATGTTGTGTATGTGTCCATCACATTGTCTCAAGCCATGGTTGGAGTCCGCCTACAGCTCTCTCCTACCCGAGGCTGCTTGAGCGAATTAAGTATCGTTATCATGAATAATCAAACCTTATGTGTGATGTCACGTTATAACCCAATAAAAGTAATTGTTTATATTGCAGTTGACTTTAACGATAAAAAAACAAATGTTAGGTAAACAGTGACTGAAAAAAGAAGTCACATCAGAGGTTATTTTTAAATAATTGAAAACTTCAATCTCTTTTGGAAGGAACTGTTTCTGATCATCTTCTTGTAGCTTACTAACACACATGTCATCATATCAGGTTTTTAAAATTCTGCCATCAAATCCTTACCTTGTCATTTAACCTTCAGATTTTGTACTTGTTTGTTTTATTTAATTATGATCTTATATGCTTGTCTCATCTACTTCCCAAGGCAAGATGACATGACCATTACTTGGGTTTACCTTAATTGATCTTATTTATGGTTGATCTCTTTGTATACAGATTAGACTCATATATCTCTATATGGATTAAACTACTCTGATCTACACTAATTGTAAATTAAAATAAGATATATTCAGTCCAACAATCAGTGTTAACCAACATTTACAATGTGACCATCATTGCTGAGGGATGTGTAGCCTTTGACCCTGAAATTTACATGTCTGTCTTTGCATGCTTTTTACTTAGTCATGATGTAAAGATTTAACTTTCAATTCAAGTTCCCTCTTTGAGGGTGATCAACGGTTTTGTTTTTAATGGTATATTATAAATTATTTATATTTAATATTTTACAGATTTCAAAGTTAAGGAGATCATTCAAATGACAGAGGTTTTGGTCCATCTTGGTTTGTCTCAACAGTTAATCTTTTGGAAAGCAGTGTTGGAGAAAATATCAGCAACATGTGAAGACTGTGATTTAGTTTCATATGATATGACTAAAGAAAGTTAATATTTTTGATTCCATGGTTGTATGAACAAATGCTTTGAACTTTCCAAACATCATTGAAAAAGAAAATATGATGACCAAACAAAAATACATATTTGAACTTTCCACGAGTTTACAATGAAGAACATTTTGGGATCTTGATACAGGATATTATTGTGTTTAGTGTTTTAGTGTTTTATCTAATTTATTCATATTGTTTAGTGCATTAAATGCAAAAAAATGTTTTAAAGTCACTCTTGTGAAACCCATGCTAAGAACACAGGTCTCAAATATCTTAGAGAGTTATATTAGAGTTATATTGTTAGAATTGAAGCTTATTTATAAAATTATACCTTATATCTTTAAAGAAAGTTTCACAAAAAAATAGTCAAACTTGCATATACTGGTTAACATGTTAAAAGAAATATAATATCCTGGAAGTGATTAAGAATAAAAAAAAAAAGTTCATTTATCATCCTTTTCTTTTGTTCTTCTTGGTGACTTTTTTACAATAATCAAAGACATTTACATTTTAGCTCATCTGAGCAGAGGCTCTGTTGAACTTTTTCTGATCAAAGAGTCTCTGGTGTCTGTCCATCTGTCATCCATAAAAATTAAACCCTAAAATAGGGGTATCAAAGTTTGACATGGGAATAGATAGGAAAAAATTGTCCTTTAATGAACAACAAGGTAATGATTTACTCATAATGTATGCAAGCATCCTCAAGAAGTGAAGATTCAAGTTGGTCAAAATCATTTGCCTGACTTATTATTATAATAATATTAAAATATTCCCTATTTGTATTTTTTTCATTTTTTTTCTTCAAATAAATCTGAGATCAGATTTTACATATAAATTGGTAAATGCATGTATAAATGTGAAAAAAAACTTTAGAAAACATATAAGCCATGTTAGCCATATTGATAATGAAATATCCTCATGTTGTGGAATCAGTTTTGGATTAGACATGGCCTTATGGCCCAGGGTGGGGCCACAGTATTAGCTCAGATTTGTTTTTATGAGAATTAAGGGGGATAAGAATGTCTTAGAAATCTGAAGAACACCAAGGTGACTCAAGTGAATGTTGTGGGCCAGGCCTCTTATTTAAATTGCCCACTTCCATTATCCCTGCAGATTTTTAACATCTTATTTGGCATACTTTTTAAGGAGAAAATCATTTTTCTAACATTAATTTCCCTGTGTTTTGTACACACCATAGAGTAATATTTTAGATACATCTGGGCTTTCATATAAAGTGCTATTTTTAGATCAAAAGTGAGTCTCTTTAATTCTATTTTTAACACATTGCCATGTGGTTGGGACTACTTTCATGGCTAACATTTTCTTGTTTAACTAACAAGTATGCATTTAAAGAAATGTACCTATTGTAGTGAGTTTACATTTAAATCAAAGGTTCTTCACAAATAGTTGTAGCCACTTAATTGTTTTAACTATTTCATATTTTTTTGGATTTTTTGGTGCACTACTAAAACCTGTGGCTGCGCAGTCCTGCAGGTGTATTGTGCACTTCATAGCTGCAAACTGCTGCAAGTGTCAATTAAGCTGCATATACCCAGAGATTGTTTTCATTATGAAGATGACATGGACCAGTTTTCAAGTGTAAGCAAGGCTTAATTTTTGAGATATTAAGGTTTTTATTTTTAGTGAGTCTCACTTGGCTGCACACAAAACCAAACCCTTAAGAAAAATATTTTTGCGAAAGCAATGCATGCGCAAATTTGCTAAAAATTTATCTACAGCAAAAATTTCCAGATTTACGGTAGAGATAATTAGTAGGACGAAATCATAGAAGAATTTGAAATTAAGGCATTAAAAGGAGAATTAACAAAGAAAAGTTTTTTTTTATTATTTGAAAGAATTACAGGATAGGCTCAGATAGTTCGTACAGAAGTCATTCTTCGTACACTTATCAAGTAATTACAGCTATCCAGATAAAAGTATTATAGATATTATGCACATTTGAATTTACGTTTGTATATTTTTTTGTGGCACAGAAATTTGCAGCATAACAAGATAACAACAATTGAGAATTCCACTTTTGATAGTTGTCGCAGCCTCAGGAAATTGTGAGTAGAAAACATTTTATTAAAATTATTCCCAAAGAGTTAACAGGAATTCTTACTTTAGATTGGAATAAAGGCAGAAGAATGCAGGAATGTTAGGCAAATCTTTTACATTTTGTAATTATATTTCTATGTGATTTGAGCAATTTTTGCAATATGTGAACCATTTTGATATTTGGAGTATACATGTCTTTGTGTACTTACAAGTAGGATTTGTTGATATTGATCAAAGTAAAATACAGAGTTGCTTTCTTCATCTTTTTGTGAATAATCTTTGTTTCTCTCTTGACTTCAATAACAACACAACATGTAATTCACAAAAATTAGTTTATTTTGTTCTCCTGTCATTTACACGTGATTTTTTTTTTTGCGTTTTTTTTATATCATTCTAGGAATTTGAACTCGAACAGCATTGTTCTCCTCAAAGAAAACGCATTTCCGGTGTACAATAAAATTGAGGAGCTGTAAGTATTAAGACTATCTGGTAACTTATTTCATAAGATAATAAATACGACATTAATTTGGTTGCATGCAATAAATGGGTCAGAAAAAAAGAGAATCAAAAAGTAAGAACTTGAGACAAGCAATGCAGTGTTAGCTAATATTACTTCTGGTATTCTTCACAACTATCTTTTAAAGATGAGCATATATAGCGTATTCTCTTTGTCTCTTTTTTCCTAAAAACGATGTATTATTTAAACATTTTTTTCTTTTTTCATTCATTAAAGATTACAGTTTCAGGTTAATGCTTCAATTATTCTTAACCAAGTATAAAGCACATGCATGTGTATTTGCAATTCTGTAAAGCAGCATAGGTGAAATCAATTGAATTCTTTACATAAGGTAATATGATTCTATCTATTACTAAAATCCAGTAGTTCTATTATAAAGAAAATAGTGGAAAAGACAACATTTACCCATCCCATGCTGTTAAAACAATATTCAGTTAAGACTAACCTTGCCTCAAAGAATAACTTCCTTGTATTAATACAGTGCAGGCAACTAATTTTGTTACATAAACCAGCATCAGCATAAGCATTAGTAGCATCAGGATCAGCATTTAAAAAACAGCATTACCAGGATCAGCATCAGCAAGCAAAGGATAAAACCAGCATTGACCTACATAAAATCAGCATTATCCTACTAGCATCAGAAAATCAATGAGTTTTAATTCAGTAAAAAATTAAAAAAGAAAGAAAGAATATTGGTTAAAGTATTCACATTATTGATACATAGTGAGATATTATGACAAAATAATAGTAAAAGGCACTTTTATTGCTTTAAACGGCAATGCTGAAATTCATTATCTACTTCCGGTAGCATGATGCTACTTCCGGTAGCAATGACCTAATTATAAAACAGCATCAGGATAAGGATAACTAGCATTAAATCAGCAAGCAAAGGAAGCATTCAAATCAGCAAGCAAAGGAAGCATTCAAATCAGCATTGATGCTGTAACAAAATTAGTTCACTGCACTGTACAAAAAAATCATTATTCAATTAATCAAAAAGAGCTTTTTACATCAGCGTCTGTTTTAATGATAAAAAAGAATGAATGTTGGAAGTAATTGGTCCTGGGTTATGCCACCATACATACATTTTATATCACAAAACTAGAAAAAAAAGGCTACAGACTGACACAATTATGCAAGAGAATTACAATGTCTAGGGAAAATAAGTAAACATTTCGAAGTTGTACATGTAATTTGTTATTTTTTGCAATATCTTGCAAATTGGAAATGTGATTGGAATTTTTCTTCCCTAGGAATGAGATTTATATTATAGAGTAGATTACTTGCCCCTTTCCACCCAACACACATACTCATTCTAAAAGTATTTGGATCGCTTTCTATTTTGTAGAAAGATAGAAAACAACCTTCTTACAATTTTAACAAAAGAGATGTTTTCACACTTGAAGCATGTCAAACGCCTGTAAGTATGAGAACTATTCAATGCATGTACATGACATGTAAGTCTGCAGTATTTAGAGTAATAAAACAATATTATATTCCTCATCCCTCCTGAATTATTTGATTACTGGTTTTAGGGTATCGACTCATATTAGGACCTAATTTTCTAACCTTAATTACCAATCGTGTATAAAATACTCTGATATTATTTCAAAGCATTTTAGAGTAGAAAAGGATTAACCAAGAGAAATTTTCGAAAATTTTATTACCTAAGCAGTAATTAATCATTGATGATTGCATTGAAGTCTATGGAAAGAAGTACATTTTTGAAAATAAAAATAAATACTAAGAATATCAACAAATGCTGAAGTGGAAAGGTGTATTTAATTATTTGGAATAGAAAAACGATCGAAAACTATTTTTTCACCAGATAGATTTTTAGAACTGATTTTTATTGAGTAAAATCAAGGGGAGTTAACTCTTCAAGGACAGAACAAGGTCATAAATTAATACACGTTCCGCTCTTACATACTGATACTAAAACATGAAAATTATGTCTAAATAAATTGAGTATTCAGCCCATACATATCTGTTATGCATTCAATTCCACTGAATCTGAGGCTAATATGTGTCGGATACCTTTAGTTTTTTTTAACTCAATAATATTTAATTTGATAATACAAAAGGTAGATCTTCCTTGTTCTATTTTCAATTGTATGTCTATCAAATTCGTAGAACACGCTGAAACGGTGAAGAGTAGAATACATGTGTAGATAAAAGCAATTTGTAAGACAAAATAGTGATCCTATAATAACGCTATGGATGAAAAAGAAAATACCGAATTCAAGATCTAGATGTTCATTCAAAAGGCTATTTCTGTTTACGTTTGGCGTTTTATTCGTCATTAGATAAAATTCTCATGAAACACGATGTACGCTGCAATAATTTGATTTTTTAATTTATTTCCAGATACCTGGGATTCAACAAGATTAAGTATATAGAAGTGAACACATTTCAGGATATGTCTCAATTAAAAGTTTTGTTAGTATTTACCTTTTTATCTTCTTGTAGTGAATTTAATGTAACTAGTTATCATACAGTTAATGCCTGTCTAGTAAATTAACAACTCTTTTGTTCATATTAAGGTCGCTAATATCAAACCAACTAACAGCAATAAAAGACTACTTCTTTCATCATCTGACAAATTTGGGCATTTTGTAAGTAGACTTAGCAATATATACTTATTAACGATGTTCTATATCACGTATAATTACTACATGTATATTACCTAACGAGGTTTTAAAATCATTGTCTTACTCTGTAAATATTAAAAAAAAATAATCGTTACCATAGATATCAACAAGCTATATTTACACTAAATCCAAGTGTGTATATACCTTTAAAAGATACACGATTGATGAGAACGTCATTTGTATAGATTGTTTTACAGACACGTTGATGAGAACGAAATGCATAAACATGTACATGTATATTGTTTTAATGAGACATTGGAGAAAAGGACATGTATATATTATTTTACAGATATATTGAAGAGAACGACATGCATATACATGTATATTGATTTACAGACAGTGGTGAGAATGACATTTGTATATTTTTTACAGACGCATTGATATATTGTTTTACAGGTATATTGATGAGAATGAGATTTTTAGGATAGAAGATCACTCGTTTGCTTCTTTGTCTTCTTTACATACATTGTAAGTATGTGTTTTAAAGGTTAACTTGCCACAGGGTTGATAAATTAGGATATCATTTGTGTATCTATATATATCTGTATAATAGCTATTCTAAATGTCTACAAAGCATCACAAACATTCTAAAACAGAAAATAGTAATCTTGAACAATATTTATACCATCTTATTTATTTTAGTCTAATTAAGTGGACAGTTTTTAAAGTTTGTGAAAAATTGCATAAATTTTATTTTTTTATTTTAATTTAATTATATTTTTTTTCTTTTAAATAAAAATAAAAGAAAAACAATTCCAAAAAATATTGATTACGTCATTTCAATTTCAGAGGCTTGTCAAAGAATAGGATTATTTCCATATCATCAGAGGTTTTCCGTGGTCTAGAGAACCTTACCCATTTGTATGTTGTTGTTTTTTTTTATTTTCATCCAGTGTCTATATAAAACTTTTATTTCTTATTTCTCATTATCTTTTTTTCATTTGTTAAGCCTGTTTGTCAATAAATCGTGTTCGGGCAATAAACTTCCAGACTGTGGAAGTAAGTTTGCCTTTTTATTTCTCTATAGTTGATTGGAATGAACCCGACCTTAATATAAAATTGTCATTAGCCGGAATGTGTATCAATGTCTGATCCAGGATCAAGTCTCCAAGTCCTAGTATACTGGATATTGAGAAAGTGAAATGGTCTCAGGGCCTCAACTCTCAAACCCTTGATTGCGTTGAATTCAAATTAAAGTACGTTGTTGCTCTCGTGTTATACCCTGACTAATTTACATTATTAATAAATAATTATTAAACTTTATATTTTACCTAGGCTATATAAATTTAATCATATAACCATAAAACTTAATATTATACCTAGGGCTTTATAACTTTGTATTATACCTAGGGCTTTATAACTTTGTATTATACCTAGGGCTTTATAACTTTGTATTATACCTAGGGCTTTATAACTTTGTATTATACCTAGGGCTTTATAACTTTGTATTATACCTAGGCTGTATAACTTTGTATTATACCTAGGGCTTTATAACTTTGTATTATACCTAGGGCTTTATAACTTTGTATTATACCTAGGCTGTATAACTTTGTATTATACCTAGGGCTTTATAACTTTGTATTATACCTAGGGCTTTATAACTTTGTATTATACCTAGGGCTTTATAACTTTGTATTATACCTAGGGCTTTATAACTTTGTATTATACCTAGGCTGTATAACTTTGTATTATACCTAGGGCTTTATAACTTTGTATTATACCTAGGGCTTTATAACTTTGTATTATACCTAGGGCTTTATAACTTTGTATTATACCTAGGGCTTTATAACTTTGTATTATACCTAGGCTGTATAACTTTGTATTATACCTAGGGCTTTATAACTTTGTATTATACCTAGGGCTTTATAACTTTGTATTATACCTAGGGCTTTATAACTTTGTATTATACCTAGGCTGTATAACTTTGTATTATACCTAGGGCTTTATAACTTTGTATTATACCTAGGGCTTTATAACTTTGTATTATACCTAGGGCTTTATAACTTTGTATTATACCTAGGCTGTATAACTTTGTATTATACCTAGGGCTTTATAACTTTGTATTATACCTAGGGCTTTATAACTTTGTATTATACCTAGGGCTTTATAACTTTGTATTATACCTAGGGCTTTATAACTTTGTATTATACCTAGGCTGTATAACTTTGTATTATACCTAGGGCTTTATAACTTTGTATTATACCTAGGGCTTTATAACTTTGTATTATACCTAGGCTTTATAACTTTGTATTATACCTAGGCTGTATAACTTTGTATTATACCTAGGGCTTTATAACTTTGTATTATACCTAGGGCTTTATAACTTTGTATTATACCTAGGCTGTATAACTTTGTATTATACCTAGGGCTTTATAACTTTGTATTATACCTAGGGCTTTATAACTTTGTATTATACCTAGGCTGTATAACTTTACATTTACATAAATTGTTCTGTATCATTTTCTATTAAATCTAGGCTATATAACTTCATAAATATATAACTAAATAATTTAATTTTGTTTGAAATGCATAATTTGATTGGATAAAAAATTAGTTTTATTGTATAACCTATGTTGCTCAAGTCACAATGACATGTCAAAAACGTATCCATATGATATATCATTTAAAACATGTACAAAATGAAGACATTTTTGAAGGAGATTTTTTTTTTTTTTTTACAATTTCTGCATACTTGACTTAATGATTGAAAATTAAATTATGAGGAATAAACTTAAAACTACCCAAGTTATTGTGCTATAGCCTGGGTTTAAACAGTTTACGTTTTTTATAAACCGCTTCATTTCTTAACTAACTTTATTTTATACTTCGGTTATATTACTATATAACTTTATATTATACATGGACTATATAATTATATAACTTTTTTTTTAATATTTAGGATATACATGTATAACTTTATAATCTTTCATTGGAACTATTTACATGTAATTTATAGTAAGTTTTTGCCCATGACATTGGGCTCTGTTGCTACCTTAAGATTCAAGGTCTTATCAACAATATCTAGAGATCATGACTAAGTTCACAGTTGACAGCGGGTCATCTCTTTCCATTAAACATACGATCTTGTTTGATTTGATTTTTTTCTCAGTTTTCGTAATAGAATTCCAGAAATGCTTGGATAATTAAACATTAATGTTTCATTTACATTTCACACAATGTAACATTAACATTTCAAACAACTCAACATTTACATTTCAAACAACTTAAGCTGTCAATTCCTGTCGAACGTGATATGAAATGGTATGTAGGTATTCAGAAATTAAAGGAGGTATTTTAAAGTTGTATATTTTTTCCACCTTGCTGAAGAACATAGGAGGTAGAGCATTAAATGGGGTTGTCAGAAGAGAGAAAATAACAGATATTATCATATTATTGTGCATCTTACAAAACCCTTTTGTTTTTTATTTGAAATTGACTAAACCTTATCACCAAGCAAAAAAATAATAATAAAAGCGCTTATGTCATCATTTTCAATATCAATAAAATATTATTGAGAATACTTTTTATTGAGTTCACATTGCAATCCCCTTTCCCAGTCGATAGTATTATATACGTTGAGAGAATAATATTACTGATACTCCTGATCGAATCTGAGGTATTAACAGGCTAACTTTTTCACCCCTATGTTTGTTGACGTGGTGACAAGATTTCTTTCTTTATAAAAAATGTTTAATAAAGAAACACAATTATTAAATTTTCAGATAGAAACTGAAAAGGTGTTTAATTTTTTTCATACTATTTTTTTCAATTCTGTATTTTTTTTCCTACAGGAATCTAGTTTACAATCAAATTGTGAAAGTCTCACCAAACGCATTACGACACCTGAAGAAACTCATATCGCTGTATGTATTTTTGTACAACCGTCTTTCTAACGGTGAAGATTCTAAAACTTACTGTTCAAACGGCAGGACCATAAATAGATAATCTATCATTGGAAATTAACATATCACCAGATAGCTTTTAGAGTCTGCAAATTAATTATTGATCATTTTTAACCAAAGTCCTCTACACATTAGGAAACAAAGCAATATTTTCTAGATCCAAGAATTGAATGCAAACAAATGACACTTAGACTGGGTTAATGTGTTGCAATAAGTGTTTCACATCCAGCAGTTAGGTATTTTTAGCTCAAATGAACCGAAGCCTCAGTTGAGCTTTTCTGATAAAAAGATCTCCAGCATCTGCCTATCTGTCTGTCTTCTGTTGGTAAACTTTTCACATTTTCATCTGCTTCTCCAAAACAACTGGGCCAATTTCAAGCAAATTTGCCGTAAAGAGTCCTTCGGCAAGGGGGATTCAAGTTTGTTCACATGAAGGGCCACGCTAACTTCAAGGGGAGATAATTAAGAATTAGTATAAATTTAATGACATCTTTAAAAAATCCTACTCAAGAACCACTGAGCCAAAAAAGATGAAACGTTTTTGAAAACTTCATTACATAGTGTATATTCAAGCATATTTGAATGACCCAGGGGTAGAGTGGAGCTTCAACAAGGGATCAAATTTATAAATAGGAATATATATGAGATATCTTAAAAATCTTTTTCTTAAGAACAACAAAGCCATGATTAGTTATATTAATTCAGAGGCGTCCCCAGGTTGTTGATTAAGCTTTGTACAATGCATGACCCCCTGGGGATAGAGTGGGGCCACAACAGGGGAGATCTAAGTTATGCCTAGGAACAAAAAGGGAAAATCTTTAAAAAATTTCTTCTCACGAACAGCAGAACCATGCATGATTAGTCATATTAATATGGAAGCATATTCGTGACCTCTTTGGATAGATTGGAGCCACAACACTGCAAACACTGACATAAACGTATTTAAGCTTATAAGAAAAGGTTATTTTTTACTAAGTGAACAGAATGCTGTGGGTCCCAAAATATCAATGTGGGCTAGTAAAACTTGTGAAGTTGGGAGCCCCCTTACTTTTCAATACTGAACTTATTTCTGTTTTTTCTCTGGTCATAGAGCTCAGGTGAGCGAAGTGGCCCATGGGCTTCTTATTATCATTTATCATAGGAAGTAAGGACCTGAATCACCATTTTGTGTCTTTTGCTTCTATTACAGAGATCTCCGGAATAACGCATTTAGAAGCCTCCAAAAACAGACATTAAGAGAACTCTCATCACTTCATTATGTGTAAGTTTCCTAAAAAGTACTCAAAAGGTTATTACCACCATATAACTACTGGTCACGATATCTTTAAGGATTTAATGTCATTGTCCTCTGCTTATATCAATAAATACTTGATCCAAAATAACATCCAATTTATCTTTTGACATGAAAATTTGGAAGATCATTAAATGGCAAACGTGAAATAAAATCACATTAAATAAGTGTATAAACTAAGAATTTTTTGTAGTAATCACTAAATATTCTTATGCTATAAAGTACAAGTAGAACCTAGTTCACAGAAAAAAAATGAAATAAAACGAAAGGCGCACTTAGTACAAGCAATAAAACTGACATATGGCGAAGTTGAAAAGGGTTTAATTGATAAAACATGAAGATAAAGAATAGTGATCAAGCTCTGCAGTTCATTGAAACAATAAAAATTGAGAGCAAGACAAACACGGACCTTTAAAAACATCAGAGGTGGGATCAAGTGCCTTGGAGGAGAAAGCCTCCCCTGTCGACTGATCACATCCGCCGTGTGCTCTTTGTCATCATCGAGCAACCGGAAAAATTCGTAGACAATTTTATGTGAAAATAATGACCTAACATTTTATATGAAAAACGTCAGTCAACATTCGACTTAATAAAAGATTGTATTTGGTTGACAAGGGCATTATATCGACTATAGAATTTGCGAAATTATGACTACTTTAAATGAGATTGATATAAGTATTGTATCGTAAGGGACTTAGTCAACAACATTGAGATTATTTGACTTTCTAGTTTTTGGTTGAACTTGAGAACAAAAAATCAAAAAGCAGTATCTCCGCTGCATCTTATATTTTTGTAGTATACATTAAAAAACCCCAGGAGAGAGTTTTTGTGTGAAATAGAAATAAATCTGTAATGTACTCTTAGTATTAAAATCACACATTAGAAAGGTAGTGCTCAGAAGACATCTATTCAACACAGTTTGTCTTTCGAATCCTAAAGACAAACCTAAAGACAGTCAATATTTAGATATCTAATATAAACTAATCGCAAACTTTGCATTCAAAATTGTACTTCTAAGAACGGATCAGAATTACTAGTATTCTTTGTACAGAGGGTCGAGTAATTATAATAATGACAATGTGTGAAAATGGTAAAAGCACTTATAAGTATAAGAATTTTTCACTCATATAGGGACGTCACCGTATCCCGTTGAAGGGCTTCAAATTTAGACCTTTACTCCGCACTCACGGCCATTGAGCAGTGATGGTTCTTTATCGTGCAAACGCCTGCCCTGACACAGGGCCTCGGTTTTCAAGGTCCATCCGAAGGACCCGCAATTTTCACTTCAAAGTGCCGAGCGCTTGACGAAGGAACAGTTGCTACCTATTTTTTTTTTATCGACTTAGGTCAGTCGCGGCCGTGATTCGAACACACGACCTTTCGATCACAGATCTCTGTTGATTTGTATATTATTACTATTTGTCAAATATTATTAGAGTTCTAAATTCTGTCTTTTAACAAAACCCGATTGAGTAACACAATTACATGTACCTCCCTCGGATGCAATTAATGGCTGATTTTGAATAATCTTTACATTAAAGCACAAGACCTGATTTGAATATATTAAAGATAAAAAACAGAGTGTAAAAAGCTTTATTTTATTCATTCTAACGGTTACAGTTTTGAAAATCTTAAACGTTTTTTATTTGAATGACTAGAATAATCTTCTGACATGGTTTCTCCTTCAATATGCGTTTCCACTTTTACTGAGCCATTGGGTAATATAGGTGTTAGATTTCTTTTATTTCTTCATTTTTATGCATTATTCATTTAAGGTATTTTGATGAGTTTTACATGTGCGCCTACGTGCCAAGTGATGTGGTTTGTCAACCCTTTGGAGATGGCATTTCAAGTAGATACAACTTACTGGAAAACGGATTCCTTCGCATCATGGTATGGCTTGTTGCCATTTGTGCTTGTTTCGGCAACCTCTTGGTTCTCTTAGGAAGAAGTCTGTTACGTGAAGATAATCAGGTACATTCGTTTTACATTAAAAACCTTTCCTTTGCTGACATGTTGATGGGGATTTACTTGATCATTATCGGGTATCATGATCAGAAATTCAGAGGAAGTTACCTCGTGGAGGACGAGGAATGGCGCTCCAGTGCCACATGTGACTTATGTGGTATTCTTAGCACGCTCAGCAACGAGGCCTCCGTATTAACCTTGACCTTGATAACTCTGGATCGTTATATCAGCATTACTCTTCCTCTGTTCCGAAGACGGAAGAGTTTTAAGTTTGCGCTGATGAATGTTAGTATTATTTGGATTATCTCGCTTTGTCTCTCTGTGCTTCCTGTGATTCTTCCTGATTTATTTGGAGTCTACTTCTACAAAGATAACGCTGTGTGTGTTCCTTTCCATTTACACAGACCATGGGTCAAAGGATGGCAATACTCAGTGTTTCTCTTCCTAGGATTGAATTTGGCAGCATTTACCTTTATTTGTTTTGCATACATCACCATGTTTATTGCAATAAAGCGATCTACGAAGACTGTGAGGTCTCATTTTGAGAATAAGGAAAGGACTCTTGTAAAACGATTCTTTTTTATTATTTTAACTGACTTTCTTTGTTGGATGCCAATTATCATCATCAAGTTCATAGCTATTTCAGGTAAGACTTATCAAAAATGAGAATCGATTTGTAAATCCATAATTACTAAATATTGATTTTTATAATATTTAAGTGTATATTGATGTCCAATTTAAAATCTGAGTAAAATAAAGTAATTTATAATGTCCTCATGTAATGTGAATATTTTTTGTGATATTGAATATGTATATTTTAAAATTTAATTTCCATATTCAGGACAACAAATAAACCAGGACACTTATGCTTGGTTGATTATTTTCGTCATGCCTATAAATAGCGCCATCAACCCTCTTCTTTACACACTGACAACGAAATTATTCAAGGAAAAGGTGATGCCAAAACTGTGTTGTGGATTCAAGATTGTTCGCCAGGAACCAATACTTAAAGAGAATTCCTCCTCCTCGTCGTCGTCCTCAACTGGTGGGCGGAGGAACCGATCCTCAATTCGGAGCTCGCTAGAAAAGGATCTGTGCGAGGTTGGCGCCAATACCTTACGTGTCAGCGCGCGAAAACTTAAGGGGAACTTTGATTCGGTAACTATTTTACAAAGTACATCAAATTCAAGATGAAAAACTTGATTTAATAAGCATATAGAAGATTCTTTCAATATTTCAATTATTAAGGATGACTTTTTTTTCAGTTGACAAAAATAAAGAAAAATAAATAAATAAATAAAAAATAGATAAATAATTAAAAAAATATCCAGTGCTTAGAATGAAGAATAATCTATTGTACATTGTAAGACTATGTTTGTAGTGTTAAGTATTCACTTTCAAATAACTATGTCAATGACCTACTTTTCATGCTTCTGGCCCCTGAGTATTTTTCGGAAAAAAACCTGAATTTTTTTTTACACTAGGACCAATATTTTCCTTATTAACAAAATATAAAAGTAACAATACTCATTGGATAATGAACTATAATATAAATAGAATAGTTTTACTATATATAAATTAATTTTTTCTTTGGACGATAAAGTTCTTAATTATTGTAGTCCAAATTTCCTCCTTCAATTTTCTGATTTTTACCCACTTTAAATCTAATATTATAAAAATCTGAGTGATAAGAACTTGTATAAACTATCTATAGCCCAGTATACTTTTGTTGCGCTAATTATGCTAGTACAAAAATTATAAGTGGTCAATGATCAAACTCTTGTGAAAAGTTGCTTGGAATGGTTTTTGTTGATATTTTTGAAATTCTTCATTGCATTTTCAATTATTTCAAAATGCATTTGCTTTATCACAAACAATATTTATAAATTGCAATTGGTGTTAAAACATAATGAATCTTAACCTTATGAATGATATTGCAGGAAAAATTCGTGAACTAAATAAAAATTAAAATTTAGTCCGAATTTTTGCTGCATTACAATAAATTTACTTTTGTTCTTGCATATTTTCTTCAAATAATAAAATAATATTTTTAAGTTGATAGTGCGATATAACAGGGTAATTTAATCCATTTAAAACATTTTTATCTAATTTATTGTTCTTTATATTATTTCATGTCTGTCAAGTAAACCCTAAGTAAACGTCATCCTTAAGGTTGTTAGTATTGGAACTTATCGATTTTTCATTATATGTTTAATTATGCTTTCAGTCATTAAATGAAGATGTCTGTCGAAATGGGAATTATCT
The DNA here is from genome assembly GCF_033153115.1 of Saccostrea echinata. Classification (NCBI taxonomy): domain Eukaryota; kingdom Metazoa; phylum Mollusca; class Bivalvia; order Ostreida; family Ostreidae; genus Saccostrea; species Saccostrea echinata. The sequence continues at coordinate 23,227,293 of NW_026889761.1, forward strand.
CAGCTTTAAGACAAGAAGTGAAATGAATTTCTACAACAGTAACACGGGGAGAGTTTGTGCTAAAGAAACCTTGTATATTCCACAGAGAGTATCAACTGCAGTTTAAATAAAAGACGATCATATTTTCCCTTAATTTGCTCCGATGTTAGTAATATAGACTTAATGAATTTTCACCTTTTTTATTGAAAATACAAATAATCTGGTGGTTCTCAATAAACCAGTGGAATTTTTAATGACATTTTTCTTTATGTTTATTAATTATGATGTATTCTTTTTTATTCTGAAAAACTGGTTTATATGATGCGGCTTTTCATTCAATGCCTTTCACAACTTAATTAAAACGTAATATAGCGTGAGAACACACAAACTGTTGAATAATTGTTTCTTTAACAATGTCCAGTTTCAATGTTTGATTCACTAAAATCATACGTATTTTTTATATTAAATCTTGAATAAATTATCTTTATTTCAGTCTTTCAATCCTATCAAATGGAAACAACAACACAAATTATTTTGGTGGTATTGCCTTCCTTTCTTTCCATCATGGATACTATTTACACATTGAAATGAAATATGAAGATAATGTACAGTCCATTAAAACAATAGAAATTTGGAGCAGGGCAAACACGGACCTCTTAAAACAACAGAACTTGGATCAGGCCGGTCACACCTGCCATGAAAGGGCAAACGGAAAATCTGTACACAATTCAGTGTGGAAATAATGGTCTAACAATTTGATTGTCGATTGATTGGTTGAATGTTGTTTTACGTCCCGTTCGAGAATTATTCACTCATATAGAGACGTCACCATATACCAACTTAAGGGCTTCAAATTTAGACCTTTACCCGGCACTCAGGGCCATTGAGCAGTGAGAGTTCTTTATCGTGCCAACATTTACCGCGACACGAGTCCTCGGTTTTTTAAAGTCCCATCCGAAAGACCCGCAACTTTCACTTCAAAAGGCCGAGCGCTTGGCGTAGGAACAGTTGCTACTCTTTTTCTCTATCGACTTAGGTCGGTCGCAGCCGTACGCGTGATTCAAACACACGACCTTCCGATCAAGGAGCGAGTGCTCTACCGACTGAACTACCATGACGTAACAATTTGCATGAAAACAGTCAATATTCGACTTAATGTTAGGTTGTATTGCTAACAAGGTCATTGTTTTTTACCATATAATTGCAAAATGTTGACTTTAAACGAGACTGTTGATATTCTTGACTCATCAACTTATTTTTCAAATTGATTTATTTTAGAAATTGTTCGTACATAGAACATACTCTTGCATATCAAATCAATTGGGATACATAAACTCCATGTGCAAGTGATATTCGTATATTGCTACATAAATAAGAAAAGTGACGATAGAAAAGTTGAAATCATCACGTTTATCATGAAGTTTTGTTTTAAGGTCACTATTAACGCCCTTTTCTAGAAAAATGTCCAAATATGAAACAGATGCGCCAGACTCTGTGGTATCTTTTATTTAGAGTTCAAAGGGATATATCGAATCAACATAGAAGTGAAAATAAATATTGTAATTGATATTGTTGTTGATATATCTAAATGTCGAATTGAAGGCCACCTCAAGAGACTCTTCTTTTCATAGAGAAGTTTTTGAATAATTTCTGCTTGATATGAATATAATAATTAGGTCTGCTAAAAATCGGATGCAATTAGTATTCATGGGAAATCAGGCAGATCGTTGGAAGAATTGATCTACAAAAAAAAAAAAAAAAAAAAAAAAAAAAAAAAAAAAAAAAATACTCGTATTGTCAATCAGAACCTCGAGCATCTTTTTATTATCAACTTTGAAGTACCTGTGTGTACAATCAGAACGGTTTTTTTAACCAAAATGATTTTACCATTGGTCAATGACAAGATAAGTAAATTAACGAGTTCCTTTTTTTTTTTTTAATCGAAAAAGCAGCTGTATTTGATGTCAAAAAGCCAAAAAGGCAGAAATATACATTCTATTTTCCATGCGCCCCTCTGGCTTATATTGGTATCTCGGGCTGATACAGATTATAATTTGTAAAATGATATGTTTTATTATGCTTATAACATACTAAGTTATAAAATACATCACATACATGTATTTGCATGAGTAAATACAAATAAATAATCACTGACTAGCTTATTTGTTGGTTTGTATGTTGTTTAACGCCCCTTTCGAGAATTTTTCACTCATATGGAGACACCACCACTTGCCAGTGGAGAGCTGCAAATTTTGTCCTATGCTAGGCACTCAGGGCCATTGAGGAGAGAGGGATCTTTTTCGTGCCAGCACCTACTGCGACACGGGACCTCGATTTATACGTCTCATCCGAAGGACGGGTCTCCACGTCCCACAATGGGATTCGAAGCCGCGACGTAAGGATCAAGTCCTTACTTCGCGACTCTAGAGCAGACGCTCTAACCACTGCGGCACGCTTATTATATCAAAGAATAGTAATTTAAAATGAAGAAAATGCAATGAATGAAAATACGTACTATTTTTAAGGATTATTCAACAAGGGTGTGATTTACATGTATAGAGAATAATACATTCTCAATTCCATATCACATCCTGTATTAGCCCTGGACACCAGTATCAGCTTGTGGGCTGATACTGGTCGAAGGCTGATATAGGATGTGATGTGGAAAAGGTATGTTTTGTTATGTTCACTAGTATTACATACTTAGTAATAAAATACAGCACAACATGAATTTACAAAAAATACAAATAAATAATCACGAGTTGACTACTGATATGTAGCTTATTATATCAAAGAACAGTTATTAAAAATAGAGAATGTGAACAAAAATAGGTGTATTATCATAAGTACTGCTTTTAGAAAAATGTTTAATCAACATAAGTTGTGATCCGTATCGTCCGTATCAGCCCTGCTGATCCATATTAGCCCTGCAGGATCTGTATCAGCCAAGGAAGCTGACGCGGCTGATGTGACGTCAGACATATCACATATGCACTAAAACCTGTATTTATTACTAATACATGTATGTTGTATGTATCACATGTAAGTGGCTATGTGCACAGGTATGAAGAATTAGTGACTATTTACACATGGAACATGTATACATATATCACAAACTAGTGGTGGTTTATGCGCATGCAAGTCAACGTACTTACTCTATTGAAAATTTAAAAAAAATCGCGAAAGTCCTAATAGATCCGATTACAGCTAGAGATTATTTTAACATTGTTCTACTTTTGTACATTTAAATGGTAAACAAAAGTACATTTTCCTAAATACATTGATTAAATTTATTTGGGTATGTGTACAAGGGTTGTCCTGTAAATTTCGTAGACAAGCGTAGTTTTGTAGGAACCCGGTGTCATAAATTAATGAAACTTTGTACATAGATTAAACCAGCAATATTTAATAAATTTATTGTCAAACATTACGTAATTACAAAGATGGTCAAACATTGAGTAATTACACAGAGTACTATATAAATAAAATATTCCATTGCCTGGCATAAGAGGGCTGCGCAGTTCCCCAAAATTTCAATTAACGAGGTTCGCTCCTGGGCTTTTGAGCAGATTTTTATCTTAACCTATATTTCAAAAATTCTGCATAAGGTTTTAATTCTTACAATAAATTTGGATTCTACAATGCCAATTTAACTATATATAGTCAAAACAACATGATAAAATTCCATACCAAAAGCATTAAGTGAGGAACTATATTTTGTGGAGGAAGGTTTTTTTTTTTAGAAAAAAATGATCAATTTTTCTCTTTCGAAGTATTTAAAGTATGTTAAGTTTGGATTCCTATTTTTACATGCAGTCTGCACACAAAGTTATTTTGTGCTGTGAACTGTTTTATACTGGTCCTAAATTATCTATTAAATAAACTGTCTTGAATTCTATCATCATTTGATAAATATAGCAAATACATCGTGAAAATGAAGAAAAAAAATAGCACTAATCTAAGCTTAAAATTAGCACCATTTTAGTAATATCTAAAAATTAACATCACAGACCCCCATTTTTAATTTTCTTTTCTGAATATATAAGATACTTTTGAACATTCTTCTTAAATTCAGTAAAATTTAATTACTTTCAAATGACTTTTTTTGCTGTTAAATTTTTAATGCCAGAAAAATGAAAATTTTTGAGTGCAAAAAGGTCAAATAATTGAACATGCGGAGTAATTTGAAAATTTCTTCGTTGTCACAAATTTTAATGTGTCTATTTAAGATGAAATAAGACTGTGTTTGTTCCCATAATTTATTTGAACAAAAAATATTGATGGAAAAACTTTAAACATTGATTTATGTGTAAGACATGTTTACAGTGCAAAAAGGTCAAACTAAATGCTCTGTAGCGCATTGACCCCCATTTTTTGTTTTGATTTTTAATTAAGCTATGTGTATAAATTCTAAAAATATACTTGATAAAAAATTCTCATTACTTCTCATTACTTTTGATGGCAGGATCCAACCTCCTTAAAAACTGGTATTTAATATTTAAAATCCTACGGAAATAGTATTGGTTTTATGAACTTAATGTTCCACTTATCAAAATTAAATGTTGAGCCATATTTTTTTTTCAAGCAACATTTAAATCTAAAGAACTAAAAGTAAAATATGATTGTATTTTCGAATATCAATTCTTTATTCTTATTCTTTGAATGGTAAAATGTAAAACAAAGTGTCTCGCATAGGTACATTTGCACTAGTGCTTAATTTACCTTTAATGCACGTATGTGTGATATATATTTAAGGGTTAATCTTTTACGTGCCGCTAAACTTTTCTTTACCAGTTCTTTCTCCAAAGGAAAGTGGAAACAGATTGATATTAACTTTAACTCTGTGGATTTCAATTAAAACAGAAAAAAATTTTGTTTGGTAAAACTTAATAAGACTGAAGCATTCATAATTGATTGTACCAATACGTTTTCACGGAACGGTTTTTCAAATTGACATTTTGCACTTCAACCATCTTTCTTCTTCATCATTCAATTACTAAGAGAAATAGGTACACTCTTCTGAAACTGATCCCACTTGATACTACTTTTGTACTTAATGCTCTTCTAAATTTTAATTCAAATATTTCTTTTTTGACATAATATGATAAATTTGTCATACTAATTTTAACCCCGCCTATGGCAGGCTGTCAAAGCTTGGTCTTCAGGATTTCATTCTATTTCTTGTACTGATGTTGGTCAGAATTATGAAATACTACAATGTATTTACATCCATCGCATATTATCTCCTTTATTTTGTTAAAAAAAAAACCAAAATCTTTCATCAAAACGTTAACACTTGTATAGATTTCCACAGAAATTAGCGTGGGCTCCTTGGTCATTCATATGTATACAGACGGTGTTTGAACTTCAGCGAATAATTGAAGAGTATTTGCATTATTTATCAACATTTCTAATTTGATTCTTTTTTACTCCAGATCGTATGTTTAAGTCTCTAATACTTTCCTTCAAGAAAACTTCAAGAACGTCTGTTTAAACACCAAATGTATGTTTAGTACATTGTATATAGCATAACAGTATGTTGGTTAGTAATGTTAAAAGAGATACGATTGAACAAAATCTTCCCGGTATGTATTATATACTTTTTACAGTTTTAAAAATTCAACAGCTAAAAATGATTTTGTTAACTTGGTAAGAACTTATAATCAAATTAAACAAAGTTTGTAGGGACTGAGTGCTGATAAGCAAATATCTAAAGAGAATAGATTAAATTCTGATAAAAAATTGTCCTGTCGGTCCCCTTCATAATGTAAATAGTAAAGATAAGGAACATTAATCGATGAAATATGGAGACAACAAACAGCACCCAAGCTCAAAGTCCATCAAAACAATACAAATCCGGAGCAGAGCAAACACGGACCTCCAAAAACATCAGAGATGGAATCAGGTGCCATGGAGGAATGAGCATCCCCTGCCGACCGGTCACACAAGCCGTGTGCTCCTTGTCATGGTCGGGAAATAACGGAAAAATTCGTCGACAATTCACTTTGTAAATAATGGTCTAAAATAAATATGAAAAACGGCAGTCAACATATGACTTAATGATAGATTGTATTTGCTTTCAAGGTCATTGTATCGACCACAGAACATACGAATTGTTGACCTTAAATTTAGAAATTGTTCATACGTAGAGCATAGTCTAGCGAATCAATGAGAGATATACACACCATATGCAGGTGATAAGGGTGCATTGCTGCATAGGTAAGGGAAATTGCCGATTGAAAAGTTAAAGTCATCACGTTTATCATAAAGCTTTGTTGTTGTTATATTACCGTCTTTTTCAAGTAAAATATCCAATTATGAAACAGATGGTCAGACTCTGTGGTATCTTTTATTTCAAGTTCACTGGGATATATTGTGTCGACATATGAGTGGAAATAACTATGTTAATTGACAATACGTCGGTGATATATCTTAATGTCGAGTTGAAGGCGGCAACAAGAGATTTTTTTCTCATGTATAAAATTTTGAATAAATTTTCCTTCATATGCTAATAAGGGGGCTCAATTGGTACTCATGGAAATTCCAACAAATTGTTGGAAGACATGGTCTCCAAAAACCACATGGATACTGTCAATCAGAATCTCAAGCATCTTTTTAATATCAACTTCAGAGTACTTGTGTGTACAATCAGAATGATTTTTTAACACAATAATTTTGCAATTGACCAATGACAAGGTAGGTAAATTAACGAGTTCCATTTTTATTGAAAAAGTAGCTGTCAATAATGTCAAAAGCCTGGACTTTGCAAGATTTACAATTAATATAATTTTTGATATGATAAATAATGGGTTTGTGTTTGAACGCGTTTCAAAAAACTAAGAGTAAAAAACTTTCTGCATTATCGAAAAGTAGGAGTGTGCAGGATGATATTGAGTTTGAGGACAATAAGGGAAATATTTATCATATCAAAAATTATATTAATTGTAAATCTTGCAATGTTGTATATGGAGTTTTTTGTAAAAAGTGTAATAAGATTGTGTATGTGGGAGAAACTGGTGGGACTTTATACCAAAGACATGTCTTAAATCTCTCACTCATTAGAAGAGAACCAATGACCCTGTTGCTGCACATTTTTACTCAGAATTTCACACATTAAAAGATTACAGTATTATAGGTATTGAAAAACTGTACAATAATGACATTTATCAGAAATATATAGAGAGAATCTATACAAGAAGAAAAAATTAAATACTTATATACCATTTGGTATAAATAAAAGGGAGCACTATTGCGCCTAAACCATTGTATGAACAGTTTTGCGTGTGTACATTGTATATATGAATATGTTTATTTATATGGAATAATTTATTTTACATTATTTAGAGTCCAAATATATGTATCATTTGATTACTTTTGCAACTCTCGCAATCTTTTCAGATGTTTTTCGCGCAATTTTGATTCATGACGTTGTCTTTCTATTGTATGTAAATTGTGACGTCATAATACGTTGTTCAACGTTAGTTGCTATGCATTTAAATAAACACGACTGATGAAGGCCGGTAACACGGTTGAAATATTTCAAAAAGTGTTTTAAAGTGTTTGTATTATATATATATATATATATATATATATATATATATATATATATATATATATATATATATATATATATATATATATATATATATATATATATATATATATATATATATATATATATATATATATATATATATATATATATATATATATTAAAATACAAGTAAGAGTACTAATTCCTATCTAAATGATGTTGAAGGCAGAACAACACTTTGTCATTATTCGACAATATTTTATTAGATATTTTTATCTAGAATCAGTAAAATTGTCACATATAAGGAATTCTTTTATTTATGACCTCCGTGACCACCTGTACAGCATCCCCCTTTGCACCTTTTGCCGTGGCCACCGCAGTCTGAGTTACTGCTACACATATTGGAATGGGGACATTTGGCCGCCTTTGTCGTCGTACAACAGTAATGATCTACGTAATGCACACAGGTACGGCCATGACTACACGGACTCTCTGGCGTACACTCGTCACCTGGGGCACAGACGTGTATTGGCTGTGTGGTCTCACAGCATTTGTGGTCCACATAGTCTTTACATATTCGCCCTTTACCACATTGAGAGTCAGTAGTGCACACGTCACCAGGGGCACAGACGTGTACCATGGCCTCACAGCATTTGTGATCTACGTAGTCTTTACATACTCGCCCTTTACCACATTGAGAGTCAGTGGTGCACATGTCTGCATTAGTACAGATATGCTGAGACTGCGCAAATCCTACAGGATAAAAGAAATCGTATATTTAACATCGTATTGATAAACACTTATAAATAAATTGTCGTGGGCCCTCTATGTATGATTTTAAAATTTCTTGTTATGAAGATTTAAAGTTAGATTTGAATAGGAATGGGAAATACTTTTATCGAAATTTGAATAGTGAAACTGGACTTAATTAAGGTAGTACAAAACACCCATTAAATATATTTGAACTAATTTCTTAAAAATTACAATTGAGAAAAAAGAATAATATCCCTATATTGTCAATAATTAATGATCTTTGTAAGAAAATAATAAGCTGTGACATGTTTTCGTTATATTTTTTTTAAATTAGAGACATCCTATATATTGGTCACAAGGGAGCTTACATATTAGAATATGTGTATGTTGTCTAGATGCGATATGACAGTGTTATTAAATGCAGTGTAACTTTTGATCCATAAATAGTAGAGGGCTGATATTCGGACATATATATGAAGAGTCTCCATTCGTTATCTACAATAAAAGTCAAGGTCATAATAAGAGGTCAAAGGTCAAATATTGTGACGTCATCTACTGAATCTTTCACTTTTTTGCCTTTGAAATTTTTTTTCAATCGCCAATATTTGAAACCATTTCAATTTCAATTTCAGTTCAATTTTCCGTATTTTCACACATTTTAATCTATGATCCATTTCCATCAATCTGTTGATTTTTTTTTGTAAAAATTGAATCATACATTTTCTCTCAAGAGAACTTAAAGTGTAGCATATTTACATCTGATTTTTCTATTCCGGGGCTACGTATGTCCTAGTTTTACATCATATTTTACTCAAATTTACCCGTTTCAATATATTTTTACTGAATTTTAGTAACAAAAAGGTTGCCTTTATAAAAAGCATCATACAAGTTTGCTATAGATCATTTGATAATTTTTAGATAAGGCACATTCGAATGTCTGATTTCACAATCTTCTTACAGGGGTCTGATAAGCCATATTTCAAACTATGTGGGCAAAAAATGTGCGGTTGAATTTCTTTCATATTACATATAAAGATAGACTTTGTATCTTATATCAAAATATCAAAGTTTCAAAAAAAATGAATTTGAGGAAAATTTTGGCAAATCTATTGTGTACTACCTTAACTAAAAGTTGTGTCCAAAATAAGAATATAAACTTTGAAAAGAAATGGAATTAATGTAATCCGGAACGAAAACAGATTTTTTTAAAATGATGGAGGGAGGCCATATAATAATTATAGAATTAGAACAAAAATTACAAGAAACACGAAAAAAATATGGTGGACATATGAGAGAACTTACCATGTTTTATACAGATGAGTCCTAGTAGAATAAATATTGTCTTTGTCTCCATGGCCAGTTGTCTTGTGACGGCACAGAGCGCTGTAAATTTATGTAGCACTGTCAGTGATCCATCACCTTAACACAGACATTGTTGTTTCTGTTTTTATGGTTACATAAGGCAGTCACTGTTGTGGTTTTATACAATTAGCGTTTATGTTTTGCATATTTATAAAATCCAGCATATATTACTGTGGTAATTCACGTGCGAAACTAGCTTTGTGGCCATTTTATTAACAAAATTATGAAAATGGTGTACATGAACCGAATTATCACGAGAAAGCAGCAGAGTGTATGCTATTTTACGATGGATTTGTATCTTTGCTTCTCTCAAAACATGCACGCACAAGACAAAATGTTAATGTTAGAGAAAAATCATCAAAAAATGTATGTTTATTAGAATTATTAAAATTTAAAAAAAAAAAAAAACAACAAAAAAACAGAGACAGTGATTTTAAAGATGTACTATACTAAACTTGGAGAAAAGCTGAATCGATAAGGAGTTCGTTACATGGATTTCAACAACCTTGCTTAAAGTCAGTATTTAGTAAATTTTATGGTCGTTATAATGACCTTGTTGGCAAATAAAACCTATCATTGGGTCGTATTTTGGCTGACATGTTTCATACCAATTATTAGGCCTTGTTTTTAAACTAAATTTGGCTACGGAATATTCCGTCTACCTGATCAGTACATAGGGTTCACAGCATATGTGACCGGTCAACAGTGAATACTTTCTCCTCCTAGACACCCGATTCCACCTCTTGATGTCCGTGCTTTATGTCCTATTTACTAACTTGTGTCGTTTGTAAATATTTTTGAGATCAATAACTCTTCGTTATTATCTTCTATATTTTCTAACATTTGTGTTTATCCAAGCTATTGTACATAAAATGATTTTTATCGTATATGTGTATTATTCAATATAAATTAAGCAATAAATTTTGTTCATAAATTAAATTTGATCAGCCACACCTTAAGAAAGAAAATCGGGATCAATCCAACGACTATGAAAAAGAAATTCCATGATTTTTTCTTCTTTTTAAATTAATGTATTTTACTCGATAACAGTGTATCCTTCATCTTCAATCGCAAAACCTTTGAGATTCAATATTTTTTTATTATCACACCTAATCAGATTAACTTTCTTTGAGTGAGCTCTGATCTTGCAAGAAATTTAGGAATAACTTGCAAGAATATATCTATATATTTGCATTCATTTAAATAGTTTACTTTTATTTTAATTTTAATGATAAAATTTTAGTGAGAAATTTACTAGTATTTCAATCATGATAAATAATCACACTTCTAAGGCTATCCATTCATTATAGACAGCAAATGAACAAGAGGGTATTTAATTACAAAAATATCCTAATCTTATTTGAGGTGTCAAGAACAGTAAAAACACGAAATCCCACTTATTTATTTGGTTTCCAAGTTATCGAGTTGTCACTGAATACAACCCCCAATCCGATAAAAGTCAAAAACTTGATTTAATTCTTGAGACGAATGTCACGCAGAGTTCTGCTAACAATCTTCGTATTACCAATATTCAACACTATTCACACCTACGACTATTTAATAATGACACTTTATTAGCGACATCAGAGAAACAAAATACACGTAGTTCAGAAAAAAAGCCCTTGGCACAATAATAAGAAAATGCAATTTTACTCTCATCTATATATTTAAAGTATAGAACAGCAAATGATTCTAGACAATTATCTATCTACATAACACATGAAAAAAAATGAAGCATGCATGAAGACGTCAGATCTATAGACCCAAACTAAAGGACAGTTATTCTAGGAAATTAATATAAAACGTCTTTTGTACGGAATGACACCATTTAACACATTACACTATTTATACTAATATACGTTGTATTGTAATGTACATGTATTAAAATAATAGATAAAAAACATGCAACAAAATGTTTTTCTCGTCAATATTCCTTGAAACTTTGCAACAAATGATTGCTGTTCAAGATGACGAAGACTTAGTTATAAATATTTCGTAGGATGCATTTTGTTGAATGTAATTCTTGTCGATGTTATCCACCGCTCGTTTGTTCCAGAAGCAGAGAAATTTCTTGATGAGGTATTTGGGTTCTGAGAATCGCCAAACGTAAAACACAGGGTTACACGCACTGTTCAAAAGGACCATAGTGGCGGAGAAGATGTAGATCTGTTTTCCTATTTCACTGGACCGGTCAAATATTGGGAATGTAAAGATCATCATAAAAGGAAAATACGCCGCCAAAAATACGCCTGTTACAACTGAAACTTTTCTAAAAATTTTTGATTCTTCGAGTGAAGGGATGGTCGTATTCTCAATAGTTGTTACCCTGGAAAGTCGATTACGAATGTGATGCAAAATATATCCAAACATAAGAAAATTAAAAATGACAAAGCCCAGCAAAATACATTTAAAAATAGTGTTGATGATGTTCTTTGTAGAAAAAGCCATAAGTTCACAAGAAAAACCGTATTTTGCATCGTGACCAAAAAACATTCCATATGTCAGTACAAGTCCTAAAATCCAGAACAAACAACATAACCTCACTAAGAGTTTCTTTGTAATGAAAGTATAATATCGCATGGCAAAAGCGAAAACGAAACAGCGATCTAAGTTCAGCATGGTGACAATTAACAGAGATACATTAATGAACAAAAATGCTGGATATTTCTTAATGTCGCATTGATATTCCTCGTATAACAATACATTCGGAATGGCTAAGGTGATTCCCGTAAGGAGATCAGAAACAGCCAAGTTTAAAGACAAAATCTTGATTTGAAAAATAAGTCGTGTGCATTTGCACAGTAAAAGTATAGAAATCATATTTTCGACCAGCATGATACCACCTATTGTTACTAGTATGTGATCCGTAAGGACTATGGGAGGACCCGTGCCATTTGAAGAAGAGTTTTCTGTAAAGAGTACAGGTGTTTCTGAGGAAATATTAGCCAGATTCTTCATTATCTAATAACTAGCCACCTGTAAAATAATGCCACCATGTAGGTAAGTAGGATGTTCTTCTTTGTCTATAATAATAAAATAAATAAATGAATAAAAAAAAATTCTTTAAAAACTCAGTTTTAAGAAAACTCGTATATTCAGCATGGATAAAAAACACTTTAAAATTATTGATAAATGTAAACTCACCAACATCAGCGGTTTAAAGTTTCAGAGACTGTTGGCTAATTATTTTCTTATGGTCATTTTATATACATGTAGTTTTTATATATGCGCGAGTTCTTTGTTTCTCCTTCTTTATAAATCAATAGAAATGTGTTTAAGAAATTGGTTTATGCTTAAGGTTAAGATTGAGTTTATGAAATAGAATACCTTGATTGTGAGAGTGGATTAAATGTATCAGATGTATGTTAAAATCTCGCATTAAGAGATTGAGGGGCAATATGGAAAACATCTATCTTTCTGTGTTCAATAATTCAGAAGTGAAAAAAAAAATTAGATAGATTACACGATCAGTATGTACTGGTCGCAGCTGACAAAGCAGGTAACAACATTGTCTTTGTTTGTGAGGTTCATTATTTTAATTGTATTTTAGAAGAACTGGGATGTAATTTTACAAGTGGCAATCCAACTTATACCCATAGCTCCCTTTCTGAGGCGGAAATTCTTTAAAATCAGGAGTCAGTTTTGAATATTTTTAATATACCCAACAACCAAAATGAATTTGAATTACCTTATCTATATTGGATTCCGAAACTTCATATAAATCCTTAAAAACAAAGATACATAGCGGGTTCCAGTAAATGTTCTACCAAACCTCCTTCTTTACTCCTCACCAAAATATTAACAGCAGTGAAGGAGAAACTTCAGGAGTACTGTGCAACAATATATTCAAGAAGTGTGTAAATCAGATGTGGATATTTAAAAATTCTATGAAACTTTTTGGAAATTTGAAATCAAAAAATTTTACCAAAATCAATAAAGTCCATGCTAATTGACATCATTGACAACTGCTTTTTCAATAAAAATGGAACTCGTAAATTTACTTACTTTGTCATTGGTCATTTCCAAAATTATTTTGTTAAAAACATTCTGATTGTACATACAAGTACTCTGAAGTTGATATTAAAAAGATGCTTGATTTTCAGATTGACAATATCTGTGTGGTTTTGGGAAACCAGGTCTTCCAACAATTAATTCCCATCGGTACAAATTGTGCCCCCTTATTAGCAGACCTATTTTTGTTTTCATATGAAGCAGAATTTATTCAAATCTATACATGAGAGAAAATCTCTTTTTGTGGCCTTCAACTCGACATCAAGATATATCGACGACGTATTGTCAATTAATATAGTTATTTTCATTCGTATGTCTACACGATATATCCCAGTGAGCTTGAAATGAAAGATACCACAGAGTCTGACACATCTGTTTCATATTTGGATATTTTCTTGAAAAAAAGTTCATGGCAGCAATATACCCTTACTACCTGCATATGGGGTGTAATTCTTAGTTGATTTGATACGCAAGAACATGCTCTACGTATGAACAATTTCTAAAACGAGGTAAGTTATTGACAAACAAGTTGATGAAACAAGCATATCAACAGTCTCGTTTAAAGTCATCATTTCGTAAGTTCTATGATCGATACAATGACCTTTTTAGCAAATACAATCTATCATTAAGTCATATGCTGACTGACTTTTTTCATACTATTTATTAGGCCATTATTTACACACTGAATTGTCGACGGATTTTTCCGTTATTTACCAATCATGATAAGGAGTACACGACGGGTTTGACCAGTCGGCAGGGGATGCTCACTCCTTCATGACACCTGATCCCACCTCTGACGTTTTTGGAGGTCCGTGTTTTCTCTACTCCCGATTTTTATTGTTTTAATGGACTTTGAGCTTGAATACTGTTCGTTATCTCCACATTTCAGTCTACTGAAATATGAATGTGTACAATGTGGTAAAAGATCTGTACAATCATGATTTTGCAACCAGAAATGAATACAAACACGAGCAAGAGATTTTTTTGGGGTTAGCAGATGTTTAAGGATTTTTTTAAATGCATTGATTTTAATTGACTCTTGTGATTCCCTTGTGAACGAAGATACACCATTGTCGAGGAAAAATTGATAATCAAAAATTAAATGCATAAAAATACATGCTGAACACGTAAAAATAAATTGATAATTGGTTTGTCTTTGGTCAGACATTCTCTAAACATCTGATTTATACTGGTCTGACCCTTAGAAGATTTTTTCTGGAGTTGTACATTGCATTACTGGAGTAGTTTTAAAACTAGTATGGTTTCTTATTACTTGTTTAATTGCAGTTATAAAGAATTATATAAAGTCAAAAAGTATTACATTTTGATAAGCTATTACATGTACTTCAAGTTACCTGTGAATCTTATAGATAAAATGAGAGCAAAGACGGATCCTAAAGACATGAACGGTGGGAGCAGCTCCATACATTTTTATTTGAGCTAAAATATTCCAATTAAAGATAGAATAAAGGGCGCATAAGTATGGAGAATCAAAACATATTACAGAATCTGTAAGGAGCAATATTTTTCCTACAATATCTAGTAAATAAGTTTGATTTATTGTTTTTGTTTTATCTCCTATTCTCGAGAGAATTTTTCACTCATGTAGAGACGTTGCCGAATACTGATGAAGGGCTGAGACTGTAAAAATTGTCGTTCTGCACATATTGTCGTCGCCGACAAAATGTACCTACACACACTGCACATACTGTCGTGCATCTGCACATATTGTCGCCGGCTGAAAAGTTACACATGTACATACTTTACATTGTTTGTCGTCGGCGACATTATGTGCCTACCCTTACTGCACATATTGTCGCCCCACAATTAGAGGCACTCTAGGCATTTTTTGGTAGTCTTGTGAATTTAACTGGTGTTAATCATGGCTTTGCAGGTCTTAATCCCTATATAATCCCTATTTTGACCCCACCCCATCCCCGGAGACCGTGATCTGAACAATTTACAATCTAGGCTACAACAGTTAGCTTTCCAAGTTTCATTTTTTCTGGTCTAGTAGTTCGGATTCTTAAAAATAATATTTTAAAAGATTTTTCTAATATATTTAAGTGTTAAAAATCAATTTCCTATTGTTGCCCTCCCAGCCCATGGGGACCATGATCTGAACAAATAAGGATCAACACTCTTACAGGATGCTTTCACTTAAATTTCATCTTTTCTAGTTCAAGTTGTTCGTGAGAAGGTTTTTTTCTATATATTTGAATGTAAACATAGATTCCCTATTGGGCCCACCCTACCTCCCGGGTACCATTTTTGAGTAGATTTTTAAAAGACTCTATCCTATTTTTGCCTTTTCTTGATTATTACCCCTTGGAAGGGGACTTGGCCCTTCATTTTTTTTTTAATATTTTAGGACCCCTCTTACAAAGGAATCCTTCGTACTTACCTTGATTAAAATTTGTCCAATGGTTCTTGCGAAAAAATTGAAGATGTGAAAAGTTTACAGACTGACGGACAGCTAGAAGCCGTATAACGGGTGATCAGAAAAGCTCAATTTGAATTTCAGTCAGGTGAACCAAAATGTTTACCCTCAACCATAATTACATGTATATTGGTGCATGTATGAGCAAGACACAAAAATATTATCTAGATAGTTATAACGACGGAATACAAGAAGTAAAATTCATATATATATTTAAATTGCAAGCAATGCCGTGTCCATGTTTCTCTCCATGCGTATGTGTGTATGTTTGTCAGTCTCTCTCTCTCTCTCTCTCTCTCTCTCTCTCTCTCTCTCTCTCTCTCTCTCTTCACGGCCTAATAAATATTAGTCAAAACAATATATTGATGACAATATGTGTCGATGCTTGACTGTACATATTGTCGCCGACGACAATATGTGCTGATGCTTGACTGTACATTTTGTCGTCCATTATGCAGGAGGAAAATAAGGCTCGTCTTGGCACATATTGTCGTCGTCTCATCCGAAGGACCCGCAACTTTCACTTCAAAGTGCCGAGCGCATGGCGAAGGAACAGTTGCTACCCATTTTTTATCGACTTAGGTCAGTCGCGGCCGAGATTCGAACTCACGACCTCCCGATCACGGAGCGAGCGCTCTACCGACTGAGCTACCGTGAACGGTCAACATGTACAGAATGACAATATGTACCGTCACAAGGGCTTTTCATTTAGACCTATACTCGGTTCTCAGGGCAGTGAGGGTTCCCAATCATGCCAACTCCTGCCGTGACACGGGGCCTCGGATTTTAAGGTTTCATCCGAAAGACCTACAACTTTCAATTCAAAGTGCAGAGCGCTTGACAGTTGCTACGATATTTCTTTTTTTATCTTAAATAAGATTTAACATAGTGATACACATGTTTTAAGACACAAGGGGTATATAAAAGCGGAAAATATACGAACAGTATCTGAAAAAAATTAAAGACTAAATTTTTCAGACTGAAGAGCATTTCCCTATGAAATATATTTAATGATTTCCTTTATTTGTTTCATTAAAATCACGAGCTTTTTTCTTCTTTTTCATCACAGCTTAAATTGGATGTCAGTTGTCATGTGCTTTTCAAGTTTTCTATCAAATCCATTAAGAATATCATATCAAGCTGCGCAATATTAATTTGCTTTCATTTTTACATTCAAAGAACGTGGTATATTATACGATATTAAATTTCTTTTAAGAATATTGCTGACACTGGTCACCTGAGTTTCGATCTGGCAGAAAAACAGCCATCCAGGGTAAAAAACGAATTTATGTTTTGATTACAGAATTACATATAGAATGAGCAGCATCATTTGCATCAAGGAAATTAAAGATAAGGAAGTACATGTTAGTATTGTTAATCTATAATACATGCAAGCGTTTTCTTCTCATGTATAAGTAGACAAAAAAGAGAAAGTCGTTTTTAGAAAGTAAAAATCTAAAATCTTCCATTTTATTCAATTAAGGACAGTCGTTTGACTTAGCAGGGATTATGAACAGTGACCAGGTGGTGTGAAAATCTTGTTTACTCTAAACTTTTTTTTTTTTTTTAGATAAAATGCATCTGATATGATACATGATGTGATACAGACACAGTATTCGATGATATCATCACAATGAAAATGAAAATGTGGGATTTTATTTGAAATTTCAGTCGAATTATGTAATAAAAATTAAAGATTTTGAAAGTACACGCAGCAGAGGAGAACAAACTATGCTATATGAAAAAAAATGTAGAATATAAGAAATTGATTTCACTTCGTGTAGACAATGCTGTGTTGAAAGCATTGGACGAATTACTATATAATGGAACTATAAGTGTTGAGGCAGGTGAAAAATGTGTGAAAATCAGTTTTTTTCTCCAATGATTTTCTGCTAAGTAGCAACTTAAATTCCTTGCATTTGCATACCCTGAATACTGTTTTCTGGAAATACAAAACCGTGATTTCACTCTACAATTTTTATCTTTAATTTCTGTCTGTTTTTTAGCACTGAAGTTCGGTAATATATTATTGAACTGGTTTTTATTACGAGTTGATGGTATCAACTCATGTTATGTGACTTGTAAGGGATTCCCCAATGTATCGAAACTAATCACATTTTCGTTTGCGTACTTTGCGTACGGGTTCTTGTAATATTGGTTTATTTACAATTTTCATAATCTACAGAACAAGAATATGTTTTCTAATATGCTTTGACGTGTTTATGAACTTAAATAATAATTATTAATTTTATTGGAATTTGTGTCTATCCGCGAGAGAAAATAGTGCTAGGGATATGTGGTCAACAAAAGTGACATGTCGTCCAAGCAAAGTTTTGATTTATAAATCAATAAATGTTTTATATAATAAGAAGTATTTTGAAAACAGATTTTTAAAGAAAATTCACAAAATTGAACATTGTACAAACCAGGTTATTTTTAAAAGATTGACGTGCTAGTGGTATGTAAATAAACTAATATTCTTGCGCTGTTATGCCAATGAACAGAGCAGTTTTCTCGCACTAGTGGATGAATCATTCAACACAGATAACACTGCCTATGTTTGTAAACAAAGCGAAGAGTTTGCAGTAAAGAAGATCGAAGTAAACCAGTTACTAATCTCAACGAAAGAAATGAGCTGTACCAGATGAACAAAACAATTTTGAAATTAAGCTTCTTATTTACTGTGTAAGCAAAAAAAATTTCGATTGCTTAAAGGGTCAGATTTTTTCAGCAGCGGACAACTCTATGTTCCGATTTTTTTTCCCTGTTAAAAACACTGTTGAGAATTCCTGTCTTCCACAATCTAGATCTGTTTCACAGCAAGCTTTAAATACAGTAGAGGTCACTTAACACGCCTGTGATTCTTATCTCATTAATTGTCGGCACTACACTGGAAAGTGTTTTCCTTTAATATGTCCAGCTGTGTCTTACTATCAGATGCTGACCATGTCATAAAGTAAATTAATAGTACTGAAGGCAATAAATAAAAACAAACACAAAAAAATTAAGTGGGGTGTTATTAATAAATTAAATGTGATATGCATATTTATAAACGTGAAGAGATTAAGAAATCAAATTAATTCAAGAGTAGATAGATCATGTCAATAGTCAATATCATGCCATTGTGATGAATTTAAAGTCTTCAGTCGAAAAGCCCAAAGAATTGAAATATTAAAAGTGCATACATGTATGAATGAAAGTCAAGTAGTTGAATTTCAAGAAAGGCTAAACTGAGAGAAATGATATATAAAATGTGCATATCAATTAAAGTCAAGTAATTATATATATTTCAAGAGTGACTAAACCAAACGAAATGACATATTAAATGCTCATTTCAGTTAAAAGTCAAGAAGTTGAATTATATATTACATATATACAATATATATATTGTAATACTATTGTAGGTTTCACCAATTAGTTTGAGATATGTGTGTTTAAAGTTTTTTTTTTTTTTTTTTTGTCTATTTGAAATTTTAGTTCTGTAATGATTTTACAACAATTGTGCTATTTTTTCCTACTTGAAATTCCTAGTCACTTGATATATAATATTTCTGTCAAATGCCCCAAAACTGTTCCTGGTAGTTTTAATGGTGATGTTCTGAACTCCATTACCATTTCAATGATGGTATCCTTTAATATTTTGTAAAAATAAAAATTAAACATAGAAAACAAATACAGTGTAATACTAATTAGTTTTAGGATTTTTTGTAAAATGACAATGTAGCTTGCTGTATTTGTTTTCTATGTTTAAAGGTTCGATTTCTGATAAATTATCATACATTCCAGTAGATATTTAAAAAAGATAAAATATACGTCTTAAAAATACATGATAGAAAAGTTGTAAATAAAATATAATTTTATTTCTCAAAGAAAAAAAAAATTAAAGTGATAGTTTTCGTCATTGCACATATATCACATATTCCAAATATGGATAGGAGACTTCAACTCATTTAACCATTATATAATCAATACCATCAACTCGTAGTAGTACTTTCAGTACTTTGATTATTATTATTATCAGACTGTTTGAACTACTAAAATAAAGACATGACATCAAAGTAATTTTTGTATAATCCTTTTCATTGTAAAACCATATCTAATCGTTGTGAACAATAATTTACGGAAGTACGTCAAAGGAATATATTTGGTTATGACCAATTTTTGCACCCAAAATCAAACTTTGACGGAGAAATATATAATTATGTTCTAAAACAGGGGATATCCGCAGACTTAAACGTACTGAATATTTTCATAAACCATGACGCCATACGTTAAATATGACATCATTAAATGACGTTAATTCAAAATTTCCATAATTTATATAGGAAAAGATGTATATTACGTCGATATTTTGAGTAAAAGTCTTCTAGCGCAGGTCTGCTTCAACTCAATATTTTGATATAATGTGTAGAGTGATAATATGAATGAAATATGTAAATATTGTTCTGGAGTAGGCCTGCGCTCTTTAAATTTTATAGTAAAATTTAAACAAATTTTGTCCATTTCTTCCTCTTTCTGAAAAATAAGACAAGATCCGAGTAGTTTGTGACGTCATAGAAACAAATATTGCCTGTATAACCTTTGAAACATTAATAGTTTTTATTGATTTAGATTTCTCATACAATAAATACAATTCGGCACATTTCAAAAAAATTTCAAAATATGCATATACCAGGTTTGGTTCTTTATCTGCATATGAATAAACATGATAATATTTGATTATATAAATTCTCGTTTGTAGTTTCACTTAAGATCATAGTTCACAGATAGGGAAATTGTATTGATCAGATGAGCCATGTTTTGTACATTTAATTAAATAAGTATTTTCATTGTTACATGTACATACTGCTGAAACAAATTTTTAAGTGTCAACAATTTAGAGCTGTTAGATAAACTAAATTGTATAGTTTATACTTCGTAGACTACAGTCTACAATTGATAAATTTAATTATTTTAAAAACTATTTTAAGCTCATTTTTGTGAATTTGGTGTGCCAGATAATGAGATCTCAACGGTTACTTTACTCTTTAGCTGTATATCATTGTAAAAATGATACTTCTAGAAGATTGATGATTATAAACACATTAGGTAAAGTTCTCAGGATATTATGCAACAATTCATATCTTCTTGTCTAAGAGCTTCTCCCATTCGTGCAGGGGAACGACATGTATAGTCCGAAGCCTGAAAATAAGATAAAAAAAAATTTTAAAAAAATTTCAGCCTTTAAATGCTTTGTGCATATGGAGACAATAGTTAAAATACTGAATTATCAATAAATTCATGATCAACTTATATTGATTAAAACCATGTAAATACTATTCATAATTTCGCATTGAAAAAAAAATCGAGTCTTTATACTTAAAGATTTAAGGTAGACGACTGGGGTTTTCATTGGAGAATATTTGATGGTTGATTGTGCAATATAGCAAAATTAGACTTTTAAAGAAAACTTTTGATATCCTTTGGCAGAAGTAAGACCTAAAGATAAAAAAAATTAAATTCTTGACAGAAAATAGATTTTGGAAATATTTTTAGCTGATAGGTTGGTTGTCATCTTCAGTGTGTGACGTTATGATAAAATGAAGCTCTGTAGGAAAAAGTCATAAACTGATATAAAAGAAAAATTATCTGATATAACTTTTAAACTTTTAAGATTAGGAATTTACAAAACTCGTATATATCAATATTTTTATTATTATTTTCTATTTGAATCCATGGATTTACAATGTTTTACAATGCATTATTATTATTATTTTTTTTTTTTTACATTTTGAGATGCCCCCTTTGAAAACAAGGAGAAGAATGTGTTTCTTAATATACATATAATATTCAATGTAGTATTACTCATTAAACCGGTATATTACATTTTGACTAAAAAGTATTTTTTATAATTTGTAAAAACTAGAACTTCCCAAAATAATCCTATAATAAATGTACATGTACCTGCATTTTGTTTGTTTGTTTGTTTAACGTCAATTTCGAGAATTTTTTACTCATATTGAGACGCTACCACTTGCTGATGGAAGGCTGCAAATTTAGACCTGTTAGACCATGGTGCAACACAGGACTCATTACACGGTCTCATCCGAAGGACCGGTCTTCACGTCCCGCAGTGGGATTCGAACCCGCAACGTAAGAATCATCTCCTTACTCCATGATCTAAAGCAACCGCTCTTACCACTGCGCCACGCGACTGTATTTTGAGATCGTTCTTTAAAATACTCGGGGTAAAATTTCCTTAAACTTGGTATGTACACTAAAGTCAATTTAGGTTAACCCGTGGCATAAAAATAAATGTCTTTTTCTCTACCGAGTTTTAACACAATGAAACCCCAGTCGACTCATTTAAGTCCATTTTTCTTGCCTTCATATATTTGGCAGGGTTTTGACCGTACAATACAGCCCCCTTCGCCACAGCTACATTTCCATCCCTAGGAATAATAAGGTGATGCGAAGGAAATGACATTCTTATGTGGTCTTGGATAATTGTCGATTTAGAAAAATATCCAGCAAGGATAATATTCACTATATTTTCCAGTCCTGACTGTTGAAATCCTTTTCGAAGAAGACGTACTGTATTTGTTGCGGCTTCTAAAAATAAACTCTGAAAAATCTCAGGCGCAATCTTA